>NC_133030.1:54825833-55132291 GCF_048771995.1 Taeniopygia guttata | reverse complement strand
TCCACCTGCATTCAGCACAAATTCCAAACCCAAGATACTTTTCTTTAGTTAAACAATGCATTCCAATAGTAATATTTTAAGTGTGGGCTAAAATCAACATCCAGAGTATGATTTTTTTCTTGAAACTCCTGGGAGAGAAATTGATACTGACTGAATAAAAAGTATTTAAAAGCAAAGTAAATGATTCATTAATCTGCCTTTATCTGTTTTCTGAACAATGGAAAGGAGATGTCTTTAAGTAACAGCAAATTACTGAGACTCTGAGACAAAGTCATCCTGTGGTGCCTCGTCTTTTACAAAAAGTATAGAATGACTAAGAAATTCTTTAAAAATTAGGACATCTGGCTAAGACATCTCTAAGTACCATAATAAAACATTACATACATCTCTGTACGTTTTCTTAAGCCCTTGGGAGTGCCTACCAAGGATGCTCCCAGACTAGAATCTTATGAAGCAGTTTTGTTACATCCTCTCTGTTAAACACAATTCTGCCTTACCACAGCCATAATCCTCAGGTTCACACATCTGATCTTCCCAATATACATCATTCCTCAAAATTAACATGTCTTTCTGGGGATTCATTCCCTTATATCTCTAATAAGACCTCTAAGTCACTATCGTGTAAGCTAACACACTGCCAATCATCATGACTTCTGCATCCCTCCATGTTTCAATACAGTAATATTCATTATACTGAATGCTACTATACTAAATTGGACCACTACATCCAGGAAAATGGCAAATATAAACAGCAGCACATTCTTTTATTTTCCACACATGCCTTCTATGTCCAGAGGAACTGAGAGACAGAAACAGCCACTGAATCATCTGGTCTGGCTTCCTGCAAACACCAGATCATGAGCACTCTTTCACTCACCAAGGTTATGGCTAGACATCATAACCTGGCGACGCTCCTCACCCAGCCACACATTACATTCACCCTGTCCATAATAAATCAAAATAAAGGTTTTTATGGATTATTCTGTCAGAAGTGAGGGGACAGAAAAGAAGTTTCTTTTCAGTTCAGGCCATAAACTCAACTAAAATACACTTATTTCCCCAGGCTGCCATACAGCAAGCTGTGTTGATGGAACGAGGACAAGGGAAAAAGCAGCAGGACTGTGGAACTACATAAACCAGCACTGAGATTGAAGAACATTTCATCCACATTCTTAGATTCCTATTCTGTCAACAGAAACATTATAGGAGGTTGCAGTCCCCCTCCTAGCTCAAAACTATAACCCCCCTATGTCCTCACATATTACCAGCCCACTAGTTGGATTAATCTGACTACACTCTGCCACTGTGAGGGAGAGATGAAACCACTTCTTTCATCAACCCTCCTCCCTTTAAACACAAAATAAATGTGACTGGGAGCTGGGGGAGAGAAGGGTGGAACATCCAGGTTAAGCACACGAACAAATGAAACATTGAAAGTGGGGATATACTAAAATCCACTCAAGTGAACAACAGAAGGGACCACAGAGTAACAGCACCCAACAACAGAAATGGAAGCTGCTCAAGCCAAAAGAGAAAGACAAACTGTGGCTTTCCCACACTATTCAGGCTGACATTGTTTGATAAAGGAACATCCATAAAAGCACTTAATCTTAAAACAATATTCTATTTAGAAAAACAAAAAGAAAGCAGCAGAACCACACCAACACACACCCTGCTCCTCCCTGCCAGCCCCTAATCTGTATGACATGGTTTGCAAATCATTCAGCTACTGTCAGCTGGAAGGAGCAAACTCAAGATACAGTGCAGGAATGCAGCTACTGCAATCCTTTACGAAGCTTAAAACCACCACCCTCTGCACTGAGGAATAGCTCACAAGTTCAAACCATAGCATATAGCTGCCAGTAATCTTAATTCTTTGTTAACATTAATAACTACATACAAACACAGATAAGAATGAAGATAATTTATCCAGTTTTTCTGAAAAATATATGTATTGTCCTTTAAAAAGATGAACTTGTAGATACAACTTTTTAAGTATTATCAGAAAATTGATTTATGTCAGACATTTCTTGAACTTCTGAACATTAATAAGTGCAGTGTTAACGTTTCAAATGGTTTGCTGGGGTACATCCCATAGTAAATGTAATATAATTAGCCACCACCCCAACTCTACAGATATGTAAGGATGCCAGTACTACCCACTAGATTGGTGACATCCTTTGTTCTAGTCACTCTAAAATTTAATAAAATCAGCTAGGTTTCTGACATAATCCGAGAAAGAAAATCTAAACACAATGAATTTGGTTTATGGTGGGCATTTACAAAATAATCAAAATATTAAATTGCTCACTTTTACGTCTCTCCACAAAAGATATTTTACTGCTTTTCCTTGTAAGGATGACTTGATACTAAGAAACCACATACAAAATATACCCATTTAAGCAGACAACAGAGGAAACATAAGATGGCATGATCCCATGTTTCCTCATTTTCAGCAAGAAACATGACAACAGTAATTATTTGACAAACTAAATTCATTTTAACTCTACATACATGCCAAAAGGCAAAATACAGCTTCCAGAGTAAAGATTGCTTCTTACTGCAGTTAAATAGCAGCATCCCTGAGAGATAAGCTGTATTCAAAGAAACAAACAGTGATTAAATGAACACACAGATACTATTACTTGCATCTGTTTTATTAGCTGACTGAATCTGAAGAAACTATAAACTATCAGAGATTGTCTTTATACATTTAAAGAAATCAGCATCTCTAATGTTAACTCTGCTTTAGTGTTCATCCTTGTTCACACTCCCAAATATATTAAGGGTACTAGAAGCATACATACAGCCTTCAGTCCTTGTGCTTGCCCTTTCAGTATGGCCTCTTATTATTAACTATGTTAATTGTCTAGCACAAAAAAGCCCCATGTATAGTGTCATCTCATGCCTGATGACTACAAAACACCTCATACAGAACCCTCTGGAAGTAATTCCTGTATCACTGAAAGCATCTGCAATTCTGGCTCTAATCCTCATAATGAAGTGCCCAGTTTAAATCCCGGAAGATGACGACAACAAATATCTCAGCAAATCCAAGTCAGAAAAAGGGCACCTTTCTCTAGTCAGGCATTTATTTAGTAGCTTTTCAAAGGAACCACACTTTCTTCTACATCCTACTTTCAGAAAGGAAAATGTTTCACTAAATAAAACACTGTGAAGACTTCATTACCTCAAAAACACCTGAAGCTGACTCTGACTCAGGATAACTAGTACAATCAGTTCTATTTTGAAGTCAAACAGGATTCTATTTAGAGTGAACAAGGTGTCCCTGGCTGGTACTTGGGTACAATAAATACATCTTAGACATTATGTTTGTCATGCTTTTGCTTGAAGGAAAGTCAGAGTTAACACTGAAAAGAAATGTTTTCCTAAACTTTGGTCAGGGTAAAACAATTAGAAATACTTTGGAAATATGAAATATTATGAAGGCTGAATTAAGAGAAAGCCTGTGGCTACCCACTTTATTGAGATGATGATGGAATTGGTCCATTTTTACAACAGTTGTGTCATACTGAACAACACCCTGGAGGCACACTGACTACAAAGAATGTTAATTTAACTAGACCAAGCATGCTTGTCCCCATCACTGTCTGTGACACTGCACTTCAACAGTGAATACAAAAGTACACTTTGCTTATTTATGAATTTACCAAAATATCTGTATTTTTTACTCCTCTTATAGAAACTTTATTTTACAAGTATTTGTACATGGAATTGAGTTTTAAAATAATCATGAGCTGTACAGCTGGAGAGATGTTGTTAATCCCAGAGTAAATTCAATTGCACGTCTGCCAGAGAAGTCAAACAGAAGAAGAGATGAAAGAGTAACTGCACGAGCCCACATTTCAAGAGAAACAGAAGCTACATTAAATGGACTCAGAACTGAATATAAGGCTACAGTATTTCCCCAAACTCCCAATTAAATAGGAGACATATGTAGGTATGTATACATACACAAAAAGATACAGAGAGAGAGATAAGTGTACTGTATGAGCAGCACATGAGTGAGAGGTCTCTGACATTAGCATGGCAAGTTCTCCATAAACACAGGAAGCAGCAATTGTCCTTATATGCCTTAAACATCTGTACAGTGAATTTTGTTCTATGTCAAAAACATTCAGATTGTGTTTGGGACTCCTGCACATTTAATTACAAATTATGTATGTGAGTCCTCTGTTGTATATTAGAGATCTTTTAAAATAATCCATTTCCATTAATAAGGCATTATTAACCATATCATAGGAATTTGACAAACCATGATGCTACTTCACAGGGCCTTTGGGGGGTAACTTTATTCTCTGCTTTAGTTATATATGGTAGCAAGTAAAGGGAATCTGTGCTCTAACTGCTGTTAGAATTTCTGATTACTGGAATTCTTCAGCTCCATAATCTTCCTTCAGAAACATAAAGGCTGCCAAACTTGAACTGCAACATGATACAGAAGTGATACTGCATTGATGAGCCAGTTTCAGGAGCAGACAATTTAAATTCCCTGCACTTACCTACATGCTTCTCCATTATGTGAAATGTCTACCTAAATGGAGCTGCCAGAATTCTCCATAGCTGTTCTAATTTCATGGAAAAGGTCCTCCTAAACCATGTGGTCACAAAAATAATTGCACAAGTGACTTACAAGGTCTTCTGCTCAGCCTCACCAGATGGATCAGCTTTCTCTCTGCTGCCAGTAAATGCTGAATGTGTAACTTCCAATTGTATCTGTAATCCTAGGGGTATAACATCCTCTATCATGTTTTGCTGAAGCTTTGGAATTCATACTCAATTAAAATAAAGCTATCTTCCAAAAGAGTTTTAAACCAACTGTGCACTCGAAAAGATGCTGCTTTCAGTTTTGTAGGGCTTTTTTTTTTAATCAAAATGCGAAGCTGTCTAAAATCTCAACAGCTCCTCTTTATCTTCCAATGGACACACTTTGTACATAAGTTTCCTATTTAAGTGATGAGCAAATGCAAAAGTGGAAGTGAAAGAGACAATTACTTTGCAGAGCAATTTTTGTTAAACCTTTTGTCAAGCACAACACAGCTATAACTGAATTTTAACTGGTTTAGTTTCTTCTATTATGTCTACACATGAAAGCATTTATATGAATGACACTGGTTCACAATTTTGCTGTTCAAAGCAAACTATAAAAACAGACTTTTGCTTTTTCCTAGTCAGTTTTGTTTTCTGAGTCTGTATTCTGGCTTCATGACCAATATCTTGAGTACTGATACTACTTTTACATCATATCCATTAATGGAAATTACTTAATACAAAAAAAAAATTATTAAGAGCTCCATCAATGATTAGCCACCTTCAAAAGCCACCAAGAGTATTACACTAGGTGATGCCACATTGGTCATTAAAATATGCTTCAATATGCCTAGAACACAGAATTCAATAAGTGTTAAGAAGTTTCCTTATTCTGATTACATACAACTGCTATGCAGATCTACAAATCTGGCATCATGTTACTTAGAAATATGAGAAAGAGAAAAGCAAAACGAGTAAGGTTTTAAAGTGTCTTTCTAATCAATCTCTGCTCTAAAGATACAGTTAGCTATCAATTAAATAAATTCTATATTTTTGCTAGATTAACGTGTTTCTAACCAATGCTTGCCTTATTTTGGGGGTGCAGAAATCCAAGCAAGACCTAAGTCTATATGAATCGCCTCCGACTACAGCAAGGCAGGTGACCTACAATGCATAAATCCGGTCACTATGTACAAAGCCCAAAGAAGACCTGTCCTCGCCTCGCCTTGCAGCAGTTCCGACCTGGCAGCGGCACAGCCCGGAGCCGGGGGAGCGCAGACAAAGCGCCGCACGCCCGGGGCCGCAGGCCGAAGCCTCCCCAGCCCTCTGCCCGCTCCCTCCCAGGGCGGCGCCCGCCGCAGCACCGAGGGGAGCCGGGAGAGGAAACGGGGACAAAGCCGAGCCGATCCCCATCCCCAGGCACGTACCCCTGCCCGCAGCCGAGCGCAACTGACAAAACGCCCCAAAAACAGCCTCCCCAAAAAGCCACCCCGCCCTGGGCGCGGAAGGACGGGGCCGGCTGTCAGCGGCGGCGCCGCGGGGGGACCGGGCGGCCCGCGCAGCCTTTTGTTATTTGCGCAGCGGCGGATGAAAAGGGAGGGGAACTGAACGCCCCAGACACCCGCACCCAAACACACCCGCACACACACACCCAAACACACCCGCACACACACCCGCACACACACAAACCCCGCGTCCCGGCCCGGCGGCTCCCCCCGCTCACCGCTCGGTGCTGCAGCTCGGGCGATGTGCGCAGCGCTCGCTGGGGCGGCGGGGGCCGCGCAGCCCGGGGCGGGGAGGCGGCCGGAGGAGGATGTCAGCGATGGGCGGGCGAAAGGGAGGAAGGAAAAGGGTTTTTTGGGGGGAGAGAGGAGCGGAGAGAGAGAGGGAAGGCGAGAAAGAAGCGAGTCAGCACCACGGCGCACTCAGTGCTCCCCGCAAGGCGCTGCAGGGCCGCGGGGGTCGGCGCCGGCGGAGCGGGCGCTGACAGCTGCCGGCAGCCGCCACCACCGCCCCGGCCGCTGCTGCTGCGGCTGCGGCCACCGCCCCGGTCCCGCCCCGCGCTCCCCTCCCTCCTTCCCTCCCGCCCCGCCTGACATGGCGGCGCCCCCCTTCTCCCACAAGCGCCCGCGCGCCCTTCTCTCCCAGCGCCCCCCTCACGGCGCCATCCCTGCCCGGGAGCGCGGCAGCGCCGGGCTGGATGCTCTGGGCAGCTCCGGGCTTCAGGTGCATCCCCGAGGCTGCCAGTGCAGCCACGCTAAACCTCGCTAAGATTTGCCTCAAGTGGATGTCAGTGCAGAGCAGATCCCGGCGTTTCCTCGGGGCGCCCTCGGTGACACTGGGGCGTTCTCGCTCCACTGCTGATGCTCTTGGCGCTGGTTTGACCTACTCCCGTGGAAAGGTGTTCAGGGTTATGGTGAATGCAGGACTCGTGAAACTGATGCCCCCATCTCAGTTGGATGTCTCTGGGAAAATCTTCCGCTCCCTTTAAAAAGGACGTTGAGGTGCTGGAGTGTGTCCAGCAAAGGGCAGCAAGGCTCATGAAATGTCTAGAAAACGTGTCTTATGAGGAATGGCTGAGGGGCCCGAGTTGGTTTGGTTTCAAGAACAGGAGGCTCAGGAGGAACCTCATCATTCTCTGGAATAGGTTGCCCGGGGAGCTGGTGGAGCCACCACCCCAGAGGTGATAAGAGGCACCTGGATGTGGCACTGGGCAATGTGGTTTAGTGGTCATGGGGTTACAGGGGCAATGCTGGGTGGATGGTTGAACTGGAAAATCATGAGGGTCTCTTCCAACCATGACTTCATGAAATATGCTTGAAAATCCCTGCAGTTTGCAGTGGCTCATGGAGTAAGTCACAGAGAAATAAGCTGAAGGACAAGTACTGTGTTGGAGGTTGCCCACCACATAGAGCTCAGTGAATGTTGCCAATATATTTCAATGCCCTCATCTTTGTTCTGCGTGGAGGTAAGTGAAAGATCCCTGCTCTTACACAGGTTTATACATGAAAAGTAAGAGTTCCATGAGAACTCAGTGACACTTGTCAAAGAATGTGCAAAGAACTATTTCTTTGCAGCTTCCAATTTCATTCCCACTCTTGCTAGAGAGGAAGGAACAGCCACAGTATTTTCATGTTATGTTCCACTAGGTAGACGTTAAGCCCAGAAAGAAATGATGGAGGGAACTGAGGTATAAGATAGAAAAAAAAAAATGAAAATAACCATTTAAAAACCCAAACAAACAAACAATACAACAAAAACAAATACCCCAAAAAAACAAGCACTCAAAACATTAATTATAGCAAAGCTGTAAAATGTACACTGTAAATCATCAGGGATTAGTGACAGCCTAACTTTATGAAAGAGCTGTATTGTGATGCATTATCACCTGAGCTCCACATAGAATAGAATAGCATTTTTCAGTGGGAGGGGACCTGCAATATGTACAGGGTATGAATCATAACCTAATAGAAGAACATAGAGGTATAGTGGTAAATGAAAATATGCAGCCTCACCTAAGTGGTAATATTTAAAGTATTCAAGGAAAGCAGATCTTACATATGTTTGCCCTCATGTACAATGCTGAGCAAGTCTACAGAATAGATGTGAGAACAAGAGTCGGGTGAGAAAGCAAGGCTCCTAAGAATAAGCAGGAAGTCAGAAGAGGAATCAAAGCTAATGTTGTTGTCAAACAGGCAGAAGAACAGGAAGAGTCACAGAAGCCCACAAGAAACAAAGCAAAGTTAGGGGAACATAGATAGTCTTCAGACTGTAAATACAGAGAATCATTGCTGGATTTGAAAAGCTGAGGGAAATTAAGTATACTTACTGAATTCCACTCTCTGATTGATATTTTACACAGATCCAGCTGTCCAGCAAACCCCAGTTTTGATACAAGTATTTCCAAGCAGCACGTTCTTGCATTCTTCATCTCCATTTAAAACTTTTCTCTGGCAATTTTATATTAATGGTTTAATTAACCACATTCTAGTTTTAACAGGCAATACAACCTAATTATAACAGTGTGAAATATCTCTTTGCACAGTAATACGAAAGGGGAAAAAAGATTGAAGGGCATTCCCTTACAGAAACTACATTTTAAAGAGTTATACCAATTGGTTCACAGGTTCAGAGTATTCTCATTAATATGCAAGAGCTTTAATTAAAAATAGAACATGCCCTAATTACATAATTATGCAAGAGAACTGATTCAAAGGAACCACTCCTGCCTTTTGAATAAACAATATTCATTGCTTTCTTCCTATCACACATTTGCTTTAAAAGATTTCCTGCAATTAGCTGCTTACCCCAGGGATATGAGCATCTCTGAACAAAGCAACTACTCCAGCTATGACCCTGATTCATAATATGCTGGCTAATCAAGTATATGCATCCTGGCAATTTCCCACATAAACAGCACACACTATAAGCTCCCTCCTGCAGGAAGGTTGATTAGCTCAATGGAACTATAGTGCAGTCTTACTCCTCTCTGTTTATGGCACACAGCAGAAGCTAGACACAGGAAAGACTTGGTGAAGATGATTTTTCCTCAAGCTACTTCCTGACCTGAAATATCCAAGGAGTTCCTCTTCATTTGGATCTTGTTTTTCCTGTCTCATCTACATGAGAATTATCCAGGTTCATCTAGCAGTAAAAACTATTCAGTGCCCACATTTCCATTTTCTCTTAAGGAACTAGTTATGCTGCAAGCCCTGATTTTTTGATTAAATTATTGAGACATGTTGTCTCTACTATATTACAAAATCACAGAGTCAATTCGGTTGGAAAAGACCGCTGAGATTATCAAGTCCAACCTACAACCAATCACTGCCATGTCAACTAGACCATGGCACTAAGTGCCATGTCCAGTCTTTGCTTAAACACCTCCAAGGATGGTGACTTTTATGCTCCTTTGCCTATCACCAGCAAAGTCGCCATTGTTTTCTGCAGACTCCTGAGTGCATACCAAAACAAAACCCCAAAACAAATTATTTACAATGCTGGATTCTTTAGTCTCAATATACCAATTTCCATCTACTCCCAGAAGAGGGAGGGAGGTTTGTAATTCACAGCGGGAGAGCAAAGAGCAAACAGTTCAACTAATGCAGCATAAAGCTCTGTGGTTTTTGATGTGCAACAGTGTGAGAAATACACACAGCAAACTGAGGTCAGCTTAACTGACATCCAGAAATGGGGCAAGCCTCTAAAGAAATTCAGGTTCACTTCCTTTAAGAAGTGTGGGTCATTTTATTTTACAGTTTGTGATGGGTTGACGGTGGCCAAATGCCACCAGCACACCACTGTACTAAAAAAACACATCCTTCTGTCTTAGAGGATCTTCCCACCAAAAGAGAATTTTTTTTTTCAATCTAATCTTATAGTCTATAAAGTCTATGACATCATTTTAGAAATATGGCCACAATAAAGTACTATATTGGAGTAATTTCAACTGCTGCTAAAGTGCTATTTAAAAGCATCCTGGCAATAATAAATATTGAAAGGCCAGATTCAGCAATCTGTCTGGTTTTTCATCACAACCACTTGACAGTTGCATATGTTTTAGTTTGTATTTCCTACCAGAACATCCTTTAAGGAAAAGAGGAGACATAAAAACCAGTGCTCAAGACTCAGAAATGTCAAGTACCCAGTCCTAGGCACAATTTTAGCCCAACTCTTTTGTTCATGTGTACAATTACTGCATGCAGAGCTACCTTTTTGCCAGAGAATTCAGGCACTTTGGGGTAAAAGGAGTGTGTTTTGCTTTGCTTGACTCATTGTCAAATGCCTGAACTTACCATTGGGAACCCACTGTCAGGCAAGGCATTAATTCTAAGTAAAATAAACACTGATCATGATCCTGCTTCCCAAGTCAATAAGCTTTATTTACATGCAAGTGAATTCTCCTTTTTCGGATTTCTAGGAAGTTGCAACAAATGGAAGCCAGTTTGCTTTTCCCTGCTGTTTTCTCTCCATAGAGAAATAACAAGGAAGTAAAGCGTGCAGTGTTAATTCAAGTCTTAACAGTTAATTTCTGTTGTATTTTTTAAAACAGAGCAAGATACTTGCACTGGATATTTTGTTAACAAGATATTTTTTTAACTCTTAGTTATTACAGAGCTCTGCTGCTACTAAAGAACATAATATAGTGAATGAAAGGTTTAAGCAGCACATTCAATTAGCTTTAAAACAGTTTTGTTATGAAAACCTCAGGTAATACAGTTAAAATAACCACTGGAAAGCTAGAGAATTTGCATGTCAATATTACTGTGAACATAGAGGAAAATACTAGAAAGTTTCAGCAACACAGCTATATTTATATATCCTGACTTCCATTGTTATCTTCAAAGTAGTAAGTGATCAAGGAGCTAAGGATTCCACCCTTTGACAAGTTCTAATACTCTGTGCTATGAGTTTACAGACACTGTCAGTATTCTCCAAGATCCTACTTTAAACATCAAAATTCTGGACAGGTTGAGGATTCACAGAGGAGAGCTTGTGGTAATAATTAGACTTGTATTTTTACTCCTTGCATTCAAGGAATAAGTTGCCACCTCTATGAGGAAATGTTTACACCACTATGCTCACTATGCTCTACCAGCAATTTATGTTCTGCCTTCTGTCATACCTCTCATTTCATTGAAAGATGAAGCAAATTTCTTCCTCACTTGTTTCCATGCTCCATAGTCAGCTGATGGTTGACTACCAGCACCTTTCTGGCTTGTAAATATTCTCTTCTCCATATTCACTCTGCATGACTTTTAGCGCTTATGCGTGAAGAAAGATAACATTCCATTTAGGTTCCTCCTTTCCTTCCTCCATACTTTCACTTCTCAGTGAGTTTATTCACCCCTGGGGTTTCAGTTGCTCATTCAAGGTTATGAGGATTATTAATCTCTGCATATGAGTCACAGGAAGTTGCATTTATTTCTGTATTCACCTACCTCAGCCACTGAACCATTGCAGAAGTATATTAGATCCTCCAGAGGAAATAAAAAACAGGCAGTTGAGGGAATATCACACTTGGCCACTACTGGAATAATAACATTGTCTGTGGTACAGTGCTTCCTGTTCACCCTACTATATCCTTACTTCCCAACTATGAATCAGCTCCCTTTTTTACCTTTATGTTGGGATAAGGCCTAGTATTGATGGGGAAAAAACTTTATTCTACAAACACAACAAACAGACTCTTCCAAACACAAAATCATGTGTCTTTGTTCAAACCCAGGAACATGTAGGTAAAAGCAGGGGAAAAAAGGACCACCTTTACTGATTTCTAAGAGTCTGCTTTCTTACTGCTTCCATTATCCTCTTCCCTTTTTTAGAACACTAGCTCTTAA
Organism: Taeniopygia guttata; assembly: GCF_048771995.1. Taxonomy (NCBI): domain Eukaryota; kingdom Metazoa; phylum Chordata; class Aves; order Passeriformes; family Estrildidae; genus Taeniopygia; species Taeniopygia guttata. Next base: position 55,120,400 of record NC_133030.1, on the reverse strand, counting down.
TTACCTGTATGGTTTGTCAGCATTCCTTTAGAGCTCTGCTAATTCATACAGTTTGCCTGCCAGATTATTTGCAATTAGATTAGGTGAGACTCTTTCCTTGGTAATTTCAGTAGTCATTGTAGGATCCTTAGCAGAGGAGACTTATTTATAACCTTTTTTCATTAAATCCTCCATAGTTTCATTATGAAAAATGCTTTTTCTTAAAAAAAAAATCCAAAACAAAATTACCACCCTGTGAGGGCTGTGAGGACTGTAATTTCAGTGACACAGTAGTGTAAATCTGGGATAATTTCATTAAATAGTATGAGATTTTTCTTATTTTGAGAAGTGAATCTCTGAAAATGTAGGAAAAGCACTATTTTTTTTTTCCAATCAATATCAGGCAGAGGCACAGACTAGAATATAAATTTGCCTCAGCACCAGGAAAACAGGTGCTTTCTCACACTGATATAGGAGATCTATACCCTTTATTCTCACTGAGGTTCCTACATACATTTAGAGAAGAAGGAAGCTGTGATTTTTCGGATATGCCTTTTATTAAAGCTTATGCATAAGCTAATCACAAGAAATGCTAATGCCAATGTATTGCTGTATGTGACCTTTTCCAAGAAGAAATTTGCACCTACTGATGAAAGAAAGACAACAAAATCTCTGAAGTCTAAAAGCCATTTCAGGCAACCACCTAATCAGGTCTCTTTCTAAATGTAATTATCAAAGTCCACTGAAAACCAAGCAGGCATCTTGCCCTTCCTGCCCAAGAACATCACTCCTTCACTGAGCATTCTCAAGGGTAATATATACATACAGATATTGTGCCAAATTGTGATATTTTTTTTCTGGCTCTTTTCCCTGGCTAGTGATTAGCTCCATTTCTCTATGTGTTTGCATTTTTAAGGAAGTCCTCACAAGTAACACTTCTTTTTTATATGTTTAATTAAATTATTGTAGAAAAAGAAGGTTCTTTCTTGCTTAACTCTTAGCTGGTTCTTCCTCCACTCACCTGTGTTGCAGATTCTGCACACCTTTCTCCCCTCATGACCATCAATTTGCTTGGCTAAACAAACTGAACTCTTAATCTCTTTAAAAGAGATTCTACATCTCCCTGATTATTCAATTTGCCCTTCTCTGCTCCTATTTGCTTCATCTTTCTTGAGCCTAAAGAGCTGCAAATGTTTGTGCCATGGTCACTATCTAAAACATTTGCTCTCAAGTCAGATTTACCAGTAAACCTCCCTTACATTTAATGCATTCCTTTTCTGCACATGGCACAGTAATTGCCAAAATTTTATACCCCTTTCTTCCATTAAATGTTTTTCTCTCTTCCTTAGCTAATGCTCTATATGGAATTATACCAAAATCACTTGGCATTCAAGCTTGATTGGAAATTCTCATTTTTTATGGGAGGCTGTTGTACATCCACTTTTCATTGTTGGAGTTTGCCTTGTTTGTGTTAAGAGGGTATTTCAGGGGCAGTACCCAGCTGCACTGGACTGGGGACTTCATGGTAATACAGTCTGCCCCAAGGGAAATGGAAATGCTTCTGCTGTGTGACAATAGTTTCTGTCGTTTCTGTGCCAATGACCAATTATGTCTGTACAGAAAATGGCTTCTCTGAATGTGCCTGTGGCAAGATGGATGGTAGACACGACATAGGGCTGAGAAGGGCAGAGTCACTCTAAAAATCAATAGCAAACAGAACTGTCTGTGCTAGATATTTTGTTCCTCATCCTGTCTCCTGGGAAACAGAGCAGATGCAGGATAAGGACAGATGATCTCCCTCCCTGGGGCCCATCTCTAACCTAGCCTACCCACACTCAGTATATCCCCTGTATTTAGGGGATGTGAAAGGAGGCCCTAGAAAGTAGCCTTATAGGTGTCAATTTCTGAAGCAATTCCTCCTACATCTGTGTAGAGGTTTTTTATTGACCAGCATAGGTATAAAAAAAAAAAAAACAGTGAGAGGATGAACTAAGTATGACAAGTTTGGCAGACATTGCTGCATCACATCATATTCTGAAGGTTCTCCTTATGCCAAAGACTAGATTCAATGTGGGTAATTTAAGCAGCAACTGGCTAAGAAGGCTACTAACCTCAGTGGTTTGTAGGTCATTACAGATATTCTGAGGCTTCAATTTTACTTTAGAGGACAAATATAAATAAGAAATTAAAGCAGGACTCCTTGGCCTTTGACTTTGGTGGCCAGCTGGGCATAAGAAAATTCACAGAGTACACCTTATAGTAATTTCCTTGAAGGAAAAAATCTATGCTGCCATGGTTATCTATGACAGCATTGTCACCTAAAACACCTGGACTGTTGGAGGTGTTTTGATTACAGAGAGCAGCTCACTCTGCCACACCAATTAGCTACAGCCTCCTGGGAAAGTTCTCTGGAGTTGTTGAAACATGCCATATGCAGAACTTTAGATTTTGAATCCATGTATTTTAACACAAGATTAATCCTTAATATCTAAAATAATTATTTTAATGAAAACTCAAATGGAAATATATTGAAATTGTTCCAAGACATATATAGAGCAGTTTTTTATCAAAGTCTACCTATTGAAGATAATGTAGCTGCAAAGAGGAACTGACACATGCCTCAGTTAAAACTAAGACAAAGCTGGGAACAACTGATAAATATAAATTAGCCATGAAAGTGAAATGTACTGCCTACACAGTGTTGCACTTCACATTACATGCTGAAGGGCTACAAAGTACACCATCACCATATGTTTGAAAGCTGCCATGACTCACACAGAAAAGGCTGATGAATAACACTATCTTCCTTCCCCAGTGTATAACACTGACCAGAAATCTACCCTGTAAAGGGTTCCATTGTGGGCAGCAGTTTAACGTGCTCCACATCCTTGTAATTAACTACATAACTGTAAAATGGTGCTGCCAGGTTTATTGTACACCAATGCAGAAAGCACTCTAAATTCCTTTAAAGGATGGTTCACACATTTGTCACTTCCCATCCCACTCATTTTGCAGCCAAAAGAGGCTGGAATGCTGTGTTAACCGTCTTTTTCATTAATTTCACTTCTTTTCTATCTCTTTTTAGTTATGAATTCTGAATGAATATTCATATGAACACTCATATGAATTTGGTTATGAATTTTTGGTTATGAATTCTGTTGGGTAGTGCCTAAAACCAAAGTCCATATTGTAAACAAGTGAGATTGCTTTTCTAATTTACATGTAAACATATAGTAGCTAAGAATACTGAAATGACATTGTTAATTACATACAAAATTGAACATTGAGTGCTAGGTGGCTATTTGATAATACCTATAAATTATAGACTGAAGTCAGTAAGTAATAAGCAGCTTTGTTCCTTTTAGAAAAACTGTAAACCTCATGATTTAAAAGCCTGAGAAAAACCTTCCTGAGATGGAAAAGTGCTCTGCACAGTGGCAGCTCTTCGGCCACATTGTCCCAGCACCAGCCTGTTTTACTCAGTCCTCTGGTACTCAGATTTAGGGCTGAGATACCATGGTACCTTAGACATGCCCAGCAAGCCCTCAGGTGTCCCAATGAATAGACCCCTTTCTGCCCTTTTGCAGAAGCAGCACCAGGGGAGAGGCAGCAAACAAAATTAATTTTGAGCATCTCTTGTCAATTCAAATTGCTCTGCAATATCCTATGGCAGAACTGATTTTTTTTTCTTTGAAGTGAGCTGGATTACTTCTTTGGCACAAATTGATACCTGTGGCTATTTACTCATATGTCAGCTTAGTATTTTGTTCTGTTTTCCATGGTGGAATTTTTCACGAGGCCTGAAGAAACTGGAGTTTTTCCAGACATGACAGTAAAAGTGAAATGCTATTTTGGTAAATGTGAAAAGAAGATTGATAAATTCAGAAGACATTTTCTTACATATTCATTGGAACTTAGTTTGCATTTTGTCTTCCATTCTTATAAAATTTTGAACAAATAAGTGTTTTCTCCTAAGTATTCATTGTGGAGCTACTAGGGTCAGAAATTACTTGACTTGGTTTGTTGCAGAATATTTATGCTGTATCATACCAGCTATTTTCTATATGACACTCCAGGATAATACAATCACTTGGAAAGCAATCAAGGCAGTCAGACTCTTTTGAAATTTGAAATTCATTGATTTTGTCTTCTTAAATAGCCTTAACTACAAAGTCTGTTTTGCAAAACAACACATAGCCCCTCTGCTCTCTCCCAGGAATTTAGACTTTAAATTATTTGAGTCATTCCAGGAATTGAAGTCTGTAGCTTTTCTGGAACCCTTTAAAAACAGCCAATGTATGCTACATCTCAATCATCATATGAGAATTTTTCCATGGCAAGGATTTCTTACAATTTGTCAACAGGAAGTTCTTTTACAATGAGATATGAATAGTGACCTGAAGTTCTTATGATTCTGAAACTTGTGTTTCGCCTGTTAATGTGTTTTGGCTCAGCTGATGGAAGTATCACAGCCAAGTCTGCAGCTGAATCATATCAGTGGGCTCTTTGGAGGCAGCGGTGTGAACAGAGCACTGCTGAGTGCCTTGACTGGCAGGGGGGCTGCTGGAAACTCATGCCACACATGGTCCATCAGAGTAGCTTCAGGGCTGCTCTGGCTTAGGCTGGTGCTAATTGCCTCCTGGCAGCCTCAGGAGATGCATAGAGACATTTTTGCTGCCTCCTGCTGTCTCAAGCAGTCACAGCACACCTGGGATCACCCTAAGGATGAGAACCTGCATACACCAGAAAGCAAAATCACTGTGCCTTTCCCTGCAAAGTATAAGAAACTCAATTAAATGGGTAGTTGAACCACAAGCCAATGTATGAAATGGACCGTGCCTTCAGAGCATTTACATGGCTTCTAGAACTGATCTGGACTGTAAATAAGTCACTACATAGTAATACTTCTGAGTAAGATCAGACTTGAAAAGGGATCATGTATTCTTCTGCCTTTATTATTTCTAGCCCAATGTACTACTCTTGCACTTCCACAGCATCTGCTGTTTGAATGTATCTGTCAAGTAAATCTCACAATACTTGGGTAAATCTTAATCCATTAATGAATGCAAAGCCAAGGCACAAAGAATTGATTTATACAATTGTGACTACTAATGAGTATGTACTTCAAGATTATTACATTCCATGCACTTATGAAGACATAAACTGCTAAGAAATAAAATGAGCTGTGTTTCCCAATTTTTTTTGATAAATAAATTTGAATATTCAATTATGGGTTTATTACTCTGTGAGTCAGTTTACAGTGATCAGTGGATATAATTTTTAGTATGAAAATGTTATTCGTGCATATTACAGTTCCAGGCATATATTATCCTTTCATGAAAACACTTCAATTTTCAAGTCTTTATGCAAAAGATTGGCCTGTGGGCTCTGCACAGGATGTAAATTAAGTTCTTGTTTGGCTAAATCTGATTACCCTGTAGGGTACCAATCTTGCTTAGTGACAGTGGAAGCTAAAAATTGCAAGCAGGACAGTCCACTTGAAATGGGGCCAGGAAGGGTCAGTTTCCAAACAGCAAATCTGACGTTTGAACTAGATTTTAATATTATCCCTAAGAATGTTCCGTTAAACATAGAAGCTGTCTCCTCCATAGCTGCTATAATTGCTTTTAAATATCATCATGAAATTGAGAAAAGCTCTTCTTTTTTAAGTACAAGTATTTATTAATCATATGTAAAGATGCTGCAATCACTTTAACCCAGTCTTTAGTCAGTCTGCAGTTTAATTCCCATTTAATACTTCCTCTTTCTCCTCTCATATTCTATCAAAATGAATGTTCCAATAGAGAAATTCAGTGAATAGCAAAATGCCACACAGGCTATCTAAACAAATCCATCTAAAGTCAATACAAACTAAAACTATTTGAATATTACCAAAATACTGTTGCTTTATTGTGGACTTACTGAGCACATGAGAGAGAATAAAAAGGCATATGCTGACAGTACTGAATATGAAAGACTGCTGTTCCTTCTGACAGGATTAGCTAAATACTTAAATGATAAGAACACTCCCCTGTATTTTTCCTATACTCAGAAAATGTGCACAGAAAAGTCACTCTTTGATCTATTTTACTAGCTTCAGTTACTGTAGCAGGCTTTTGTATACATATAAATTTTACTTTTAGTAGTCTTTGGCATCTCCTTGGCTTTCCTTTGATGCATAAAGGTTTTATGATATGTAAAAGCAGCTAGTGCTATTGCAATTGCTCTGAGTCAAGGCAAAAAACAAAAGTAATGCAACATTGTTGAAAATTATATGGCTTTTGGCTGTTCAAAAAATGTAATTATCTCAGTAAATGTATGTGGTTTTTAGTAATGAGATTCAAAATTTCAGACAGATTATTTTTAATAACATCTTTTCACAGTGGTTCTATTAGATACTTTAAATCTATTTAAATCAGATCTCAACACTTGCCTAATAAATATCTCACTCCCTCAATAGGTTTTAGATTAAGGGACTCAGCACTCCACACAGAATCCTAATGAATTTGAAGGGGGAAAAGGATAAAACCAGGCCTGGAGATAGCCTGGGGGCAACACAGCCGTGTCTGAAGGATGGTGTGCTGGGGAGGTCCTTTCATCTGTTGTTTCGTGGAGACTGGGGATGAAGATCCATGTGGCAGCAGTGACACAAAGGATATTGATGTGTTGGAAACCACAGAAGTGCCTGAGAATGATCACATGGAAGAATGAGCACTGCTATTGCTTGACTGACCCGATGTCCTCCTGTGACAAGGTGGTCTGCAGAGAGGATGAGGGGGAGGCTGTGGATGTACTTCAGTAAAGCTTTGACAGTGTTTTCCACAGTATTCTCCTGGAGAAACTAGCTGCCCATGGCTTGGATGGGTGCACTCTTCACTGTTAAAAACAGTCTGCATGGCTGAACCCAGAGTGCTGGTGGATGGTGCTGCATCCATTGAGCATCCAGTCACAAGCGGTGTTCCCTAGGGTGCAGTGTTGGGGCCAGTTCTGTTGAATGTCTTTATCAATGACCAGGATGAGGGCATCAAGGACACCCTGTCTGCAGAAGACACCAAGCTGGGCAGGATTGTGATCTGCTGGAGGGCAGGAGGGCTCTAAACAGGCTGGATTGATGGGCCAAAGCCGATTGTGTGAGGGTCGAGGACAAGCAGAGGTCCTGTCATGTAGTAGTGTCTGACCATGAGGCAAGAGTGTGCCCAGGTGGCCAAGGCCAGCAGCATCTGGGCCTGTGTCAGCAATAGTGTGGCCAGCAGGACCAGGGCAGTGACCATTCCCCTGTACTCAGCACTGGTGAGGCCACACCTCAGCTGTGTGCCCAGTTCTGGGCCCCTCAGTTCAGAAAGGACAGGGAGGTTACTGCTGGAGTGTTACTGCTCTCTACAACTACCCCAAAGAAGGTTGTGGAGAGGTGAGAGTTGTGCTCTTCTCCCAGGTCACAAGCAACACAAGAGGAAATGGCTCGAAGTTGCGCCAGGGGAAGTTGAGATGAGATATTAGGAAAAATTTCATCACCAGAAGGGTTGTCAGGCAGCTGAACAGGCTGCTCAGGGAGGTGGTTGAGTCACTGTCCCTGGAGGTATTTAAAACACAAAGCAGCTCACATGCTAGCATGGTCCAGTGTATGCTGATATTGTTTCTGGGTGATGAACACTAGAATTACAGTTTTAACTGTGAATTTACAGAAGAACAATCAAAAGCTTCCATTTGAATTCCCACAGCTCCCCCATGCCAAATAACACATATCTGCATGATGAGGCACATTAACTCATCTGATATCAAACAGTTTTTTCCTTGGATTAGTTTGAGTAGTGAATCAATTTCCTGATCTCGTTCAGCAGGCAGAGACAAAAATGTCTGTGTTAATGGAAGTGAGCAGCTCAGAAAATGAAAATGCTTTTGATTGACTTCTACCCATTTAAAGCATATGTGAAACTACCTTAGGGATGTTATACACAGACTGTCAGAACATATGGCCATTAACCACCAGTCCACTGGGGCTCTGGTCTCTCCCTTTCTGGGATATTTTCCTGTATTATCCAATTACTGTTTTTCATCAGAACTACCTATTAAAGTGTGCATTCACATTGTGGTCAAAGCTTACATACTGTAAGACATGATTTACCATCAAGCCCTGAAGAATTATATTACATACCCACAGCAGTCTATTTCAAAAATTTATTTTCCTAAACATGGCATTTCATAAATGTTTAATAAGTATATACTCTTTACAGTACTGCTGCAGTGTAATATCCACAAATATTTTGAAGTGTTGGTTATTATCTCAGCAAACACCATTAATGACTGTTTTCATTTACTAATAACACGTAAAATCACAATTCAGTGGCCACTTTAGCCCCAATAATATTATATTTGTATGAAACACTGTGATCTGCTACTGTATCAGTAACATTTATTTCATTTTGCAGACAAATTATTATAGTTGATGTGGACAAAGCTCTTTTTGCTCCAGTTGAAAAAGTCTGTGAGTAAACCATGTCATGTTTAGATATGAAAAATAGGTCAATGGCTACTGAGATGATGCTTCCAAAAGCAGAACCTTCCCTACAGCACAGCTTTAGGAAAACATTTCATCTGACAGCACACATTCTTTTTAACAGAATCCTCTTAGTAGGTACTGGATAAAAAAAAAGTAATTTAACTGTATAAATGGACAGAGAGAAGATAGTGAGGAATGAGACTTCTTTTAAATTAAAAATGGCATAACATTTTAGGACTTCACTTGAACAAAGCTCCTTCCAATTGATGTTACCTACTTGGAGGCCACAAAAACAACCCTCAGGCAAGTTGTTTTCAGTGCCTTGGAGAAGCTGGTGAGAACAGCACGTTTTTTGGAAGAAATGAACCAGGAGAGAACAGTGTATACTTGTGTCATTCTTCATACAGGACTTACCAGTTTCATCTTCTATCAAGATTAAATGACAGGCAGCACATTTGTAAATTGCTCAGCAACTAAAACATTTACAGTCATGGATCAGAGGAGCTATTGTCCAAGGGAGGCCCATTTCTCTTAATTAAAAAAAAAACAATCCAAGAAGCTCCTATTGAATTAGCACTTTATATGAACTTGTATCTTAAATCTTTATCAAAAATATAGCAGATAATCACACTGAAGAAAGGATTATTCTAAACTGATTGTATATATACTGTCAAATAAAACTTGTTCCTTCACCCATATTGTATTACTTACAGATAGCTACTGCCCCAGACTGGCAGCTGTTGCAAAATGAGGTATTTTTGTCTTTATATACTATATAGTCAATGGAGACATGATTCTGAGACTAGAGTTCAGCTGCAGCACACAATCCCACATTATTTAGCAGCCATAACTCTATAGTAAAAAACAGAATGCTCATTACCCATTCCATCTGACATGAACAAGGAACAGCTTTTCTTCATTGTGTTTCAGTGAGAAATTTTTTAGATATTCTTGGAGTAAAGGGTAAAGGAAATCTACACAGTGATTATAAATTAAGACCAGTATTGACTTTTATTTACATAGTTTAACAAACAAATTCAAGTAATTATTGCATCAATCATTCAGATTTTGAACATTACTATAAACCAAAAGTTTATAGCATAGTGTTGCATTCTTCATGGAGCTGTGATTACTGTTCTACATTTTTCTTTCTCCGACGAAGCCACCTCAGAGCTCTCACCAGTGCTACTTGTCCCATGAGGAATGTGATCCTAAAGTTACGTTTATACCAATCTCTAGGATTCCAAAGCCAAGAAATTCATCAGCACACAGAACAAGAACAGGAAAAAGATACACAATTATATTAAAATATCCTTTGGCATTGACAAATGATATTTCACTGATGACCTGCATTTTCTGTTCTTTGTGGTAACACTTTTCCTGCCTAGTAAGAGTTAAATAACCAATGAAAGTCTATGTGTACATCCACATTCAGGAACAGATTACACATGGGTTACAGGGTTGCAATGGTATTTGAAATCAAGTGAGATAAAATAGTTAAAACCATGCTTCAGCAGTAAAGCAGATCACCAAGCTATCTGGACTACCTGCCAGTGCTGTGCTTCAGGTAAAATTTGTTTGTGTGTGGATGAAGATGCCTGTGTTAAAAAGGGCAGAGTTGGTCTCATACAAGGGTGGCAAAAAATAAAACCAAATCACACTTCAAAGGCTAATTATATAACCCAACATTACCCTTCTCCTCCAGTATCTTTTAAAGATAATGCTTTTAATATTGTCAAAGTTAGTCATAATATCTTTAAATAATTTAATTTTTATGAATCATGCATGGCTACTGGAACCAATTAAAATTATTCACAGTATAGTCTGCATCAGCCCTTTTTAACCTCTGCAAACTTGCTTCAAGTTCTTTGCTCTTGTTACAAATTAAAATAATATCAATTTTTTTCTAGTTTCTAACAAGCATCTCATTCCCATGTTGTAAAATGCTCACAAGAAGCAATAGGATACATAGAATTCCAGAACTGGAACACTGAGATTTAGGTCTTCTCCTGAGGTGTCTGGGGCAAACCTTGCATACACAGATCTAACATAAGCCTGACATACCGACCTCTCAGTGAGGATAGCAGCCAAATTCACACTGGCAGGCAGCACTGAGCTACCTCTTCAATTGTCATGTTAAATAAAGTATCATGCTAACATTGCAACTGTTTCTTTTCCCCTTTCACATTTAATTTCCTATATCCTTCTTGAATTTTTTTCCAAAACTGAATTTTATTTCCAGTCTAAGTGCTCTGAACTAAATATTCAAGGCATCGATGCACAGTCATTGCTTCAATTTTAACTACATTTTAGAAGTTGCAACACTTCAGCTGCCAGTTTTCAGTCCAGCTGGCAATACTGCAAAAGAACATACAGCTAAATGCATAAACAGATTTTTATAAATATGACCCCTCAAAATCAGACTGCCTGCAAAAAGCTCTGCTGTTTTCAGGGCTGTTCAGTCCCACTTTGAAACTACAACAATGCAGCTGACACAACCTGATTTTACAAGTCAGCAGCAAGGAAGGTGATGTTTAAGCACAAAGCCTGAATTATCTTCCCCTGAAGATGGGACACTATCCTACACTGCAACGTGGGACACTGCAACAATGACAACTGGTAACCAGTTCTAAGATGAACTGTTTGCATTCCCACTTATCAATTACAGGAAATGTATTGACAATCCTTTCACTGGAAACAATTTCTTACTTTGCATCTTTTCACACTGTTGCTCGGAATTATGATGAAGTTCCTCCTTGCCCCTCCATAGGCTAGATAAGATGCGTATATTTAAATATTTGTTAGTTAAATTGTTCTTACAAGATAGTATTTTATAGTTTATGCACAACACATATGAAGAAACTTAAGCCACCATTTGTTACAGATCAGTTGCAGTGATGGCAGAACTCTCACTAGCATTACCCCATGAGGAACCAGTCACACCTGACACTTTTGAGCCCAATAATCTTCCAATCCAGTACAGAGAGGAAACTGCAGTTGTGCTTTCACATTCAGTGGTCACAATTCCTGGATTAAGTGCTGTCTTCCTTCACTGTCCCATTCCTCCCTAATTTCCAGCCCTTTTTCAAGTGTGCACAGCTACTTGCTGCGTGTATGTGTTTGCAAGTAATTTTTCACCCCTTTCAGATCCCAAATCCAGTTTGAGTTGCTGTGCACACAGGCCTTGTCAAACTCAAAAGCTGATCACTTTTTTACTAGATGCTTACAAAATAATAGACCCAGGATTATTAAGTATTACTCCCATTAAATGATTTTCCTTTGAGATAAATCACATTTACTTGTCCTTATTTAACAGTCAGCTAGCATCTGTTATACAGAACTTTCAAGTGGTCTATTTGCATATTTATCAGCTTTAATTAGCAGCATGAAAAGACCTGTGCCCTAAGATAATAAAATGTGCCTGATCTTGTCTCTTTAAATCTCAGACTTGAGCTTATCTTTCCACTAAAACAACAATAAGCAGCAGAAATCAAATGATAAAGCAGATTTTTCAAATCCTAATAACAGCATAAAAAAATTTCAAAAATTACAGGGGTTTGTGCCATCTTATCAATTACAGAAAAAATGTTCAAATTTTAAACTTGATCTTATACCTTTCATGTAGACTGTAATGTATAATTGTCAACATAAATACCTTCTACATACCTGTTGTACTGCAAATGCTTTTTTAAATTTTTAGTTAGAAAGTCCTTGTAAAAGTCAGCCATTTCTTCTGCATTCAGTGTTGCTTTTTGACCTGAAAATAGGTTTTGGTGTAACAAAGTCAAGGCAATTCTTTGGATCAAGACACTGGGTTCAGATGCTAAATCTAACTCCTTACTCCTACAAGCTTTCTGTTAAACCTGAACAAGTTAATAATATGCCTTTAACTTTCAACCTTTTAAAACTTATCTAGAGAGCACGCAGATGAAAAATACTGATCATCTTGAAGCTGGCATAGCTCTTAAACACCTATTACTTGTGGAAGTAATAAAGTTTATCAGCTCTTAAGACTACTTAGGGAACCAGTGAACCCTATTAAAATGTGCATAGATCTAGGAGTATCTATCCTTTGAATAAAATAATTTCTCACAGGCTGAAGCCTAAAGAGTACCAATAAGAGCATTTAGTAACAACTTCCCCCCTAAAGCAAGTCCATAAATATCAAAAGAACACTATCCACTATTGACATGGTATTTTCAAATGTAATTCTTTTTATATTGCTGTTAATAAATTTCAAGTAACTCTAGGCAAAAAGTTTATGTTCTGAGATGTCAGATTCCAAACAATCTAGTAGGCAATTATTTTGAGAAGCAGCAAATACAAAAGATGATTTTGAATATGTCACCCATAAGCAGAATATAAAAGGTCCAGGAAGACCTATGGCTACAGCATAAGATGTCTAATCTTGAGAACCAGCAAATATTCTCAATTCTACCAGACAACTCCTACATAACCCTTCTGGCACAAAATGTCCCTAAAATGACAGTCAAATTTAAATGCCCCAGGGAGCATGGATATTATGAGGGAAATGGAATTGCAATATTCAACTTGTTACTGTTCCAAAATACATTTTAAGGCTCTTGTGATTGACCACAGAAATGTAAATTGATTGGTTCTATTTGTCACTATTTTAAAAACTAATATACCACAATGTATTAACATACTGTGGGACAAATTAACTATAAAACCATTTGAAGGCTGCCAGCTTAATACTTATAGTTCATTTGTTTCTTCATACTGGTATCAGCAAAACTGATTCATTACATAGGAAAGTAAGTTTCATTCACTCTTCATTAATTCATTCATTACATAGGAAATTAAGTTACATTCACTGTTCATTAATATTTTCACAAACATTCACAGCTGTATTATAGAATAGCTGACCAAAGGCATGCAGCTGATATACATTTATTTTTAATGGAAGTATGTGGTCATTCTCTTTTACTTCTAGAGTATAAAAGCGAAACAAAAATAAACAACAAAAAAGCAATATAAAATAAGTGGTTTTGAAACAACATAGATCTTAATTAAAATTACTTCTCAAGCACACTCTGATCACCAGAATACAAACAGAAAAGAAAAAAATGGTCTGTGACATACAGAATGTCAAAGCAGATGCTTCACCGAACTCAGATCATCCTGTGAACAAAGTGTTCAACCTCATACCACAATGCCCAATTCACGATTATTATGAAGGCATTTTGTTTTCATTTTCACTGAATTAGAGGGACAACTATTTTACAGCAACTGTGCCCAGGCAGAGACAGGCAGATAGCAGCTGCCATCTCCCCAGAAGCTGCCTTACTCTCCCTCAAGGAAAAATATTGTATTCATTGGACACACCATGGACCTGAAGCCAAAGACTCTGAATTTATCCACCCAGCCATAACATGCACCTGAGGCAAATGCTCTGTATGTTTATCTCAGCCAGCTCACTGGCTTAGGAGGTGTGAAAGTAAAAAGTCCTTCCCTCCTTAGGCTACACTATTATATTACTGGGCTAGGATTTCAGCACATTCCCTCTGGTTGTGGGGAAGGAATTAGGGGGAGAAGAGTGCAACAAATTATCTGATCCCCACATGCACAACTCTGAAAAGCTCCTTGTCTCTTTTATCACACTCCTGAAAACACTTCTAAATCCTTCCTCTAAGATTTACTTGTGACAGAACACAAAGAGCGTAAACAAACAAAATTCAAAGTTAAGCAGAATTCAGAATGCATCCTGAACTATTAACAAAGATTTCACTAACCTGATTCATCTCTCATTTCCAGACCCTTGGCTTTCAGTCTTGAATACATAAATTCTTCTTTTTCCTAAAACACGTTTTTCCACATTAGAATGGGATGTAGTCAGTCCTTGAAGTTAACCATTGTTTTTAATTACATAGCAATGTCGTGTTCAACACCCTTTGAAATAACTAGCAATACTTGTTACACTTAGAAGTGTCAACTAAACACTTTTCTTAGTCCAGTGAGTTAGTTAAACTGGTCTCTTAGCTCCTGCTACCTGCATGCATCAATTAATTCATGCAAGTGTCCTACTGATACTTATAAAACTGATTTGTGAAGTAAAGCTACAGCTAGACTTCAGTGCTATTCAACAGGAGTCAAACTTCCAGTTTATAAAATGAACTATGGAAATGTGCTCTACGATAACTGAGATTTTGAGCATAGAGGAAAAGGTGCAGCCTAAAAAATTAAAACTATATAGATGGAAGCGCAATAATCATCAGTGTGTGAGTTTTATGGACTTAAACATAACTTTTTTTAATACCACGGTTATATGGTATTAAAAAAAAAACCAAGATTCATTTTTTTCTGGGATCTTTGCAAGTTTTGAGAGGATATAATGTTCAACATCATAAACAGTGGTGAATTACTGAACTGTTACTGTTCTTCAAAAAAATGCCACATTGGCTGGGAGATGCTAAAATCAGGAAGACGCTCACTGTAGCCTTGCTAAGATACGCTGCCAATGAAATGGGACATATCATTTACCCTCATTTAGTCTTTGTAATTACATCAAATTTCTCTCACTTATGACAAGAGAAAAACCAGCCATGAAATAATTTTCATCATCTGCTCTAGTCAATGACAGGTCTTACATGTAGAGCAGCTACATCTTTATACCTTCAGTGCAAGACAGGAAAAAGGCAAATACTCTATGGCCCTAGGCAGCAATAAAACATGGACTTTTTAGTTTTGTGCATCATTTAAATAAATGGACAACAAACCCGTCATTTCCTGCATGACCCTGAGCGCATTAACAGCTAGCAGAGCCCCACCTCAGAGAGGCTGAGTCCCCAGTTTTGGGCAGGCAGGTGGGTGCTGAGCAGCAGCAGCTGCGAGGCCGTGCTCACCTGGTGGAAGGCGCGGTTGTGCCGTGCCCAGAAGCGCTGGTTGCTGGCCTGGGCCTCCTGGCGCGCCTCCCGCAGCCGCCGCTCCAGCGCTGACTCCTCGGGGGGCACGTAGAAGATGATGGGGCGCAGGTTGGAGAGCTTGTCTGGGGGGCCGATCCAGTCACTGTGCGAGTGCGCGGGGGGACGGAAACCCGGGCCCTGCGGAACACAGACACAAGGCGTGAGCAGCACCGCCGCAGAGCTGCTGAAGAATGTCTCAATCGGAATGAATCCCCAAATGCCTCGGAACCTTAAAGCGTGCAAGCATAGCAAGTTCAGAAATAAAGCACATTTGTCTACTGCGACCACAAACAATGGCGTACATTTACAATTTACTTTTACTTACAAATGCACTACAGAGAAGATACCTTTAACTCTTACCATGAGCATGAATCGTGAGATACTTGTTTTTGTTTTCATTTTTCTACCATTCATACTCTGTTAAAGTATTTCACGGAGGGAACTAGCAAGTATCCAAGTTTTTTACGACGCTGATCTCTGCCCTCTGGTGACCAATGACAGCACCCGAGGGAAAAGGGTGAAACTGTGTCAGGGGAAGTTTAGGCTGGATATTAAAGGCTCTTCACCCAGAGGTGATGGTCACTGGAACAGAATCCCCAAGGATGGGGTCATGGCTCCAAGCATGACAAGCTCAAGGAGCATTTGGACAACTCTCTCAATGGTGCGATTCTTAGAGCTGCTCTGTGCAGGGCCAGGAATCGGATTTCGGTGATCCTTGTGGGGGCCTTGAATCTCAGCGTATTTTATAATTCTATAATTCTAAGTTTTCCTCAGCCCGGCGTTCTTCCTGCATCCATGTGCCCACACACAGGCGTGTGCCTGCCCCAGCCGGGCTCAGGAACACCCGGTGTTAGCCACCAGCCCGAACCTCAGCGCCCCTCCGACAACCAACACCGGGAGCCTCCACAAACACATCAAAAACCAGAGGCCGCGGGCACCGCAGTCTGCTGCGGCCGCCCCCGCCCGGCCGGCGTTACCGGGAGGCAGCGGAGCGCTCCCCGCTCAGGGCTCCGCGGGGCGGCGGCCCCCGAGGCTTCCCCCGCGGCCCCCGCAGGAGCTGCCGCCCCCCGCCGGGTTTACCACGCTGTCCGGCCGCTCAGCCGCGCGGCCGCTGCCGGAGGAGGAGCAGGAGGAAGCGGAGGAGAGGGGGCGGCGGCAGCGGTAACAGCCCCCGGCCCGCAGCCCGCGGGCGGCCGCCATGGCCCGGCGCTTTACGGCGCTGCCGTGCGGGGGCCGCGGGCGGGGCGGGGCTCGGTCGGGGCCGGGCCCGGAGCCGCCTCGGCCTCCGCCTCCCAGTGCGCGGCCGGGCCGGGCGGGGCTCGGGCGGTGCGCGGCGCTCGGCCCGTGGCGCAGCGCCGGGCCGGGCAGCGGGGCCTCGCTGGGCGGCGGGTGAGTGAGGGAGTGGCTGCGGCGGGTCGCGGGCGCCGCGCGGGTTCGCTGCGGGGCCGGTGGGGACCGGCCTCCCGCAGGTGCCTCGGCGGCGGCCCGGTGTCATCTCCTCTTCGCGCTGCGCCGGGCTCCTCCGCGGGGGAGGCGGGAGGCTGCGGCCATGGAGGGCGCGGCGAGTCCTGAGGGGCAGCAAGGTGTGTGCGGGAAGGAGCGCTGCTCCGCGGGTGCGGCGGCCGAGGGCGGCCGGGTTCGGCCGCTGTTCCCCCCCTCGCTGCGGGTTCTCCCCTGGGCTGCGGGTGCCCTGTTTGATCTGCGGGTCCCCTGTTTGATCTGCGGCGGCTTCAGCTGCAGAGCAGGTGGGGAAGGCAGGGCGGAAGGCTGGGGGTGAACATCTTAGAGCTGGGCGTGTGGCAACTAAAGCGTCCCCCCTTTAGAAAGGTGTAAAAAAATTAAAGGGTGGTGAAACATCAGCCAAGTGGTTTATTTGTATTGGGGAAGATAATTAATATAGCTGTAATGCTGAAGTGCATCAGAATGTAAAAGTTGCGATGTGTGCTCGTGTAGCACTTAAGTCTTGTTATCGTTTCCCTTGTAGTTCATCTGAAGCTGGACGAGCGAAGAGGAATGGATATGGGTAACCAACACCCATCCATAAAACGGTTACAAGAAATACAGAAAGAAGTCAAAGAAATTGAACAGCAAGTAGCTGGCTTCAGTGGTCTGTCCACCGACCGAGATTACAAGAAATTGGAAAGAAGCCTTACGAAACAGCTGTTTGAAATAGATTCTGTAGACACCGAAGGGAAGGGGGATATTCAGCAAGCCAGAAAGCGAGCTGCCCAGGAAACTGAGAGGCTGCTGAAGGAACTGGAACAAAATGCAAACCATCCGCGCAGACTGGAAATAGAGGCTTTATTCAAGGAGGCACAGTCACTTGTGGAACGCGAGATCACACCTTCTTACAAAGGGGGAAACCGTATAAGTGATGAATTTGAAGAAGGAATTCAGGACATTGTGCTGAGGCTTACCCAGGTGAAAACTGGAGGGAAAGTTTCTCTACGCAAAGCGAGATACCGCACTCTGACAAAGATATGTACTGTTCAGGAGATTATAGAGAGTGGTCTAAAGCAACAGCTGTCCCTGCCACTCTCTAATGATGCTCATCCTTCTGTCTCCAAAATTAACTCTGTAATGTGTGAAGTGAACAAAGCCAGAGGAACTCTCATTGCACTTCTAATGGGAGTGAGTAGTAATGATACCTGCAGGCATCTGTCCTGTGTGCTGACAGGCCTCATTGCTGATTTGGATGCTTTAGATGTCTGCGGTCACACAGAAATAAGAAACTACAGAAAGGAAGTAGTAGAAGAGATCAATAAATTGCAGAAATACCTGGACTTGGACGAAGAAGCAGATTCTAGTCATGCTTATGATTTGGCAAAAAATCAGTCCATTCTAAAAATAGAAGAGATCCGTAAGAAGATGAAGGAAGTTCATTCCTTACTTCTAAAAACAGAGAATGCTTCTGATTTGTATCTGGGATCCAAAGCAGAGTTGCAGGGACTAATTGCCCACCTAGATGAAGTGAGTCCAGGAAAAAATCCCTGTATTAGAGAGGCCAGGAGAAGAGCAGTAATTGAAGTTCAGACTCTTATAACATATATTGATTTGAAGGAAGCACTGGAAAAAAGGCAAATGTATCAAGAGCAAACTGCTGCTGAACATCAGTCTCATAAAGCAGTTTGGACTGTACTTGGAAACTTGTCTCAAATTCAGAAAGAGGTGATTTCGTTTGATGGAAACAGAACAGATAAAAATTACATGAGACTGGAAGAACTTCTTACAAAACAACTTCTAGCCCTGGATGCTGTTGATCCACAAGGTGACGAGCGGTGTAAGGCTGCTAGGAAGCAGGCAGTAAAGCTTGCACAGAATATTCTTTACTATCTGGACATGAAAACAGATGAATGGGAATACTGAAACAGCCATGGCCTGATACAGAAAAACATTTTTCCCTTTGGCACTTTATGAAGATCATTGGCAGCACATAATAAAGTCTTCTGTGCTTGCTGAAATCATGGAAATTGCATAAGCAGTTGACTTGGCTATATGTCTGCTATCCCACGCAGTCACCCACTTGCCATGGCAACTGTCAGTACACCATCAGCAATTCTGGTCACTGATATAAGCAAAGTGCAATTCTCTGAAGGAATAGCTTAATACTTGATCAAATAGCTTCTTCTTTTTTCACTTTTTCTTTCTTGTTTTTATTTCAATTGCCTTGTGCAATGTTCAGTGAATGCAGGCTTTACAAAGACACAGGAACTTCCTTACGGTACAGTACTGGCAAAACTACTTAAGGAGACTTGAAAATTAGTGAACATGAAAATTAGTATTCAGGCATGAGGCTCCATCCAGCAACTTCACAGCAGTCTGGATGTACTGTTAATGTGCTGTCATGACATAAAGTTCTAAGGACAAAAAGCCTGCTGGCTTTTGGATTGTACTTGATTTTTCCCATCCATCATGCCATTTAGATATCTCAGTTAATGGAGCTGTAATGCCAGCTGCAAATTAGCATTTACATAGGCAAAGCCAATTATGTCAATTTTTGTAATACCTGAGCCCTTTGATTTGCAAAACCAGGTCTTTTGTTGGTGGAAATTCTTTCAAGTTATTGCTTTAAGGTGCTGAGACTTGGAGAGGAAAATCTGTACGTTTATACCAAACACATAAAGGGGATTTTGAGGATTTCAAACTGCCATCCATAAACCCTGGAAAACTGCACTGAAATTTATTTAGGCTGATTAGGTGTCTTTTTAAACTCTGTTGTTGCATCTGGTTTTCACATTTGGCAAAAACATAAAAAGAGACTTCACTTTGAAGTGAAATGTGCATTTTGGAATTATTTTTGTAAAATTAGGTAGCCAGCTATAAAGCTGTCCCTAATGATATAAGTGTGTGCTACATGGTCAGGCGTGGCTTCAAGCATGTCTTGGAAAGACTTGTGGCAAATGTCTCTCTTTGCAACTCATTCACTTGTTTTAGAATAAGCTTGCTTGTACTGTTGTATGCACCTACCTTTTTATTTGTGGCTGCTAGTGCCAATCACATTTCTACTATAGCATGTTTTTTGGCATTTTTAGAGAGCATGGCATTATGATTTGAGTATATATAGATATATATAAAGAATATAGATATATATATAAAGATATATTCAATTGTGGATAATTTGCACTCAGCTCTTTCAGGATGAACTAATGAATTAGTGTTCTATAGATGATGATTTGCACCACTTTAAGGAGTAAAAACCGTTTCAGATGTTACAATAAGTATTTTTAAGATCTATTTTTGACTGATTGGAGAGGACAGTACTGTCTGTGAGAGACAAGTGCCTTTATGACACTGCTAACTTGCACCGTCATATGTAGATATAGGAACTCTTTACTGGCAGCTTGATACATTTGTAATCTTTGCAAACTGGATTTTTCGGGTTTATATCTAATTATGCTGTGGTATATGTCAAGCTAACATAATACAATAGGTGACAGTTGCCCTATAGAGTCCTGAGAATGAGTATCAAATTTAGGAAATACGCATTCTGCTTGAAAACTAAAGCCTTGGTGTGGAGGTGGGGGACTTTGGGCAGGTCTTCTGTGCCTATTGCTACAAGAATAATGTGTTTGTTCATAACATACTATGAGATGTTGATTGAAGGCTGCATACCTTCAGAGTGTGAATAGATTTTGTTTGTGATTGTGCAGGTGATTGCTTTGCAAATCTACTGCCAAAACCAATGTAATTGAGTACAGTGCCTAAGGCACAATTTGGCAATGACAGAATGTTTGTTGGAGGATTCTTCCTGCTCCTTCAAAGACATAATCCCATTGAATTTAACTCTCCTTCGCTAAAAAAGATCCCTAATTAAAATTTCAATCTCTGTTTGAATATTATGTTGCTAACACAGAATATTAATAGTGTTATACACCTGAATTATTTTACGCATTTCAAGCTCTCTACATGTTTGAATTGCAACTTGTGATTTGCACTTACATTTTTAGGAAAGATAAGGATTTGATATTGTAATGATATTAATAATTTTCTTTAGTATTACTGTCGGGTCTGCAGTGGTTACTTGTAGTTTGTTTAAACAATTCAGTGTCTGTGTTCTCTGGCAGATACATGTAGTTTTATAAGCGTTTGAGCCTCTTATGTAAAAGTGAGTATAGTTATCAGATCTGTTCTATTTTAAATGTGTCCTTTAGTTTTCCTGAATGAATTGTTATGCCTGCATCTCTAAGAATGCAAATGTGTAAAGGTAATTTGACTGAGTAGAGTCCAGTAGCAAGATATTATGTGGATTAAATTTTTTTCCTTTTTTCGGTACTCTGATAAATTGACTATTTCAATGCTATGGTAAAATCCTCATATGGAATGGGATTAATTCACAGTTTTTGCATGAATGAAAGTAATAAAATGTATGTGCTTAACCAAAAAAAAGGGCAAACAAAAAAACCCCAAAAACAAAATAAGAGAAATGCACAGGTTTCTCAAAATTTGCTTTTATGCTGAAGAATGTAATTTCTCTGCTTTTTGTATCCAAAGATTGAGAGACACACAACTTTTCTTTCCAATACAGCAGGCTAAAATAATCAACAAAATGTAAATGGACCAAATGGCAGAAGCCTGCATTTTAGTACTATGCTAAAATAGTTTCTGTGTGCTGTGTTATGTACCTTAGAGCAAATAATCGAGTGGATATTCAGGGGGAGAGGTAATCCTGCATCGTGACTCCTATTTGTTAACCAAATTTCTTTTAAAACTAGTTTTCTGTAGTTACTTCAGTATTTATTTTTTGTTGTTTGCCACTCAGAGTGGTTTTTCTGTGATTTTTCTGGATTTCTATATCACAGAAATCCAAATCTTTGGAGAAGATTTTTGTTAAGTACAATTCTTACCTTTTAAACTTAGCAGAAATCAGTGTCTGTGCTCCTAATGGTGTACCTGTCTTCAGTTATTGCTGTGTAGGAGTTGACATTTGTGTTCACAGATCCAAGATTAAATATCGCAGTGTTAAAATTCTTGATTAATAATACAAATACATTACTGCTTTTACTAGGTATTCATTTGAATGTTACGCCCTGATGCCTTTCTCTAATTATTTTTGAATGTGAGTTATCAGAATGTAAATTATTTTTGTCTTAGAGAAGGTGTTTTTATTAAACATACAGACATAAAGCTCTTCCCCCCCCCCCCTCCTTTAAAAGTTTGCTTTTTCACTGCTGTGTTGATTAAAATAAAGTTCTTTGTGTGGATACCACTCCTACTTGCTAAATCTGGTGCCTGTTGGTTTTCTCTGCATTCCTCAGCAGCAGCTTTGCACCCTCCAGGGTTGCACTGGGATGATGAGTGTGTTCAGATCCCGCCGCTCTGCTGCTGGAGGATGCTGCCTGAGCAGATGAGCTGGCGGAGCTGATGCCATGAGTCTCTTCCTGCAAAGCCAGTGCGGATCCCAGAGCCTTCAGCGGGAGCTCAGCTGGTCTGGTTTTAGGCTGTGCATGAGGCAGGTTCCCTGATTGCTCTGTTGGCTCCCTGTGTTTTTTGGAGATGCAGTGAGCCATGTTACCAGCTCGCTGCTGATGGAAATTGGGAATTCTCTTTCTGCCGGCTTTGTGCAGTTCTTGCTGCTTGGCTAACTCCAGTGAGCTGATTTAATCCAATAAAATGGGAGAAAACAAACAACAAAAATGGAGGAGGGGGTTTAATGAGCCAAACTGGCTTTTAGAAATGCATGTGGGCCAGAGCTACTGCAAAGTGAAGGGGTGGGTCCTGCAGCCATGGGCTAGGGAGCAAATGGTAAGAATTTCGGTAGCAGCAAGTCATTAGATCAACTTGCATAGTTAAATAACTGAAGGAGGAAGAAGGGAAAGTGTCAACTATCGACTCCTACAAAGAAGTAGGAATTTTCTGCTTCACTAATGGGATGTGTTGAAGACAATACAAATGAATCATGTATGGAAAATAAACCAGTAGCTTTCAACTGCACTTTCATGATCATGTTCACAAGTGATCATAGAATCCTTATAGAATCGGTAAGGTTGGAAAAGACTGCCAAGGTCTGGTTTTGTATCTTTGTACAAAGTACAATCATGTCAAACTACTACACAGACTCTGGAAAAGCTCTACTCAGAAAATACTGAATAAGAGCAGGGTTTATAAAGGTTGAATGTTCCCATAGGTAACAACTTCACTGTATCTTCTTTCTCTTTTAACAACAGACTTTATTTGAAGGAAATATATTCTTCAAAGACCAGTAAATCCTCTGAGCCATGGCTCTAGATGTTGCTCAGCCAGCTGCTGACCAGTTTGTCTTGATTGCCTGTTTACTTGTCAAAGAGAATGCAGCTTATAAGAATATTTTTTGTGCATGTTTTGGTGCCTGAAATGGTTCAACTGGAAAACCACCATATTTCATTATATTATTATATTTTTTATACTCTTATATTTATCTTAGGTGTATCCTCTCCTTTGGAGAATTCTTCAGCTGAGAATTTAAGGAGTGGAAGGACGTTAGTGCTGAGCTCATGGATTGAAGGCCTGGGGGCCTTCATCAACACAAGCTGACTGCCAGCAGGAGACATTTAAATGGCAGGATCCAGGAAAACATTCCTGCTAGAGGAAACTGCTAGCAGAGACATGACCAAATGTTTTTCAGAGCTGATGTTTTGAGTGAGCTCTGTCTCTGTTCCTCTGCTGTTGATGAGCTTTCATTGAGAAAGTGGATTCTTAGGGGAATGTTCCCTGAAACACTCTTTGGCTTTTTGTTTTAGATTAAACTGAGAAATTATGTTTAAAGCTTTTGCTGAGCTGTGGTGGGGCTGACCTGGGTATCAGTGATGTCCACAATGCTTTCAGTTATATGGGTAGGCATGTACATGTCAGCTAAAAGCTGGTCATTAACTGAAGAAGCTGAGAATGAGCTGTGCTTTTCTTGAATGCTTTGCACTTGTCCTTTCTCTACACAGCCTTTGGTTCTGGGGACTGCCAAACACAGATGATTGCATGAGTTGCGCAGCTTGACAGCTTAAAAATAATGAGGACCTTTCCTAAGTCTGCAAACTCTTCCTACAGGACATGCATTGTTGCAGAGTTTGCCATTAGAAATGGAAAAGTACAATGAGTTTCTTAATTGGGCCATTTCTCCTCAATTAGTTTTGCCAGACAAACTTCTGTGCCACAGGAGTTCCCTGTGAAACCTGTATTTCAGGCAGCTAATCAAAAGCATCTCATGAGGGAGGAAACACCATGATGCAGTGCAACGTCCTTAGTAAGGTCCAGAACATGTATCCCAAACCAATCTGTGATCGTGGCCACCAAGAGTCCAAACCAAAGAAGCAGAGAGACAAGAAAGGCTGGAGGAAAACAAAATGAAGAACTAGGGTAATTGCCAGGTTTGACCAATTTAATTTAATGACAAGAAAAGCAAGCAAAGCAAAGCTCCCTTTGGCTTGGTGCAGTTGTACCTTGTCTACACCCTGCAGTTCCACATTGTTTTTCACCCTGTCACCCTAAGTGCTCCTCCTGGGCACGATGTAACTGATGGGGGTTAGCCTTGGAGTGCCCTTGGGCAAGAGGGTGCCACCCATCTCCAGGGATACCATAATTACCTTCATTCTCTCTGAAATGTGTGGTCGTGGCAGCTCCTAGCACATAGAATATCAGCATGGCTTGCATAAGGCAGTGTGCAGCATGAGGGTTATACCCTCTAATAAACTAGTAATTGGAAGGGGTTGTGTAATAACTGCTAGCAAGTCTGAGTAAGATACATTTTGTGTGTTTCTGCTGAATTTATTAGGTTTTTAAAGAAAATTTTTCTTAACGTTTTATTCAAATCAACCTGGAGCCTGTGATCAAGTGTCTCTTACCTTCCAGATGCCTCATGTTAATACCACATGAAAAGGAGGTTTGAAGAGCTCCATTGTCAATGGATATTTATGAATGGCCTCTGCTCACTTTCAGACATGCAGTAAAACCCAGATTTTCCAAAAGATTCAGCATCCAAAGTTCCCACCATGACAAGTAAGGGCATGTTTTGAAAAGGAGCCCATACACAGAACCAAACACTGTCATTTCTTGTCACAGACAGTCACAGGATCATCCCTGCAGCTAATCGAGAAGCCACTTAAAATGGCTTTGCCTCATTTCTCCAGTGAAAGGTTGTTCCAAAGCATCATTGCTGTGAGGACTGAGTAACCTTCTAATTTCCAGCATAAACATATTCATGAGAAGCTTTTCATCTCCCCTAGTGTGTAGTCTGCAATATATTTATAGGCCACAGCTGAATTGCCTCTCAGCTCTGGATTTGCTTGGCTACCAAGCAAATACACCCAAACAGGCTGAGTTCCTTTGAAAATCCCCATTCTCTGAATCCAAAACAAATTATAAGTAGCGCTTTGCAATTTTTTCAGGAGTTTTTCCAGTTCTGACAAAAACTTCCGACTTGGAGTGCATACATGTACACTGTTGGATGTATTGTTTCAGAGGAAATAGAAAAGAAATATTAGTTCTGTAGCACTGCAATTGTAAAACTGAATTGCCTATTTTCAGTACTTTCTTCATGGCATTGTCTTCATGCCCAGCTTGCTTTGCCATTTGAATATTCTAGCAACTGATAGTTTTGAGTGCAGAAAAGGATTAGAAACATTTTCAACCTCTGCTATGTTGGAGTGGTTTTGCATCAATAGTAGGTGTGCTGTTGTTTGAAGGAACTATGTGTGAGTGGTTTTTATATCAGACCCTCTCACTGACCATTTCACTTGACTGGAAGTATGAGTTTACTTAGGCAAGTGCAATAGATTAAATAGATTAAAAGATTCTTTGGGGAGAGTCCACTCCAATTCATGGCAAAGGTCTTTGAAATCATCAGTTAAAACAGGAGACTGCTTAATAAGTGTGGCCATAGTGTAGAAGAATGATTTACATTGCTGTCATGTATAGATATGTTCAAATTTTCATTATTAACAGTACTAAAGTATTAAGAAAAAAATATCTAATAAACTCAAAAACATCTTACTGCGCATATATACACAAGTGGACATTCATATGAGTTGTGCACTGTGGTTTTCAACCTTCTTCAAGTTATAAACTCTGAAAATACTTATGGCTAATTAAAATCTGCTGACCACTGTTGCCTTTTGGGAGCTTCTAAAAGTGCCAGGGATCACTAAGAGTCTGCAGAATACTGGCTGGAAAGATTACTGACATGCAGTAAAGCCAGTGGCTGCTTCAGAAAGCCTCAGAATAGCCTCATTTCAACTCAGTGTTTTGGAACATTTCTCAGCATCCCTATTATCAAAGCAGAAGCCAATATATTGTCTCCTTTGTTTCTACAGAGCTATTGTGTTTCTGCTGTATTTGTCTTTTCATTTATAACCATTAATTCAGTTTTGTGGCAAATTTCATCATATCTGGTCCATCTTGTTCTTCCCAAGCACGAGTTTCTTCCCAAGTTACTAATTATTTTGTGGGCATTGTTGCCACCACTCCACTGATGGCTGAGTTATTTCTCTGTCCGGGTGCAAACCTCACAGCTGACATTTAGGGTGCATTTTTTGGGAAAAGATCAATTTTCCTCATTTGGTCAGACCTGGAGACACTGAAAAAATACACGTTCTCCACATGAGTTACGGTGTTATTTGGATCTCTGCGACCCAGGTCCTGGTAGTTGGGAAGAAGCTGTTTGAGATACAAGGCAGCTGCGAGGACTGTTACAAGCTTCATTCCTTGTACAGAAAAAGAGGTTGCAGCAACAAATGAGAAACCATGAGGAGGTAGAAGAACAGCCTGAAGGTGACTGAAAATACTAATATTGCTGATATACTCAGCTGATGGAAGGTAGGAGACAAAACGGAGAATAGCATGGGGCTTCAGGATGCAGCATGACAGCAGGGCAGGGCAGGTCCTGAGACAAAATCCAGGCTCTGCCAGGAGTCCAGATCCCCAGGCAATGCTAAAGCAGGTCTGAAGGTAGGCCAGGAACAGCCAGAGGGTTGGGGTCAAGGCCCCCCCAGGTCCAAATAATCAAGGAGAACAGTCAAAGGTGCCAATGTTTTAGACGGACTCTGCTAAGCAGTTAGGGGACCACAGGATAAGGTTAAACAATAGGAAATTTGGCGTTGGTCTCAGGTCATAAGGACACATTCCTATAAATTGAGAGAGCGAAGTCAGCTGCCGAATACCTCAAGGACCTGAGCATGGAAAAGGTCTGGACCTTCAGCAAGTGTGCAATTTCTGATCACATGATACAAATTTAGCCACACACCTGTACATCCAAAGTTCATGATGCAATTGCATTCTGATTTCCTTACTATGGGATGATGCTATATGGGATGATGATTTATAGGATGATGCTGTATGGCTGAGGATGAGCACATGCCATATTTGTATTTCATGCAAGGCCAATTGATCTTGACTCACTGAAGCTGTACAAAGCTTCATGTGGAAATTTGAGTGGTCACTTCCAGTACCCATTTCAGTTTTGACACTATCTCACAGGGACCTTTCTGAAGTATTTCTAGCTATCCTCATGGTATGGACGTAAAGATGATGGAGATGCTGCTATAATGCACCAGAGACAATATCTCCATTACAGAAAGGGAAACATTACTGTAATGTGGGTTGCACAGTGGGGTAAAGAACCCACTTTGATATACCATAAACACTTCTGGCCATTCCCACCTAGGGAAGATTAATGACCACAAGAGATGCACGCAGACCAGAAGAGTGAAGAGCCTGCTTTAGTGGAAGGCAGTAAAAGAGCTGGGTTTTGTAGCCCTGGAAAATGTAAACCGGGGGAAAAAAAGTAAGATTGCTCTCTCTAAATAGGTCAACTATCAAAGATAAAAGAACAATCACTTTAGCTAATGGATGGTGTGGGCAAAGATACAAATAGATGCAAATGAGCCAGGCTGAAAATGGGGAAAAAAAGACAGTTTCTGAAGGAAGCTATATGAGATGCTGCATTGACTTCATTACCCCAAAGATAGCTTTGCATCCTTGAGTATTTGCCCTAAGTCTTCTGTGGATGTGCTGTTATATGTCATATATTTCTATTTAGTTTACCCTGCTTTGGAAAGAGTGTCAATTGCAGAGTACCTGTAAGGTTCTGTTAAATCCTTACAGACAAGAAGGCATCCTATGATGGTAATGTGACTAAGTAACAATGCCTTAAAAATTATTCAGTATTTCTTTTGAAACTCCTTATTCAGTATCTGGCTCCACATTTATATAATTTCCTGCAAATAATGTAAATCTTACTCTGAGCATACCATGTCTGGTTTTGTCACAGCCTCAGCAGATTTCACTGACATTGGTGAGTTTGATTTCAGAGCACCCCTGGGAGAGCTCAGGCTGTTACTGTTCCTTGTACCTATTTGGCTTTGGAGACAGTCCGTGGGAGAGGCTGCACCATACCCAGTATGCAGGGTGTTAAAATTTAGATGATCATCTCTAACATGCCTTCACTGTCTGTGTGGGAGTACACTTTTCAGGAGCCCACAGCCACCAAATGAAGGCATTTTTTTCATAGGAACCTGGGAAGCAGAAGTCTGGCAGACATTAAATCACAAATTTATTGACTTAGACCACAAAAGAATTAGTAACCAGGGAGGGATGTAAGGAGAGCATTTAATGAAAACATTTGCTTTAAGAGAGGATTTATATTAACAGATCATGAGTGACCAATATCTGTGTAGCCTTCTCAGAGAATCCACATACTCTGCTGGCAGCCTGTTCTATAATTACCAAGTTTTTTCCTAACAGCTTGACTCTTCATCTAAAGATTTAAATAGTGCTGATTTTTTTTCTTCTTACTCTATCTTCATGAGTCTGGAGAGTAAGTAATGGTTAGTAATAAATAACTAATCCTTTATTATTCACAGAAAATAGCTGTTTCCTCAGCTCTCCTTTTAGCAATTGGTTTTATAGACTAAGCAACCAAACAGCTCCAGTATTCCATCACAGAATAACTCCACGTTATTTACATTTCTATTGCTGAGGTGTCTCTCCCATATATGCTCACTATTTCTTGAAGTACTATTCCCAAAAATGGACACAGGACTTCAGCTGGGGAGTCATTGACAATTAGTAGCATGGCATAATTGCCTTTCATATTTTAGCTATTACAGTCCTATAAATACAGCCAAGAACCCCTTTTTTGCAAGAGCATCAGAGCTGACTCACATTCAGCACAGGATCCTGCATGAGCCTGGGCCTGTCTGATCTCACCCATCATGTGCAGGACTCCTGGCACTGGTTCCTGCCCCTGGCCTGTCCATAGCAAATGTGAGAGCTGTGCTGGGCACATTTCAGCTTTTTGACCTGAAACCTCCAAATGAGGCCTCATTCAGAGATAGTCCCCAAACATCTTTTGAAGGAAAAGGACTGCTCAGAAATGTCTAACAGGGCACTTAAAAAGATATCCATAGTGACTAGAAACTTCATTTTGCTAAGCCTTCTCCTTATTCCCACACCCTTCCTTAGTGTTACATGTTCAGCTGCTGAAAATAGGAGTGCCTTCTGCTTTCTGGCATGCTTGTCTGCTCCTGCAATCCAGAGCACTCTCTCTGAGGTTTTATAGGCTTGTGTAGCTCTTTGGCAATGGACACATTCTCTTCCACACAGTCTGGATTATGGCAGACAGGGCATTGTATCACTTGCATTAGTGATTGCCAGGCTGTGTTTTAAGGAGAAGCTTTCTCTGTCTACTCTGTATTTCAGATCTCTGTTCTAGCTTGGAAGGGAACGATATTTAAAAGGAAGAAGATAAATGTGGGTGGCAATCATTACTACAGGAATGGGAAAGTCTGTTGATATCTGGCCCTCGAGTTGCTGGTTCCTGGGTTAGTGATGAGATCTTTCTATTTGTTCAATATCCAGCACAGTGAGGAATTAGACTGGTGACCCTGGGGAGAAGGATAGATGTCTGTGCATGACTTCAGTACCTGCCTCAGTCTGAAGCCATGGACTGAACTGGAGTTTCCAGCCTGACTTCAGTGTCCTGCCCCAGCTCCAACCCTGGCTGTGTCTGCATAGAGGCGAGGCAAAGATAAGCAGCCATTGCAGAGATAAGCCACCACAACTGACAGCAGAGCAACCCCTTCCCACGGGTCAAGCAGTTCACAGACCACTGAACCTGTTTACAATATGGTTTTGAATGTAAATATTGGGATGTCAACTTTGGTCTCTCCAAGGCCTTTCCAGGAGATTCTCACCTTCCTGCTCAAACACCTGCACTGCAGTTCCCACTTGTGATTGCCAGCCTTAGCTTAATCCCAGACTCTTCCTCACATGAAGTCATCTCGTAGGAAGAAGCTCCTTCCCTCCTCCCATTGTGGATGCAAAGGCCATCAGCCCACCTGGAGAAATACAGGACTAAAAAGGCAACCCCAGCTCTTTTTGAGACTCAAACTGCAGAGACTTTGTACAGGCAAAAGCCTCTGACTATGGATGAAAACAAGCCCTTCCCTCACATCAAAGAGTTAAAACACTTCATTTCTTTGCAACAGGCACTTGGATGCTTCCAGGCATTGTATGAGCTGCTGGGTGTGTTGGGAGTGTCTCCTGTCTGCCTGGACCATTGTTCTTTTCTTCAAGGCAGCACATCACTCTGCTGTAGGAGATCTCATCTCTCCTCCTCTGTGTAGGTGGAAAACCCACACTGACAACACCTTGCAGCGCCTTGTGCTGCTCCTTGATTTTCCTTCTGATTTGGTATTTGCTGTGACCTTTTAATCTCACCAGGATGGCTCTACTTTGAAGCCACATGGTCCCTCAGTCGAAGTGTCACTGCAGTTTGGTGGAAATAGGTTTTGTATGGGAAGGAAGGGGGAGGCACAGCACCAGCGTTCTATTTCTGTGCATTGCTCCAGATCCTTGCTCTAGGCTGTGCATGGCTGCAGCCTTGCAGGGTGTGAGAAATTCCATTTCTTCTCTGCTTACCCATTTTTTTCTGACATGGTCCTGTGCCTGGTCCCCTAAATCTCATGAGAGTCTTGACAGAAACAGGGCACAACCTAATCTGATGTTTTCTCTCTATAACTGGAGTGCATGACGCACTTCTCAAAATAAGCTGCAGTACTTATTGGGTGCTGTACTGTCACAGGGTGCAGAACAGGAAAAGCAGTTCCTCAGCTTTCATCAGGGCTTTTATTGCTAACCTGACTTGTCACTTTTCTAACTGAAAGCAGCAGGGCTTTTATTGCTTTGTTGGCTTCACCTTTTTGCAAAACAACTAGTAGAAGAAATAAAACAAACCTGGCATTTTGGCAGTGCAGGATGTCAGGGGGATTATTGCATGTGGATTTGTAGGGAACACGATTCAGCTCCTTCACTTGCCTAAAGAACCCTGACTTTCATCCCTAAACACGTGGTTCTCCAAAGTTATCTGGAATGCAGTCTTGCAAAATCCTCAGCCTCTCCTCACTTCAAGTGGCCTGGCCTGTGCGGAGGGAAAGGAGAACCTGTCTGCTCACAGTGCCAAGAAAGCTCTGGCAGATGTTTAGAGGGTGCAGATATGTCTTCAGCCACTGGTGCTAAATTCCTGTAGGGGTGAGGCTGTGAGGGGTCTGATAAATGGCTCAGACAGGGCACTGCATCTGGTCTCATCATGCGCCCAGTCAAGAAAAGATTGTGATTTTCCCAAATAGAAACAGGAAAGTGGAAGAAGATGCATGTGTCTGCATTTTTCAGACTGAGTATATTTCTTAAATAAAACTCAACAACATAAATGCTGTCATGAGGGATTTTTTTAAAAGCGTTTCAGAAGTGTAAATATTAGGAGAAGCACTAAGAAACTCAGTGAGCAGAAGGAGGTTTAGGTTAATAGAGCTCCTTTCAGAAAATATCATTACACTAACGCTTAGTTAGCTTTTATTTTTTGTCTCTCTGTTGTTTCTGGCTTATAAATGCAAACTCTGTTACTTCAGCCAGCAAAGTCATTTGAATGTGCAAACCCATGCACAGGAGATGGCATGAAAGGCCAGATGGTAACAGTATTATGACCTGCTTAGCAGAACAAACACTGCCTGGGACTGTGAGCTTTTACCTCAGGGTCAATATGAACTGAAGACCCAGCCTAAGCCAGCTCTTACTGATCAAGAACACCCTATATTGACGATAAAACGATAGGAGATTTGCCTTACAACAACAACAACAAATAAATATAAGCATGGCCAGAAAAGAAATGGGCCATAGGAAGTCTCAGTCAAAACTTTGAGCCTGAGTTTCTGCTTGGTGTGTACTTGTGAATCACAGTGTGCTGACCCCGGGGATTCATTCTTTCACTCCTGCTGGTGTAGCATATGGAGAAGGGCAGCACTTCCAAGAATTGCTGTCCACCTTGTTTGTATAGCAGGGTAAGCAAATGAAGGCAATCGGGGGCCCTGGTGGCGTGACAGGCAGTGGGACACGCCCAGGGCACCCTTCCAGCTCCTGGGCTCTATCACAGGCAAACAGCTCCAGAGCTGCTCACTGTGAGATCAGCGGGAGTGGGGCACACAGCTCAGCCAGCAGCCGGGCACTGCTGTGCCCTGCCAAGGACCAGAGCCAGCACACACACACCTGCACAGCCTGGCTGGCTCTGTGGGGATTGCTGCCTGTCACGCCACCAGGGCCACCAGGGCCTCCCAGAATACTCCCATCACCCTGGTCTCAAGCTTTCCTGCCAGCTGCAGTCTGACACTATCCCACCTAAGAAGTTGCTGACAACCAAGTTTGTCCTTGTGCTGACTTTGTCCTTTAGATTCAAAATCACATCCTCCCCTGGGTTGGTTTGTGTTTGTGTGGCAGCCTGTCCCAGCATAGTCTGTGTAGGGTTTCCTTAGGGTCTTTGTCTTCAGGCATGTGGGCACATTTCACCAGCCTGCATGTTCCTCAATAAACAACTTTCTCACTGTTTCTCCAAAGGTCTCTCATGTCTCACCAAAAAGAGGTTTATCTGTGCACTGATTCATTCCTGGCTGCTTTGCCTGCTGTGATCTCTGGTCCAGCTGTGTGAGTTCAGGCTGTGTCACTGTGGCCACCTGAGGTATGTTAGATAACACTCACACAGAGATGTTCCTGCCCTCCACTGCATCCCCACTGCCCTGGGAGAGCCCCAGCCTTGGCTCTGCAACAGCAACCTGCCTGCACACAGCTAATGCCCAGAGCACTGAGAAGAGTCCTCTTGCTCCTCCGCAGGAGGCTGGAAAACTGCCCACTTTCTCTGGAAATGCTGAATGTAAGTGGGTAGGTGTGAGAGGTGCAGATGCTCTAACAGGAATGTTTTGTCAAGAACCAGCCCTACTGTCTGGAGACGGCGCCAGAGTGTTGTGTTTGCTGTTTCTGACTCAAAGAAGAGGGATAAAAATAGGCTTGTATAGGGCTTACCACAGAGGGTGTACTGCTGTCACACTGGTACCAGCACACAGCACTGCTACCTTTGTTGATATTGCATTCCCTAATTTTTTTATCCCACCAGTGTCCACCTCTCTAGCCCAGTATTTAATGCTTGAAGTATGGATTTTTCTTCTGACCTTCTTCACAGCACAGAGTGCACATACCTGGTACCCTCCTGATGAGGTGAATCCAAATTTAGAAGCATTTCCTTGTGAAGCAATTGACTTTCCATTTGATGAGAAGCACCTGGCTGAATAGCTGAGTGATGGTTTCTTTCTAGACCTTTCTCAGAAGCAAAAAGCAGCTGTTCTCCCTGTGCTGAGTAGTCTCAAACAATATAAAAAATCTGGTAGTTATTGATCTCCTGTAGTTAACTCCACAAATTTTGCCAGTAAGCAGTAGAAGTTTTTTAACATCCCTGAATAAAAGCTAAGAAGGGAGGCAGCAATTTTCCATCTCTCTGCCAACACTGATCTGCCTCAGGGACTTGACAGGACAAGTGACAGCCAGGCCTGACAGGCCTGTCTGCAGACAGCAGGAGATGGGAGAAGGTCATTTCACACATTAGCTCCACGGGCGAGGAGAGAGGGCTGCACTCACGCTCCTGCTGCGGGCACCAAGTGGTTGTGGCTCCGGGCTCAAGAGGGAAATCCACATTCCCTGCATAGCCAGGGAGCTTCTGGGAGCTCTGCTGTGAGATATTCAGAGCAGTCTGGAAGTGGGCAGGCATGGCATGGCAGATAACCACTGCTTCACTTGTTTCCAGGAGTGTCTTCTGCAATGTCACGGTCCTTCTGCCCTGGGTTTTAATTCTCTGAGTGATGGGTCTTTTCACTGTGCATGCTGTGGTTCCATCTGTAGTCACACAGCCAGCTGGGTGTTTGTGCTTTTGAGTTCCAGGTAAGGAAGACTGGCTGAATGGAGAGAGAGCAGAGCATTTTTTGTGTAGCTGGGATAGATATGAAGAAGAGGAGATGTGGCAAACATCAGGGGACAATGATGAGGAGGAGCAACCAGGTAAAGCCAGGAAGAACAAACAGACTCTTCCTGGATTTCCCCCCATGGCTGAAATCTGAAAACATTCACATTTTTTATGTACTTCTGAGAAATAAAGGAAAAGAATTTGGTGCCTGTCATCTGCTCTATATGTATTTAATTATTTTTTCAGCTGCTAACAAACCAGCCGAGGCTCAGCCTGGTGGCCCTACCTGCCTTCCTGAGGACAGCAGCAGTGGCAGCCACAGCACCAAGCAGCTGCCTCTTCCCCTTTGCACTTCTGCATTCAAGGGTCTCAAAGCATTTTTGTAGACAGGGCACAGCCATCACCTCTCTTTTCCAAGAAGGAAACCACAACAAAAGGGAAGGAAGTGAGGGGTGCAAGCTGACATGGTGTGGCTCCATGACCCTTCAGGCCAAAGAGGGTGGTGATGTTCCAGGGGCTTCCAGTGACCTGGGACATCCAGGCCCCATCTCTCCTGGGGTGTGCTGTCCACTGCAGATGGCCTTATCTGTTGTTCTCTGCAATGAGAAAGGGACTCAGAAACACCAGCTCTGTACAAAATAAAAGTTTACCTCCATGCCCTGAGCTGCACCAATAGATTTTTGTTTTCCTGAACCCACTGCTGCCATTTTCTGCACTGTGCTTCCTAGGAGGCAGTCCACACTTATGTCCTTCACTTTTTATCCACTATGTTTTCCACTCTAAGAGAGTTCTGTCTCTGAAGCCCTAAGGAAAATGTTTGCAGCAATTCCTTAGTACAGCAAGCAACAAATGTAATTTCTCCTCTGGTTTTGAGACAATGCCCTGTAACTGTTCAGGAGTCTTGAATTAAGCAGCCAAATCAGTGGCAGACATGACAGATGCTTTTCAGCAGTGTTTAATCAAGGTATTTAGGCCCATTAGACTCACAGACGAGCAAGCCAGCACCCCACTGCAACCCTGGGCCCCTCATCCACCTGCCTCTGTCCCTTCCAGCACCTGCTCCCACAGTCCTTTTGAGCAACATGGGGCATTAAATGTGCCCCAGCAGCCCCAAATGGAGGGACTGAGTCCCAGGCACTGGGTGAATTCACCCGTGCCTCGGTGGTGTGGTGGCCAGGAGGCTCCATGGGGCCCTTGAGATGCTTGAAAGAAGGAGCACAAACTGTCCGTGCCTCAGCCCATGTACACTTTATACAGGTTATCAGCTCTTCCACAGATGCTCCAGAACTGAGGATTAGCAGGGATCTTGCAGAAGTTGTTTATGAACGTGTGCTGTGGGTGCATTAACACTCCTGCAGCCAGGATTGCCTCTGCTGGCTGCCTCTGCCACCACCAGCTCCTGAAGGCATCTCCCTCATTTCTGTTTCCCCTCCATGGAAGTCAGGGCTGTGATTGCAGAGATGGCTCGTGGCTGTTTATGTGAGCTCATGGGAAGAAGTGAAGTCAGTTAGAAAGTCAGAGCTTGCAGGGCTGGTTTTGGTGTGGGCTGCACGAAGGACACGTGTTTCAGCTGGCAGGTTTGTTTCCAGCATTGCATTGATGAGGAGCAAAGACAAGCCCTCAGCCAGTCTGTGTCCATGTGAGCAGAAATGCCAGGGCACACAGGCTCATCCCCTCCATTCCTTTCCCTATTAAAACCTCAACATTTTTGAAGAAGAACAAAGTGTCAGCTGGTGCCTCTGCTGGTCACGCTCTTCTCAGAGGCAGTAGAAAACTCTGGTGCATTGCCAAATGCTTTGGTGACCTTGGTGAGGGAGGGTGGTGACCATGAGGTATCAGCTGGAGGTTGATGTGTCCCAGTACCTCCTGAAGATTTTTGCTCACTGGGGAAGCTGGGCTACTCAATATGCATTTAATGAAACTCTGGGCATGACACACAGCCCATTTATTTTCCTTATTGGTAACTCTACGTGAGGCAGCATGTCACGAGCTTGAGTCCCAGCAGATACCTGTCCACATCACAAGTCAAGAATAATTCTCTGCTGCTGGGATTAGAGGCAGAGACTTTGGTTTGAGCTACTCAGGAGTCACACCAAAGTGCTGCAACACTCCCTCTGGTTTTCACAGTCTGTGAATCATATCTGGCATCGTGAGAGTAATTTAAATAGGGTTATGAGGGCAGAGAGTGGGTGTTGTCAGCCCAGATCTACTCTGATCCTGGGGGACCTCAGTGGCAGCAGAACTGGGGAAAGGTCCAGTCTTCCCTTCTCTGGGCATGTGCCCAGCCATGTGTTTCATGCTGTGAGGTGCTTGCTCACTCCTTGCACCATCAGGCTCAAATCTGTGGAGTCAAGCCTCATCCATAAGGAACATTGAGTGTCTTTTCAGGCATGTCCCTGTGCCTCTCCACAGGCCATCTCTGAGGTTCTCAGACCTTGAAGGGCTTTGCAGTGCAAGCAGTTAACTCTGAGTAGCTGTAAAGTCAGGCAACTATAAAGTGAAAACTGAGCAGAAAAAGGGGTAGGTCAGGATTTTTTCCAATCCAAACTGGTCAAAACATGCAGCAGAGATCACTGTGCAAAAGTAATTGTTTTCAGAGGGCCATGTGTTCACAGGCTGTAATGACAAAGCAGAAATAACTTAGATAACAAATGTAAAATTGACCTGAAGAGAAATCTGGGAGTGTTTTCTGTAAGAGAATGGAGAGAAGGCATCTCTTGGAAATTTGTATTTTGTCCATCTCAGAGGGACTTAAGGGAAGCAGTCAAAACCAAAAGCCATCTGAGCAGAAGAAAGGGTCCACACAGGCCCAGCAAAAGCTGCATTTTGGCCCTTCTGAATGCGCTGACAGATGCAGTTAATAAAAAAGTTTTGCAGTTGGATGCTGAAAAGGGGATAATTTCTGATTTATGGACTGGAGGAAGGTTTCATGGGAAAGCTAGCATGATGAGTAAGAAAGGTGCCTACATTTAATGGGGATTTTCAAAAGGAAAGGGTGTGCTATATGGCCCTCAAACTTTGTTTTGTCAGCTGGATTTGAAACACTGTGTTTGCTCAATGGTAATGACCTCTGTGAGTTTACTGTAATGTGGAACAACACACGGGCACGTTGGTCAGCCTCAGCCAGATGAGGTGCCCAAAGGGTGATGCTGCAGGACTTGGCCTGACATGACTGCTGGGTGAATCA
The DNA here is from genome assembly GCF_048771995.1 of Taeniopygia guttata. Lineage (NCBI taxonomy): Eukaryota > Metazoa > Chordata > Aves > Passeriformes > Estrildidae > Taeniopygia > Taeniopygia guttata. Next base: position 55,083,072 of record NC_133030.1, on the reverse strand, counting down.
GCAACTCGGTGGCTGCAGCCTTCCCATGGAGAGAGAGACAATGCTAAATTCATGGGCTGCTGCTCAGAGTGAGAGGGTGTCTCCTTGTCCAGATCATAGAAACAGGGAATGATCCAAGTGCCCTGGAGGCCATTTCCCCCAACCTCCTGCCCAAACCAGGCCTGACTGAACTCAGATCGAGGTGCTCAAGGCGTTTTCCAAATGAGTTTTCTTCAGGGATGAAGAGTCCACCTGTTTCCATTCCTCTGCTCTAGTGTCCCACTACTGTCATAGTGAAATATTGTTTTGTTATAAATCAGCTTGGATCGATATCTTCATCTGTTATAAAGACTGCTGCCTCTTCTGTTTTTCTGTAGAGAGTGTGAGATTTTAGAGGGATTTGTGGTTTACCCCCCAAGGATTAAAATAAAGTAAGATTGTCCTTGATGTGGGTTTCCTGCAAAAAGTAGCATAATGAATGCTTATTTTGAAATCATATCTGATCATGCCCTAGGAGAGGAGTGAGAGACACTATTTTAAAGACTAAATATAGTTATTTAAAAAACAATTATTAGCTTCTTTCTTACTTCCCTCTGGGAAAGATAAAACCATGGCTTACTGTGCGTAAGCTTTGCCTCCAGTTTCTCCTGAGAACCAGAGATATGTATGAGCACAAAGCAATATTTCAGTCATTCTTATTTTGTATTCTGGCCACAGCCTCTGCAGCTGTTCAGGTACAAAGTCAAACCTCAGGCTGCACTATGACTTGACAGGTGCTGGCCCATGCAGGTGGCTAAGTGGAATCACTCTACATTAAAACTGGGTATCAAGCAGAATGAGATAATTTTTTAATAGAAATCAGTTGAAACTGTGCCTCTTTCTGGAAGAGGACCTGGACATTCCCTCCCCAGAAAGCAACTTCATGCCCACTGTCCTCAGTGGGAAGAAGTTCACGCTTGCTGTCCTCGTGGGAAGAGCACATGCTCTCCTTCCCTCTGCCAAAACCTGCAGATGAGTGCAAGAGAAGGTGGGAGCATGGCCCTGTTTCCACCAGGCATTCAAGGACAAGATCTCACTTCTGTGTGGAGTGCTGAAGGAAGCAAGAGGTTGCTCTTGCTGACTTGGCAGAGGTCAGGTAAAAACCTCACATTTTCTCTCCAGTGTCAATAGAGAGGAATCAGATCCAGCCTGCAGCTCAGTAGATTTAACCTGGCTCATCCAGTGTATGCTTCCAGAAGAAGTCATCCTCAACTGCAAATGTGGGGGGGTGTGTTTAGAAGGCAGAATGAAGTATTAACTGATGGTGTCTCTATTTAATCCACAAATGTGGATTTTGAGGTGTCTTTTGAAATCCATATGACCCTGGTTCTCTGAAGCTTGGAGCTGTCTCCTTCCTGTCTGGAGGTGACCTGGAGCTGTGAATGATCTCCCAGGCCCATCCTCCCTGGATGTGGGGTGACCCCACCTCAATTCAGTCCCTGCCCCACTGAGCCCCACTGAGGGCCACAGTGTGTGTGCCCCAAATGAATCCACTGAAGTGAAGATCCAGAGTGGATCAAAGTCTATTTTATCAGACTGGTGGGAATGTAACACAGAGGAGACACCTTCCAAAGCCAAGGAGCATTTGTAAATTAAGCAGAATGCTTTTCTTGTTACTTAGGGAAACAGTGATGAGCCCAGGGGCGGCCCTGTTACATTTTGGAGACAGCTGGATGAGGAAGAAGCAGGGCTTAGCCATCAGGTGGCACTCTGAGCATGCTGTTCAGCAGAGCTGTCATTCACCATGTTCCTGGGATGGAGGAAATTCCTTCAATTCAAGAATATGACATAAACTTCATGAGCTGTGATTCATTTCAGGTTAACTCCCTTTCTTTATTCCTGCAAAATTAATCATCCAGCTACTGCATTGTTTTAATGCAAAAGAGTTCAAGAAGAGAAGTACAGAAACTTTATATTTTCCTAATGTTTCTTTATCTAAATATTTATTATGTGGCTTAATATTTTTGCCAAAGTAGAATAATTCCACAATTTGTTCTCCTGTAGTAAACTAACATATCTTGGCATCTGTTCTGTGTTTGTGCCTGTCTTTGTCTTAATCTCCTATCATCAAGCTTATCTCAAAATAGGAACCTAAATTAATGATCTCCAGGTTTTTTTACATAAATACTTTCTTAGCCTTTTCAGCCATTTAACGGTATTTTCAGTCTCTGCTATTATTCTGCATGAGGTTTTACTTGAGAAGAATTTCACTTGAGAGCTTTTTTTTTTTTTCCCTAGAGTTACACATCTAGATAAAAACATAATATTTCAAATGCCTTCCTGGTTTGTTCCTTGCTGATTTTTTTAGCAGTAGAGCATTTTCAACTTTGATATACCGGCAGCAGTTTATTATTAGTGTGCTGGCTCTACATAAGTGCTTCTACAGGAAAAATTGTAGTAACAGCAATTGAAGGGTGAAATGAAAGGACTCGTGGTTAGCACTGCAGAACAGCACTGCAGACTATAAAATCTCTGTTCTGCTGCTTGAAGCCTTAGGATTTTGTAACTGGCATCAATGGGAGAGAGATCAGGCTCTGTAGCAGATGGCAAATACTACTCACACGCAGGAGACAGCAGGGCTGAACGGTTTTTGCACAATATTCTCCCCTTCTGCCCAGCATATTTGTAAAACATATTTTTTAACTTTTCTGACCTACTCACCACAGAAAACAATTTAATTCCTTACTCCTGAGTCATCTGACCCTGATATTTAGTGTATTCCCTGCCATTCATGGCTCCCATCCCCAGAGCCGTGAACAAAGCCGTGCTTGTTACAGGGAAAAGCATGAGCTCATCCATTGTAATCACCCGGCTGCTTTAGCTGCTGCTCCAAAAGAGGTTTTATGGCAATTTCTGAACGCCTTCAGACAAGCCAGCACTGGGTAAACTTTGGTTGAATCTTCAGGGAGAAAAACTGAGTGGATTAAGTGCAGTAGCTGCTGTAAGAATAGGTTTTCTGAATGCAGGGAAGCCCTGGTTATTCAGATATTGCAGTGGGGTTTCAGCCCCAAACACCTCCTGGAGGCTCAGGGAAGCAAGGTCCCGGTGTAGGCTTCAGGCATCCCCACAGCAGGTAACCCAGATAATCCATCCATCCTCTGACATTCAGGGCATCAGGGAAACAAAGGTGAGAAAATGAGAAATGCAAGTAAGTAATTTTGAAAGTGTGAAGAAAAGGACTTACTGAAGATTAAGCTTGCCAAAGAATAGCAGTGAAACAACTTCATTTTATGTAGATGAATTATAATCACATGTAAATTACTCTTTTCTTTTTTTTTTTTTTTTTTTTTCAATTGGATTCACTGTAGCTTTCAATTTAGAGACCTGTTCGAGGTCCCTGAAGGTCTGTAATCCCTCCTCCAGATTTGGCTTCAAGGAAGACTTTGCTAAAATTATTAATGTGCTGCCTGGCTCCTGAAAAATCGATCAGCCCATGCCTTTTGTGCATTAACTACCTGAAAGGGCTTGAAAGATAAACAGAGGGCACTGTCCTGTAGTCATTCACTAGGAAGAACAGAGATAACAAGCTTGTAGGAGTTTTCCCACTGCACACCTGGGTACAATGAAGCAGCTGCAGCTCTGCCTCCATACCAACTTTTCATTACCTCATAGGTTAAAGAATAGACCAAGTTCTGAATTTTTAGTAATATATAATCTAATTAAGTTACATAATCAAGTTAAGAGAGAAGTTCAATGTTGAAGCTCAAGAAGAAGTTCAAGAAATCCTCACAGGTTGTGGGACCTTGAGGCATTGCTTTGCTCCTCTAGACATAATTTTCTGCAGCCATTACAAATTCATGAGTTGCATTTTTGGCATCACTGTCTGCTAGTGACAGAGGAAGGGCTGCTGTAGCTTGTTTGGGATTTCCTACATCTGACTTACCTCTGTTAACAGGGAGAATTAAGTCTTGAAGACCATTTCTCCCCCTTTTTTTGTAATTAGTTGTTAAACTCCCCTATAACTGAGGGGAGCCCACAAAAAAAGTCACAGATGCCAAAGACTTAATCCTTTTCTGATTTCCATTTTATTACATGAGCCTGGCTTTGAATCTAAAAATTAGGAGCTCAGACTCTCCTCTTAATGTTGCAAGGGCAGCAATCCCTTTACATAACATGGGGAAATGGCATAATTCTGCCAGACGGCTGCAAACTCAGTGGGGAGCAAAGCATTCAGACCATTATCTATTGTTTTCCTATCCTGATTCATCCCAAGTAATTTTTTCTATGGTTTCTTCTGATTTTCAAATATAATGTAATTCTGGTTTAATTTTCTTTCTCCTGGCCACACATCTGTCTTTTATAATAAGTGCAGGTTTTTATTCAGCTGAGGCACTCATTATTGATTCCCTGAGAGAGATCCACACTGGAATTGCAGACGAAATGGAAAAGAGAGCTACAGCAAAAAGTACAGTAGCTTAAATCTAACTCATGACCTTTTAAGACTTGTGGGTGAGCTCTGCGCTACACATTGTGATAGCGTGGAATTTCCTGGCTTTAGCAAAGAGATACTCGGCTCTCTTTGCTCCAAAGTGCAAAGCATTTACTGCCAAAGAAAAGGGAAAATCTCCCTTGCCATATGCCAGGCTGGTGAGCCATTTATATTTGCCCCAGCAAGCTGGACACACACATATTTGATCGTAATTTCTTTATGTTAAATTATATATTATATAACGTGCAGTCAAGAAGACCAAAATAATGAAATCTTATAGTACCCAGAAAGGTAAATAACTGCTTGTAATATTACCAGCTTACAGGTGGTAGGGAGGGACAGAAGCACGGAGGGATTTATGTGACTCGCCAGACGTCATGAAATGCAGGTCTGCCAAAGCCAGAGATATCCTCTCTTGCAGTCTCATGTTTTAATCCCCAGTCTTTCTTTCCTTCCATTAAGATAAAATATGTTTCCTTAATCCACAACAGTTAAGGGCTTTTCAGGTAAGCCCTGAATCACTGGAATTCTCTGAATCTTCTTTTGAAAAGAGCAGGGTGTTCAGCTAGCATTCATGAATATTTTAGCTGATGCCATTATTTTTTTAATACGATAAATATTACAGGGGAGAGCGGAGAGGCGGCGAAACTTTGCATTGGGAATAACAGTGAATGGAGACAGAGAATTCAGGGCAAGCAGCCCCTTGTTGGTCCTGCCTGTTTACTAAAGCATCTCTCGGTGTGCCAGGGGGATCACCTTTGTCTGTGTTTTTAATCTCACGAAGAGATTCGCATTCCCTGCAGTGTCCCTGTCCCCTCCTCGTGTCACAGCCACCGCTAGGTGATCTGCCACCACCTTCCTCACTGCCCTGCTTTCCAAGGGAGGGTGTAAACTGCCAACCAAATTTTCCACAGAGATGCTATTCATGAAAATATTTCTGCACGCGCCGCTTTGCAGCCTGCGAGCTGCAGTTTTGAGTTTCCTGGGAAGAAAGCCTATTAAGCTGCCTTTCTGCAGGATTGCCATAGCAACCCTCTCACAATGCCAATGGCCCAGATTCCCTTCAGCCCTTCTTTCTCAACTGACAGCAGTGATTTTAATGCTCCTTGAACCAAATCTTTGCATGCGGAGACCGCTTTGGGGGAAAAAAAAAAAAAGGAAAAAAAAAAAAAGCGCTTTTAATCAGGACTAGTTGTTCTCTTTTCTCTTTCCTTTCTTCCCGGGAAGCGAGTGGGAAGACCTTTAGCATGGCATCCCTCTCGGCCCCTTAAAGTCACAGCTGGATAGTGACCACAAAGCAGTCCCATGTTCAGTATTATTCAGAGCTGTGGGACACGGTGGAGATGGAGCTTGCACAGGGATTGCTTTTTACAGATATTTACATCTTCGGCAGGGATGCTGGGAGCACAGCAGGGAAATAGAAACAAAGCAATCACAGGAGCAAAGCAAATTCCCAGTTAAGTGTGAGGGCAGGACTGGGACTCGGAGCAGCAGCCCTCTGTAAGACAGGCCAGGCTGCTCTGCCCATTTTAAGCATCCCAAAGAGGCCAATATGTGATTACTGCCAGGTCTGGAAGCTGAAGTAGGGTCCCCCAGTGACACTTGGTAGGGCATATTGCCACAGTCAAGGCTGGCTTGTGGTGAAAGCTGGTGACATGGGGTGGAAAAGCAGAGCCAGCACCTGAGGATGCAGCTCAGAGCCAGCTCCCCACAGGGTGAAGCCATTTTCCATCTGACCACAGGCACAGCACACCCCAGGTGCCCAGAGCTGCCAGCGAGCCAACATATGGGCAAGCACTTAGACACAGCTCAGGCAGGAAAAGAAATAAATGTCACTGAGTCTGACTAATGTAACCCATGCTTTATGGGAAGCAATCCCTGACCAGAGCTGGTGCTGGGGTGCAAGGCTGCCACAGCCCTCAGGCACCCCCTTTCTCTTGCCACTGTCCCTGTCACCTCCCTTTTCTCCTGCCTGCCCTCAGAGGGGCCCCGTGGGTCATTGCCCATGGCAATGGCATGGAGATGGTGGCAAGGTGTGGGAAGACTGGGAAAGGGCCCTGGAGGTGAAACACTAGGTCAGATGCTGATACATTGAGCTGCAGCATCCCAGGGTGCTGCCACCACAGCTGCAGGGGGAGCCTGGGGTGCAAATCCCACCACATGCACCTCCTATAAGGGGAAATTTATCAAAGCTATCTGTGTAATGCCATTCCTGCTAAAGCCCTTCCTCTCAAGTGCTCATTGTATCCATTGGCAGCATTCCCCAGCTGCATCCCTGTTTGCTGTAAACATCTGGCCCTCAGCAAACACACTTTGCTGCACCTTTACGTGCAGTGCTTAGTGCTCCTGGCTTAAAAGTCTGTGCAAACATTAGAAACAGAGGGAGCTCCTCAGCCACTGAATCCAGCCCTGGGCTATCTCAGGTAACCATGTCATGTATGCTAACTAATACCCCAGCAATGCCCAGATGGAGGGATGAGCTGCCTGAATCTGTCTGGGGAAGGGAACCAAAGTGCACAGTGAGCAGCTGAGATCTGCAGGGGTTCACCCCCTCCCCATCTGAGCCTGCCCTGGTCAGTAAATGTGAGTGGTTACTGCCCAGACAGGACTCATGTCATCAGTCCAAGCAAATGGAGCATGGACACAGAAGTGATGACGAGTGGAAACATGCTTTAGGGGAGAAATAGAGGCCAAGTTCTTGTCTGCACGAAACCAAAAAAGCTCTGGGAGCCTCCCCAGACTGAGAAAGCTGAGCTCTCCCTGCATGCCCTGTCTCCCTGTGGATGCTGGATTGGCCTGCTTCAGCCCTGCTGTGCTGTTTAGTGCTGGTGTCCTGCTGCCCACTCTCCCCGATGCCTTTTTCAGGTGAGGATGCCAGGCTGCCCCAAAGCTGACCTCTCTCTGCAGCCACATCCTCACATAAATCCTACCTTGGCAAGGGCAACCTCCCTTTTGGGGACCTGAGATAAATAATCTCCCTAAAGCAGGAGCCTGCAGAGAGGCTTGCAGGAGCAGAGGTGATGCAGTGAATTCCCCTGAGCTGTAAATGTATTTATATCCCCTCCCATCCATTTGTGCTGAAAAACCCCTTACCAGTGCTGTGGATGGGAAGGAAACCATGTATACATTTATCTGCACTTTTTCCAGGTGATGGTCTGATGGTTTTTGGGATCTGTCTTTCCCAGCAATCCTCTGTGAGCTGCTTCAGTGCTGGAAGGGTGGGAGAAGGAACAAAATGCTCTTTTGCTGGTTTTCCTCCTGGGGGCAGAGGGACTGGGCATCCTCCCCATTGCCCCTCTGCCTGGGCAGCCCTTTGAGCAACACTGAAGGGCAGCAGTGGAGGTGGGAGAAGGATGGGATGGATTGGACAGTTTGGGGAAATTTTCATAGTCTTCCATAGATTTAGAAGCTTAGAAGCTTTTCATTAAATTTGCCTCATATATCTGCCACTAATTCTGCCTGGGTGAACTATAAAGAGTATCTTACTATTTCTTAGCCAAAAAAAAAAAAAAAAAAAAAAACAAACCAAAAAACAAACAAACAAAAAACCCCCCAAAAAACCAAAATAAACAAGGAAAAAGAAGTTCCAAAGTTCCTATAGGGTTTTATAGTATAAATATAACCTTTCCTCCTTCAGAAAGATAACAACCTGTACAAAATGAATTTTCACAGGATTATTTGCCACTGTGGGAGCCAGGCTGGGTCCCAGTTTGACCGCTCACATTATCTCTGTGCCCATATGGGGCTGGAGGAGCTGTGTGCAGGCAGAGCTCCTGGCTCAGCTGGCTGGAGAGGCTGCTTCACTGCTCTCAAAGACAGAACAGCACAAATGTTTGTGTGTGAAGTAGGAAATAAATCCTGCATTTTTCTGGAGGATTGGTGGCATTTTTTTAATCATGCTATGCCTTTAAATGTTTGTAAACACTGCATCAAGTTGCCATACTACAGCAAAGATTAGGATTCAGCACTTTAAAGCCAGTGTCCAGGTCTGTTTTTAATGAGGTATTTAAGGACCACTCATACTCCAAAAAGGATGGTTTGGGTGTGTGGGTGTGCCCGTTTCCACAGCTAAGGGCAGTGAGGGAGATGCCTCCTGAATGTCTCTCTCCAACCAGGGGCACAAAAATGCCATCTCACCAGAAAACGCAAGTTTCTGCCATTGCTCTTCATGTGGCTCATGCCACAGACAGGCTGAGTTCATGGCCTCACACTCAAATCAAGGCTTTTAACCAAGAACTAGGTTAGAAATTCAGGAAGCTGGAGAAATCCATACAAAGCCAGCAGGAGACACACAAAGCACCCCAATTTCCCCCCTGCAACACATTATAAGTCTTGAGGTTTATAAGCCAGGCTGCAGAAAACAACACTTGAAATCCCATTTTGCCAGGCTGCCTATCCCACTGGTGGCGTGGAGTCTCCAGCACATGCCCTGTTCCTTCACATGCTGCTGGTCCCCTTCCTAGTCCCATGTGTGCCCCAAAAGGCTGCATCCCTCAGCTGCTGCTGGGGCTTAGTAAAGATGGAAAACTGCCAGAAAGACAGGGGGTCAGCTCCATGGATATGTGAAAAATTGAACTACTGTACGTGTCTAACCATTTGCACACTGGAGAGGAGGCAATGGACCTTCCTTGGGTAAAGCTGAACAAGCTGAGAGCCTGAGTCACATGGGTGTGTAACTCTACCAACAGTTTTTATGAGACTGAGCCTTTTGGCAAAAAACTCACTGCAACTGCTTGCTTGACCCAACTGAACCTAGAGGTTCAGAAAATCCTGGTTCTCCATGATAAAGTCAATGCTTTAGATACAGCTACCCACCTTTCATCTCCCTGATCTATGACACACATAAACCATGAGATTATTAATATTGTCTAATTTAATTACATATTTAAAAGTTGCTGTGTATTTGAAATCTGATTGTCATGTGGGCCCTGGCTTTAGTTATAGCTGAGGTTCTCACCTCTCTGCCTCACCTGGGAATTTTCTATTACTGCCAAGTCTGTCCTTATTTTATTTTTCCCTTTAAAGCTGGCAAAGCCTAACTCCACTGTTTGTTTGGGTTTTAGTTTTCTTTTTTTTTTTTTTTTTTTTTTTTTATAAATACTGGAAAACAGGCAGGAGGTCTGTTTACGACTTCTTGTTGGCTTTTAATGAAATACTTCACATTTTATGCCCCATTTTTTTCTGCTAACACTGACTAGTGAAGCTTGCTTTAGTACTCCCAGCTGTACTGCATGGTTAATCTGTGAATGATTCTAGAAGAGCAATGGAAGATGTGAGATAAATATATATAGTCCCTTATGGGGACCTGCAGGATTTTGCCTGATTTCTCTGGTAAGGCATCTCCTTTGTATACAGCTCTCACATCTTGCCTGCATCCAGGACAGTACCTAATCCAAGCATACACTATAATTTGTGTCCTGTTGGAGCGTGTTCCCAGAAAAAGCCCTACATGAGTCATATCACTCTCCCAAACTCCCTGCTTTCTGCCAAGACATCCAGCTGCAGGAGGAGGAAGCACAAACTGTCACAAGGGGATCTTGCTGGTGGTGGGGTCCTGGCAGCTTTGTGCTTGTCAGAGCCTCCTCAGGCAGCGCCCACCAGGCTCTGCTGCCTGATTGGCAGCAAGGCTGGCTTTGCCCTAGGAGATGTGTGGTAAGAATTCCCTCTGGGTCACCTTCATCTGCAGCAGAAAATCAGGCAGATGGGGCCTGAGGGAAGCATTTCCATAATGAAACAGAGAGGCGGAGTGCCTCCAAGGGTGGCAGGAGTTCCCTTGTATTAATGACTTTCTTCAATAACAAGCGCTTTCAATAATCTTTTCTCACCAGCTATTCTCCTCAGAAGTCCATTCAGTTGTAGTGCATCCCCTTTGATGCACTTGAATTTTCTCACAGCCTCATTGAGAAATTTTGATTGGATTTCAGTTTCTCTGTGGACTCATTGACTGTTTGCTGCGGCTCCAGCATGGCTGTGAGTGGTGCAGGTGTGTTGCCATCACATACATCAGAGGCTCCTGCTGCAGATGTTGAGTTTAGCCTCAGTTACACTCAGGCTGTTGTTTTCCCAATGAGATGAAATGAAACAAACCAGACACATTTGAGGTGCGGGATAAGGAGCTGGAAGAAAGCAAGTGTGGGAGGAAACAAGCAAGTGGTTTATTATCTTTCAAATGGCTCATCTTTCATTTAAAGTACAAGGACTAATGCACAGTAAGAAATGTCTTTATTCCAGCAATATTTCTTGACCACCCACTGTCAGAAGTCTTCAGTGTGTCATGTCCTCCCATGTATGTGCATGTTTTACATGAAATAGTAATGTCCTATTACTTAGTTTTCCAACAATAAACCACACCCCTAGGGGTAAACCACTTGGCTTCTGGTCCTTTTAAGAGTGAGAAGGATAATGCCCACCTGTGTAAATCACTTTGTTGCCTACACTGGAGTTGACCGGTGTTAATCTCCACCCCAAAGTAACCTAGACCACTGGAGGAGGCTGACGCTATCTCATTCATTTGCCCTGTTTTGTGTTTTTGTGCATTTTTCTGCCACAGACTCTTTGGAGAGTCATTAAACTTTTACAGAACATAAGAACGACAATAAAGACTCTGGTTTGTTCACTGTGCTGCCGGCTGCAGAGGGCTAGATGAGACTGACTTGAAAATCACGAATTCTGAAATAATATGTATTTTTTCACATGTTTTTCTCCTCTACTTGGAGCCTCCAACTACAGCCAGTGCCACATATTCAATTTTTTTCAGCAAAAAAAGGGTGCAATTAAAAAGGAAAAAAGAGGGATGGAATAAATTTCAAGAGGTGAAACCTGTAGGAAAACAGCAACTACCGTGAGCATTGAAAACCCAAAAAGAAAGCGGCAATGCTACTTTAAAAACAGTTTTGAAATTTAATTTAATTTTAAACTCTGTTTCACTCCTTGACTTCTGTCTTTACCTAATTTTTAATCCAAGCTAACTCTGCTGTTGCTAAGACTTCCAGGAGAGAAAATCGTGTTTCTAAGGGCCATTAAAGTTGACACAGCAGGACTTCAGCTGAAAACTAATCTGAAGCGATGGAGGACACCCTGGTGCTTATTGCCATGCCCCTGGCTACTGGGTCACGGAGTATTCGCCGGAGCCCGGCTCGGAGTATAAGGGCTGCGATTGTGCTGGTGTGGTGGGTGGCGAGAGACAGCCTGTTCCTATGGGCAGGGTGGAGGGATGGGGGGCGGAGGGGGCTGCGGGAGGAGAACTTCATTTGCCGCTGCTCCCACGGCTCTTAATTGCAGCGCCGTACATGCTGATAAGCCGCTGAATCGCCTTTAAACGCGGCATGTGAAAGAATCCGCTCTGTCATTGTGCGCCCGCCGCTGACCCGCCAGGCACAATACGGGAAATAAAGGCAAATTTTGCTGCTGCTCACAGAGCCGAGGGATGTGGAGGGATCAAGGTGGCGGAAATCCTCTCACGATGGCCACGTAGGCTGCTGGATTTGTGCCACAACCTCCGTGGCAAAGCTGTTGGGGCAGCTGCAGGTGAGCTGCAGCCGCGCTCAGAGCCAGGGCAGGCACACGCGTGAGTGGGGACAGCTTCCCTCGGCTCTTACACTTCCCAGCTCCTGAACACCATTTGCAGGGAACCTGTAGTTTGCTTGTTTGTTTCTCTAGCTCATCCTGTGACTTCCAAGGAACGGTTTCCTTGTGCTTATGCTAATTCAAGCCCTGCTGAATAAAGAGGCTTTTTTTCCCCTCATCCCGTCCTGCGAGAGATCATCTTTATTCACGAGCCGTGAATGATGTGCGCGGGGTACACAAAGCGCCCCGTCCCGAGCCAGCCAAGCGTACAGCTGTCCTTTTGTTCCCAGGGATGGAGAGGGGACCTAAAAAGTGCTCCTGCCCCAGGGACAATAGCAGCGGCTCGAGAGACGCCTGAGATTTGGCAGGGCCCCTCTTTCCTGGCGCTAAAAGGGCCTTTATTAAACATAAATCATGTCAGCTGCTACCGCAACCCTTTCTCAGCTTATAAAAGATCCCCCTTTAGCGCTTAAATGACACGATGGAAAGGAATTGCTCCAAAATACCCCAAAGACCAAAGCAGTGGAGCAGGCTGGGGACAAATGACACTTCTGACTGTTTAATAGTAATGCTCGTCTGTCGCTGTTATAATGATGCTTGTAGCTGGATTCGTTTTTTAAACTGGCTGATGATTCAATGTGCTCTATTGATTTTGTGTTGTCTTGAAATGTCACGAGGTCACAAGGACGAATTTTATACCTCTGAGTTATAAAAAATAACATGGAGCCCTACAAGTCCTGGGATAAATATGCTGCCACATGTTATCCCTGGGAAAGTGTGATGCCTCGGGCACAAGAACTAAGTGTAGAGCATCTCTGCAAAGAGTGTTGTACCTCTGTCAGAGGAATCATTATTTGACTTTCTTATGCAGTGATGTATGACCTGACTGCAGCATTTCCCTGGGCTGGGGAGCAAACGCTTTTTCTTTGTCTCCTTTTAAATAAAAGGGCATTCTGAATATAAGGGACAAAATCACTCATGGAAAAACGAGTAGTTTCAGGTAGTGCTGTTGGCAATTCCTGTCCCTCACTTGGCAGCAGTGCTTCTGGACAAGGAGATGTCACTGGGAGTGCAAGACATGGCAACCACTGAAGCTTTGGGCAAGATGAGGATGTGTCAGGAGGGGTTTGATGTCCCTCTGGAATTTCAGGCAACTGGATGCTGGTTGTGACTGGAATTGAGTAGTGCATAACTGAAAGTCTTAGCTGGCGGGGTCCCTTCAAGGTATAATTGTCTGGGCTCCTCTTCTGCTTCTCATACAGAGATGTACCAGCCAAACCCAGGCAGTTCCCAGCTATGCACTCTGTCTAGAAACATGTATATCAAATCTGCTGTTTAAATTTGCACTTAAATAGCAGTGCTAGATCATTCAGACCATGCCTCAACATCCCTCCTGCCTTCCTGCTGGTGTTCACCTTTGTTTCCCTGGAGTTGACACACCTGGTTGGGCAGCTCTCTTGCTTGCCACAGACAGCTGTCACAGGGACGGCATTTCTGTCCCACAGGGTCCCCTGCCCCTGTTGTGCTCGCTGTCATTCAGTGTCTCACTAACTCTTGCAGGCCAGGCATGGCAGGGCTGCACAGCCATGGAATCAGTGCATGCAGCTACACTGCACCCTGGGACAGGTAAAGTCCATAGGTGGCATTAGTCCCCTAGCTCAGTGACAGTGCCATGCTCCATGATCATCACCTTCTGGAGTCAGGGAAAGCTTTCAGAGGCTTTCACAGGTGAGGTCCTGCTGGCAGTGGGTAACAGGCAGAGCTCCTTGTCTGTATAATGAGCTCCTTTCTCATGTTTTCAATGCATTCTCGGGTTTTGACAAGGATCCCCACCAATCTTCCAAGGATTCATAAATAACTGAGCCTACAGCTCTATGCATCACGTCACAGCTCCTCTCTGCAGAACAAGCCATTGCTCCAACCACCCCAATCACCAGGTTTGCAAAAAACTGTGTTGACTGTTCCATATTTTCCAGGCTGGATTTAGGTCTGATTTGTTCCTGCCATATTTTATTGCAAGTTATTCAAGTCAGTGAAGAGTTGCTTAGTTTGCACTAGCAATAACTTTGTTCCTGAATCTGCAACAATTTATTCCCATTTAAAAAAGCAAAGGTATTGTCTGCACACCACTGGGACATTCACAGAGAATATAGTCTCTTATCCAGTGGTTGTTGCTCCTTGAATTTGATATTTACCTTATGAAGTTCTGGGTGACATGGCACTCAAATGAAGATTATTCAGAAAGACACATTTTTCCTGACATGAGTAATAGGTTGGAAGAAGAGCTAATTGAGTGTTAGTAACCCAGAGACCAGTCATCACATTGCTATCTTCACAAAACTCATCTGTATGAAATGCTCATCTTTTTTAAAAAATCCGTTTTCTCCTAAATAATAGACCTCAGAATTTACATATGTTAATTGTATATTTATTACTGTTATTTACACAATTCTTTATACATATTTATCTCTGAATTTTTATGTATGTATAAAGATATTTAGATTATATGTATTTGTATGTCTATGCATATCTCTTATGCATAATATGTAAAGCTGAAGTATCAAAGCTTAATTTACCCAAGTAAAGTGTAATGGAGTTGATGGCAAGGAAAGGCAGAGAGAAAGCAGAGTATTAATTGCTTTGGATCTTCAGATTTATTTTTTCTGACTTGCTGCAGACCAGAATAAAATTCATAATAACACAGGTAAATCATTCTATTTCCTCTGTTTACACTAAGAAGCTTTAAAGAGTTTTTAAATGCCTTTATTTTCTTTAGACTATTTTTTCAATTGCTAGGACGCCCTGACATGAGTTTCAAATATCTTTCACTCACTCGTTAAACAGAAGAAGAAGGACAACAAATGTCAAAGTGAAAATGTGCAGAGGATGGGGAGATGATTCAGCCTCACTGATCTCAATTTGCCATGGCAATTTGCTTTATAAGTTGCAGATGTAAGTTTTAGCAGAGCAGGATCATCTTGGACTGTTTTTCCTTTGTGCCTTAGTGTCTCCATCAGTTAAAAAACTTTGCAAGGGCTGAATACTTAACTTGTGGTTAGCCACACAAACACAAAGGCAGATTCTCAGAGTTGGAGTGCAGCAAGTTCAGCCTAAGTGTGGCCACTCACTCCCCCCACCCCAGGGTCTCCTGCATTCAGCATTCTGGAAACATCTGAGTTGTTGGAAGCATGGGGGACTTGGCAGGTCCTCCTTGTTTGGGTCCCCTCTGAGACTGCAGATGTCTGCACGTGCTGAGCTGTGTTCCTTTGCACCCACACAGGACCACTGAGCTCCCTTCACATGAGTCACAGCCTCAGGAGCTGGCCTGAGGCACTGACACTGGTGGCTTGGCACAGAGATTCCAAGCAAGTCCTTGGGAATTTAGTACTGTGACTCACTTCCAGTGGTATACACAGCTTTTTGCATGTGAAAGTATGAGATGTGTTCTCAGGGATTTTACTTGAGTCAGTAGAGCACAGGTGCTCCCAGAAAGCTTGTGGGGTGGGGATGGGCAGGGCTCAGTGCTTTTTGGGGAAGGGTTGCCCTTTGGATGTATGTGCAGTGCTGAAATAGCAGAGCATCAGTATTTCTGAGAAACAGTCATCCAGTTATTGTTCAATGAAAGCTTAATACTGTAAAAAGGTGATCACAGATCAATAAATGGTATGTCACTTGTGAGGTCCTTATGAACAGGTGTGTGTCTGAGAGGTTGCATAAGAAGTTCTGACAGTGGCCTAAAAAGTGATAGGAAATAGTAAAGGGGTTTTTTGCTCTTATTGTACCAAAGGATGTAGGTTCAGATCCCTGAAATTTATGCCCCCAGTAACTCATCCTAGTGAGAAGAAGAACTGATTTTTGCCTGCTACCAGAGCACATCCCTTTCTCTAGATGAAAGATATAAACTCACTACCCAAAGGTGTACTTTGATCTGCACTTAGGTGCACTGTATTATTCTGCTGTCTCCTGAAGTGCTCCTGATAATTGGGGTCTTTCTACACCTTTAGCCCCAGGAAAACTGAATTATGGACACAAAATTACCTGGCCTGGCAGGGGAATGTGCTCCTATTGATTTTCTTTCCACTTAATAGATATGAAGCTCCATTAATCCTGACAAACTTCTTAAACCATTTTCCTAGTCCAAGTAGCACATGCTTGATTGGCACTTCTGAAAAAAAAAAAGGGATCTGAATGTGAAATCCTCATTTTTTTAGCAGCATCATTCACACATGGGAGCTGCCAGATGGCTGTGCTCTCCTAGGCCAGCCCATTGAGGGAGCAGGAAAGAGGCACACGACATTCTAGCGATGGTGGGTTCTCAGGTGTGTGGGCCAAAGGAGGCAAATCCCACCTCCTCCCTGCTTCAGGAGGCAAATCCCACCTCCTCCCTGCTTCAGGACACACCATCAGCAGATGACTCCTGCCTCTGCATGTCAACCCTGCCTCTGGGCTACAGGCAGGGAGTTTGTCAGCAAGTTCTGGAGAGAGAGCTGCCTCAGAGCATTGGTGATACCAATGGGCATGGTGGAAGAAGGAATGTCAGAGCCTGGATTAGGAGCAGAGCAGCTGGAAGGGGGTTGGCAGGGGCTGAGGGTTCATCAGAGCATCACAGGAGGGTGCCCCACTTATTTAACAGCTGCAGAAATTCCAAGGAGCTGTATTCTCCCATGTCAGAGCCCAGGAGCTCATTGTGCCCCCTGAAAGGCTGCGGTGTGCACGCCTGGGGCAGTGCTGGCACTGAAAAGGGAAGCAGGGTTGTCTGATGGAGCCAGCTGAGGAAACAGGAAGGGGTTTTGAGCTGGTGACTGGGAGTTTTCAGGGTACTGCAGTATAATTTTCAGCATCCAGTATCTCGGTCCCTATGTAACAGATCAAAGTCATCAGCATGAATTCAGACACCACCGTTTATATTTCAAACTATTCCAGAAACTAGATCCTTTATTGCCAATCCCTGCTGTCTGCAGGTGAAGACACCAACTTCAGTCACAGAAGTGCTGCCTCCATGCCTCCATTTGCCTCAGCCCTCCCCACTGCCCTTGCCTGCAACGGTTGCTATTTTTATCCTCTATAAAAACAGTACAATCAACTCCCTCTGCTACCAAAGAAGCTCTGATTGATAATTTAATACCGAACACTGAGATGATTTGCGGTGCAGGGCGGCTTTATTACAGTCAGAGAGAAGCTGAACAGGGGAAGGTTGTGCTGCAAGTCTGAAATCTCCCAAAAATAGCAATGTGGAAAGCCCACAGGGGGGAAAGCTCTACGGAAGTGTCAAATGCTGAAAGAACCTGGTGGCTCAGAGGAAAAGAGAGGCTCCTTAGAATGGGGGCTGTTCACCCGTTAAACCCCAGCCTGCAAAACAGGCTGGCTTCTGGTGTGGTCAAACAAAACATGAGGTGGCTGTTCAGGCTGCCAATGAGCCAAACAAATCAGGCCATCCCTTTAATTACACCCACTGCTGCTGGACCAAAAGAGAAGTAAACAATTCTACTTTCCCCACAGGAGGAAGGACACAATTTATTTCAAGATCTCTTGATGTCAGAGGTCATCTGTTTTCCTTTTTTTTCAACACTGTCTTTACTTGTTTTTCACCTCCCTGTATTGTTGGAGGAAAGGGACTCACTGGGTCTTGCAGAGGAGCACGTGTTGCAGCAGACTGTATTTTCTCTGCCAGCTCCTGCTGACTGGAAGGTGCCCTCATGCTGAGCTGTGCACACAGCTAACATGGCAAAACTCCTTTTGAGTGAGGTAGATCTGCTCTCTTGCAGATGTGCTGGTATAAATATATCTGTATTGGGATAGCTACTCATGTAGATAAATCAAATTACTCTTCTAGTCTAAAATAGATATAGTCGTTATACCAGAACAATTTATGCAGTCAGAGAATTAGTCATATAACTATATACAGTAGTTGAAATGGGATTTACCAGCTAGTGGGATGAATATTTATTCTTATCCATATAGAAGTAAGTACAGGTTTATTATTAATCTGTCCTGTGTAGCAGACACAGTATGGACCCATATGGCTAGCAGCATGAATCTTAGAACAGAGAACTTCCTATATAGTTTATTTCCAGGATGTATAAATTAAAAAAAAACAAAAACAAAAAACAAATAACACCTTGCAAAAATAATTATGGCAGGACAAAAAGTGCCCATGCCCTGTCTGAACAGCTATCTTGAAATAATCATGGCCAGAGGTGGGTTACAATCCTTCCTTTTGTCCAAACCCCTTTTGGTTTTGAGATTTCAGTCATATCAGTGTGGTAAAGGAAAAACCTTTCTCTTTGGTGGTGTTTCAATAGATCCTCAGCTCATGTGAAGTCCACCTACACCAGCTAACAGAGTGGTTCTTAGCAGGAAGCCCTATTTAAACTTGAGATAGACCATCTTGACACTGTGGGGAGAACAGTCATGCTCAGTGTCCATGACCATCTTCCTGATGCACTGGGCACAGTTCCTTGCCCCCGGTCCTTTGCAGGGGGTTGGCACCAGGGATTGCCCTCAGCACCGATGGGTCCCAGTCCTGGGGCCAGGGTAAACTCATTTCTTTCCTCTTGGGTGTGCTGAGGAGCAGAGACCAGTGAGCATTAATACTGAGTTGGACATTCACATTCCACCCACTCCTACCACTTTAATCATACACTGAGATACCCCAGCCTTGGGGCTTACCAGATCTGGCCTTTGCTAGCATTTTGCTAGAGCCCAGCAACAAGACTTCTGTTTTGTCTGGCAGGGCTCATTTCAAAGAGGCCTGGTCCCCGGAGAGGCAGCTGACATTCTCTTTCTTTATTTCCTCCTGCCAGCTGTCTTCTCAGTTCTGTCTTTTAGACCTGTTTTTGTTCCTGGGCAGAAATATGTGTGCAGGTCAGCACTGAGCTTTCATTCAGTATCAAGCTAAGGAATTTTTCAATGGCATAATGTTAGCCTATTTTAATCCCTGCATGAATTCATTCTCCTATAGCCTGGATACATTTAATTCAATGACAACATTGAGCCACATCGAGAAAACAAATGGAAGTGGGAGGGATAAAAAAAAAGTCCCAAACATTTTCTTTTGGCTGTCTCAGACTGCAAAGTGGATGAAGAATACAGAAATACACCTTACACTGCACGACCTTGGTGACTTTTCCAGGCCAGCAGAGGGGTTACTCAGTACCTGCTGTTTCAGTTCCTAGCTCAGCCACAGATGTCACTACAAAGATAAATTTTCTGCCGTTTGCTGGGAGTTGCTGACGTAAGATGCCTGGTTGCAGAATCCAACCTTGTGTCTCCCAAACCAACATGGAATGATGCAATGGTTCTCTGAGTGTTTGGCAGTTCACCAACACCATCAGGTTTTCCAAGTATGAATGTCAACCAAAAAAGCCTTCTTCCTGGCTAAAAAAAAAATCTTTTTCAGAGCCATCTCCATCTCTGTTTCCCCAAGGTCCCAATTACAGCCATGTAAGAAACTCTCATCTCCCTTTCCTTTGCTTGCAGCCATGTCTTTGTGGTGTGGGTGGAACTGCTCTTTGTAGGTAGCAGTGCCCCAGGGCTTCGTTCTGTGAATCTCACTACAGCAGCCACCTCTTCTTATCTGCCAATCAAGGTATTCTCCCACTAGTCATTTTATAATCTACCACGTAATACTTTACAATCTACTGCAGGGTAGACTTTTGACAAGATATTTCATGGTTTATTCAGAGTAAATGCACACTAAGCTCATTTAATCTAAAATCCATGCAGTTTCCTGTGCTCCCTGTTTCCTCTTTATAAAAATACCAGCTTTTCCTCCTGCAGCTTGGATTCTAACAGGACTTTATTTAATTCCTCTACCTTTTCCTTCTTTAACTACCAGCTTCTCCTGAAGACAAGGGCAAAGCTGTGATGGACTTCAGCAGGTGAAAGGCTGGATCTTTAGATACCACCTACCAGAAATGAGACCAGCATCACCTCCATAGGATGTGAGGCCACCTTCAAAACCCATTATCCACCATAAAAAGCAGGCCCTCCAGCAGCACAGCTGCAGGCAGACCACTCACTCAACAGCAGATCAAGTTACCAGAAATCACACTTGTGAGCTACCACACTCACCCTGAGCTTTACACATTAATCCTGGCAAATGCTGAGAAAAGAATCAGAGAGTGAAAATCATGTTGTCGCTCCAAATGGACGTGCTCCATGCCAGCAAGTGAGAGATTTGGTGGCTGCAAATGTAATGTTATTGGGGGTATTTTTATGTCCTGACTGGTTTAAGAGAGTTTTGGTGACAGCAGCATTTTGTTGGATGCAGCTTCTACAGCGTGGCTCCCTGTGAGCAGCCTGAGCGTTCCTGGGTGCCTCTCCCACTGCTGTGCAGGACTGTACCTCCCTGAGCACCACAGCTGAGGGCTCCACTTGGTGCCAGCACCGCACTGCCACAAGGGCGAGTGATGCTTTAGAGGTGTGTATTTTCTCCATCCCTGCTGAGCAGTAAAATCAAGCATGTGGGCTTGCCCCAGGGTTTCTGCAACTGGGCTCAACTGGTCCCATCTGTCACCACCGGCTGCGTTCGACACGCCGTGTGCATTGCTGCAGGGTAAATCCTGGTGTCAAGGGCCTGGGATGCAGCTGCTGCACACCCAGATGCCCCCAGATCTCAGGTATCAGTGGGGGATTTTGTGGAGGTAAAGGGATACATTGACCAAATTCCTTGCCCCTCGTTTCTCCTTTTGTTTTTACAGAATATGCTGAACTGGAAGGGACCATTCAGGATCATCAAGTCCAGCTCCTGACCCTGAGCAGGACATCCCAAGAATCTCACTATGTGCCTGATAGCATTGTCCAGATGCTTCTTGAACTCTGAAGCAACTCAGGGATAGTGCTGTGACCACTTCCCTGGGGAGTTTATTCCAGTGCCCAGCCACCCTTTGCATGAACAACCTTTTCCTGATGCCAACAGAAACCCACCCAACTCAGCTGCAAGCTGTTTGTTCAGGTCCTGTCACTGAAGAGATTGATACCTGACCCTTTGCTGCCCTTGTGAGGATGTTGAAGGCCACAATGAGCTCTTTCCTCCAAGCTGACCAGGCCAAATGACTTCAGCTATTCCTCATAAAGATTCCTCTCCAGACCCTTCACCATCCTCATGGCTTCCTTTGGAAGCTCTGTAACAGCTTTATGACTTTCTTATATTGTGGCACCCAAAACTGGGCTCAGCACTTGTGGTGAGGCTGCTCCCAGTGCGGAGCAGAGCAGGACA
The DNA here is from genome assembly GCF_048771995.1 of Taeniopygia guttata. Classification (NCBI taxonomy): domain Eukaryota; kingdom Metazoa; phylum Chordata; class Aves; order Passeriformes; family Estrildidae; genus Taeniopygia; species Taeniopygia guttata. Next base: position 55,061,839 of record NC_133030.1, on the reverse strand, counting down.
ATCCTCTCCTTGCCCGGCTGGCCATGCTGTGCCCGCTGCCCCCAGGACAGGATTGTCCCTCCTGGCTGCCAGGGCATGGCTGGCTCAACTTGCCATCGACCAGCAGCCCCAGACCCCTTTCCACAGCACTGCTCTGCACTCTCTCATGCCCCAGTCCATACACACAGCCAGGATTGCTCTGTCTCAGGTGCAGAACCCAGCATTTGCCCTTGTTAAACTTCATGCAGTTGCTGATTGCCCATCTCTAATTTGTCGAGGTCTCTCTGAAGAGCCTCTCTGCCCTTGAGGGAATCGATGGCTCCTCCCAGTTTAGTGTTGGCAAACTTAGTATTCCTTCCAGTCCTGAAACCAAGTTGTTAAGGAACATTTTGAGTAATTTTTTTGGAAGTAGTTCTTCCTCACGTTCTGAGGAAGCCTCTGCTCTGTGGTAGATGCTCAGGACATCGAGCTGACACATAGGCAGTGAATGATGAAGAATTTTGTGAGGCCACCATGATTTTGTAGATTTTTCCTCCTAGGGGGTTTTGTGAGGAGTGAAACGTGTGGGAATGGTGAGCCCACAGCAGGGGGCAGTGCTCTATGGAAAATCCATCCACTGTCCTTCAGCCATTTTGAGCATGGAAACCCTGACATTACAGGGCCTGACCCAGCAGCCTGGAGCTTCTTTAACATCCCTCTTACTCCCTGCCCGGGAAGAATGATTTCAATCCAGAGGGGCTTGTACACAACTCTCTCTGCACAACTCAGGCTTTGTTTCTGTCTCAGACACACACTTGGATTTGAGGTTGAAGAACATTATCAGATGTTTCAGTGTTTAAATCCACGTGTGTGTTTGTATCTGCTGTCTCTTTGGGCCATTCCTAGAAAGAAAAGTCAAAAGGCCAAGGCACCTCCAGAGCACCCAGAAAAATGAGTCCTTGGCAGCTGGCCTGTCTTTATCAGCCATCATTCAGGACTCACATGCTACCCCAAGAGGGGCCATTTTAATTAAACTTGAGACTACTGCCAGCCTTTCCACAGGACTCCAGCGTCAGCCCTTTTCCTGTGTTTACTGCAGACACATCCTGCCTGGAACTCTATCCAAACACAACAGCATGTTGCAAATAAACACTCAGCAGTGAACTCCAAACCTTTTCTCCTCCCTGTTTGCAGTGCCCGTCCCGGGAGGCAGTGTCTGTGCTGTGGGATGACAGACCACAGTCTGGGAGGGAGCAGGGACAGGTGGCCTTGGTGAATGAGTTGTAGTTCGCTCCTGCAATTCAAACCAAGTCAAAGCTTTGCTGAAGGTCTGCTGCTGCAATTTAGGGTAGAAAGTGGTTGTTTTCTCATTGTTTTGGACCATGTTGCCACAGGGAGCTCCGCTGAAGGTAGTAAGGAGCTCTCTGTTCCCCTTTCCATCTCCTCTTGCCATTCTCTGGCTTGCAAAATTCTCAAGGGGACACCAGGTGTGAACCTTCACTGTGCTTCCTGCAAGTGTCAGAGCAGTGAGGAGATTTTCCTATCTAATCTGTATCTGTGTACTTGTTTAAACTTGCAATATATGGAAGAGAGTGAGGCTGCTCTTGCTGGTCCTGCCCATTCCACCCAGGACGCAGGTACCTCTGCTTGCTCTCCTGCTGCTGACATTTCCATGGAAACCACTGAACTGGCATTCAGGGTAGAAGGGGTTTAGAAAAGATTGCAGGTCCTTGAAGAATCCTTTCACACCATAGGCTTTGTCTCCTTCATCCCCAGAGGTCCCACAGGTCCCTGAAGCCACCAGAAGAGGCATGGTGGAGCTGCCCAAGCCTTCAAGGGCCTCACAATGTTGGCCCTGTGCTTTGCTTTTTGTTTTTGTGATCTCTGCTCCCTGGCTTATCCCTTGATCCCTTTCTCCTCCCCTCTCTGACGTGCCTTTCTGGCTTTCCCAAGCACGATGCCAAGACACTAATTACATTCCTCATGCTCCTGTGTTTCCATTAATGGCTGAGGACTTGGACCCATTCCTCTTTCCTTCTCTCCTCCCAGCATACCTGTGCCTGGCCCAGAGATGGTCCTGTCCCAGGCAAAGAGCCTGAGGGTGCCACATGGGATGGGGCAGGACTCTGAAATCCAAGTGAGCAGAGAGGAGACAGCCTGCACATTGCCCAAACACAAATGTGAAGGGTGGGACTTGTCACCCCAAGGTTACACAAGCTCAAGAAGCAATTAGACAAACTCCCTGAAGGCAAATATGCCCAGGGCTACTAAACACACAGACATGACCCCTAAATGAGAACGTCCCTGAGCTGTGGGTTGCAGGGCCAGGTGAGTGTTCTGGGAAAGGAGCCCATATTTCTGCTCTGTTGGTAGCTCTTCTCAGTGCTGCACCAGCAAGTTCTCTGCAAAGTCAGAAAAATCATATGAGACCATAAATCCTCTTCCACGGGAATTTCTCTCAAAATATCCCCTGCCATATTCCCACTTACTTGCTTCCAGGTTTTCAAAATATGGGAGCTAATCATCCACGACAGGGAGCAGGGAACTGGCTTCACCTTGTGAATGGTGTACCAAGGTGGCAGTGGTTTATCTGGCAAAAGAGAACTCATGTGGATGGCTTCCTCTCAATCCCTCTGTCCAGAGATGCAGGGTGCACCATTTGAGCACCAGGAATCCTCCTGGTTAATTTGCTGTATCCAAAAATAAGTTTTTGATATCCAAAAAGAAGGCTTTTCAGTGATGTGCTGGAAGCCACACAGGACTTGATGGGAAGCTCCCCCAGTCAATCTCAGACCTCAGCATTGCTGCTCAGCCTGCTGCTGTTCATCCAGGAGCTGCTGCTGCCCATCTTGCCTGCACCCACCCTGTCCTCTGTGCAGGCTGGGCTCCTGCCCCATATTCACCCCCAATATCAGACTGCAGCCTTGGGGTGCTGTGGGTTCCTGTGCCTCCCCTTGACTGTGCCCCCTCAGAGGGGCAGTTCTGGGTCTCAAATTGTGTCTATATAGAGGAGGGGACAGCCCTGGGAGAGCTGCCACTGCATCACACCAGTCCCCCAAGACAAGCTGCACCAGATCTGCTTAAAGCGACAGTCGCCCGAAGGCTGTGCAGCATCACTCCAGAAAAGGCTCAGGAAGCTGTTGTGCAAAGCTGACCTAATTTACAGCTTTCGGTGCTATTCTAGTAGTTTGGGATGTAGTGAAAAGAAACCTGGCATCTATCCTCATTTAATACACATAGTCTGACTTTGGAATGTCCTACTGAAAGTGCAGCCAAGGGAAACTTTTTTTTTTTTAACAGACCAACAGCCAAGGGGGGAGTGAAAAACAGGGAAGAGGGAGTGAGAAAGAAAGCAACAAACAGCAACTAAGGATTTGGGGACTGCAAATAGCTTCATGAATAATACTATCCCCTGGAAATCAAGTGGCTGGAAACACTTGCCTGACCCAATATGCAAATCTGTCCTGGGAGGGGATGGGGCAGACAGGATTTCTCATACCCAGCACTGGGCTGCTGCAGGGGGGACTCAATCCTCCTGGGCTGGGCACAGCCAGAGGTCTTCACCATGTGTGCCACCTTTGGGGATGCCCCTAGGAATGAGGTCAGGTTTGGAGAAAGATGGGGGGGATGCTTTGAGGAGGAAGGGCATGCATGTGGTGGGTGAAGGTCAGCACTTGCCCAGGGGAGCTCAGAGCACCTTGTGGTGGGAGCCCCTGTGTGCCCACAGACAGTGTGGATGGGGCTTCACGGACAAACAGGGATCCCTGGCAACCCCCCTGGGGAATGTGGACGTTTTCTGAGAACAGCAAAGAGCCTCCAGCACTGTGGCATGGCTGTGCTGGCTCCGTGCCTCCAGCACCTGTCCCGCAGCACATGAAGGGCGGATGCTTCACCCTCTGCCCTGCCAAGGCAGCTCCAACCGGCCCTGTCAGGAACCAGCTGCAGCCAACACACCTCTGTTTACAGAGTTTTTGTGGATAAAGGCCCTGGGAGGGCACCAAGGGAGGCAACAGAGGAAGGCAAAGGGCATTTGCTCGCCTTGTCCTTGTGGCATGGAGGGGCCTTTGCTGCCGTGTCCCTGGTGCAGAGGAAGGGCTGTCCCTGCTGCTGGCTCCATGGTGCTTACTGAGGGATGTGGCTGCTGGATCCAGGCCCCTCTGTTCCCAGGGCCTGAGACAAGGAATGTGCTTTTTACCTGGCAGCTTCTCCAGACATAGTGTGCTAGACTTGGCTCTCCAGGGCAGAGAGGTCCAAAATCAGAATGACTTTTGTGAGTAGAGGTTATTAGGTTCCAATGACACATAATGTATCCCTAGACATTTCCTCATCCCCAGTGCACACATGTGTTCAGCATTCCCAGGACACAGTGTTTCATAGTGGCTGTCTGCTCTCAGTGACACACAGGGACTGGCATGCTGGCCTGGCACAGTAGGTAGAAACCACAATAAATGTGTTCTGGCAGAGTGTTTGCACAAAACTGGCATTTTTGCCCTCAGAGTCCAGACACACGTGGTCATACTGTAATCTATCAATACTCTTGCTGTGCCATTTCAGATCCTTCCAGGGGTTGGTCCAGGGGTTGCTCCCAATGGCCCATCTCACTCTGAAGACATTTCCTACATTTCTAACAGGAAGCTTCTTCTCTGTTTCTCATGACCCTGTTTTGACTTCCTACCCTTTCCTCTCCTTGGATAACCTTGTAACTTTTAAAATATGGAATTATTGCCTCTTTTCATGGCATGGAGCTCAGAGACCACAGCAGTGCCTGCTTTTTGTTTTCATGTGACACATCATTACATGTTCTGCACTTTTTATGTTTATTTGGGGAGTTGTCCCATGGATGTTGCAGTGGCTCAATCCAGCTGCCTCTGGTGCAAATAACTCAGAGCATCCCTTTACTACCAACACCCCTTTAAAGTATTTGGCACTGGAGAGTTAAGAGAGCTCCCAGAACTGTGATACATCTTGTCAGTCTCACATGAGAGCCCAGGACATTGAATTTGAGCACAAGGTGCTGGGACTTAAATCAGAATTAATTTGTGTAGCACATTGGTGCCTGCAGTGCCCCTGATAAGGCTGGAGCCAGCAGACACCGTCAGCAATTTGCTGGGGTGCAGCTCATTGACCTCTCTCCAGATGGAACCACAGCGAGCTCATTCCTGCTTTAGTACAAGGAGCAATTGCAAAACTTGTAAAGGCTGAAGTCTGATCTCAGCACACTGGTTCACCTCTTTTGTATGCCCAGGCAATTTGCACAGATTCTGAAGGATGAATCCTGCAGTGGCTCCCTTGGGTATCGAGGTACCGATGAGGCTGACGTGTATCAGTTGTGTTCCTGGCACACAGCTGAAGAGAGTAGGTTCCACGCTCTTACCACAGCCTCTGTGCTTTGGTCTGCAAATTCACAAGTGGCAGAAACCAGCCCTGAAGCTACAGAGTGCTGTACTTGAGCTCCTTTCTCAGCCATTTATGTAGAATTGTTCTTCATTTGTCTAGGATGGACTTTTAAATTTTAATCACTGTTCACACAGCAGAGCCTGAGGGGACTGTTGTGTAGGGTTAAATGGAAAAGCTTCTCCATAATTACAGTGAAATTGCTAATATGAGGGTCAATTTTAACAGAAGCTTTTATTTTAACCACAACTGGTTTGAAGACTGACAGACACAAAAAGGATCCAAGCCTGTTTGAATTCAGATGTGAATTCTGCCCTGTGGTAGGACAAACAAATGGCAGAGCTCAACATCTCCAGGTGAAATGCAGTTTGATTTTCTTGATACCACAGCTGAAAATCCAACTCTGGTCTTTGCAGCACAGGTGTTGCTGACCCTGGGGATGTTTGCCAGGCTGTAGCTGTGTGGAATGGGTCTGGGTGAGGCTTTCAGCATAGTCCAAGTGTGGTTTGCAGCATTGCATAAGGTTTGCAACACAGGCTACAAGGCCAGGAGCAACTGACCTCATGTATGGCTCCCTTCTCAGCCAGTTCTAAAGTTTTGTTCTCTATTTGTCTAGACTGGACTTTAAGTTAATCACTAGTGTAGGTTCCATGTGTCTCCTCTAAGTATGGGAGAGATTTGTAACTACATCAAAATAAATACCCCGGGATAAAGATCTGCAAACCCAAGGATACTTCTAGGGATGTAGGGATAGCTGTTTTTTCCCACCATCTTCTCCCCTTGCTGCTTCCACTTTTCATCTCATGCCAGTAGAGTGAGGAGGTTTAAGGAGATGGACAATCTGAAAAACTAATCCCACAAGGAAAAGGAGGATATCTGTTTGGTTCCTCCACATACCTGGAGAACCCCCGTGCTTCATTGTAGATGAGAGGAGATGGGACCACCATTTTCAGCTCTACAATCACCTTTGTTGTATTGTCCTGGACCTTTCCTTTAATTTTCATTGCTTTGCCCTCTCCCAGGGACATTCCTGTCATTTTGTATATGCCACTAAAATATAGAGAAGCAGTTTCCAGAAGGCAAAAGACAGGTAGCATCAAATGACTTGAGAAAACAGACTAGGATTTTTAGAGCATGTGCTGTGATAGGAATCTTCTTCACCTGCTATTGGGAAGGAGATACTTCAGCAGCTGTGGATATAAATAGAACTTATCAGGCAGTGAAAGGGAAACAAAGGCTTGGGTAATCACAAGAAGAAATGTCTAGGGGAAGATTGTTTTTTAAAGAGCAATTAAATCAGCTCCCATGCAGCTGGTGAAGGTAGGAGATGTTTGGCAGCATGGTACAGAACAGCCAGGTCAAAGAAAGGTCTTTCGGTAAATGTCAGATAAGAGCAGGGGCCAGGAGCTTGTGCATATATTGGACAAAAAATCAGAAGTAAAGTAAGATTATTGTAACTTTAATAACTAAGCTGGGTTTTCTCTGACTGAGGAATAAGAGCCTGAAACTCTTTCAGCTAAGGGCTATTTCTTTCACAAAAAGCATTTTACTTGTACCTTCACCTTCCAAAGATGGGCAGCATAATTTCTCTGATGATTGTACTTCCTCTTGATTTCTTAATTTAAAAGAAAGATCTTGGGAGTGACTTGAATGCCAACAGGCCCCTGCAGTGTGCAAAGATCCTTGGCATCAGCAGACTTGTGCTCAGGATGGGGCTGGGAACAGGGCAGGGGCAGGTGCAGTGGTGATAGAGAGATGTGCATCCTTTCAGCAAAGGGGTTTTGAGTGGGCCAAAAAGAAAGTTCAAGTGAACAGGCAGAGGGCAGTGGAACCAGTGGAGCTACAACCATGAAATTAATAGAGGCCCAGGTTATTAATTCAGCATAAACCACATGGCAAACATTTGTTTGACTGTGTTCAGATTGACTGCGCTTACCTCGGTTCTGCCCAATTTACCAGTTTTGCCCCTATTAAAAAGGGGACAGGAAATATTTTTCTAGAAAAAGGACACCTGCAAACACACAGCTCTCACTCAGGCAGCTGTAGCTCAGTTTATGACATGTGGGATTACATTTGGCTCACACAGTGCTCAGATAAATGGTCTGTGTTGCTTGAAATGTCAGCAAGGTCGCCCAAGGTGCTGGATGGGACTGGAAGGAGAGCTGATAGTGCAGAGCCAGGCTGTTACCTCTGCTGCTCCTGCTGCCTGGAGCAATGCTTTCTATTTTGGCTGTGCCAGTGATTTGTTGCAGTGCACATGCTGCTCTTCAGAGAACAACATGGTACCGTGGCTGCATAGATTACTTATCTGCTAATAAACCTCTTGCGATGAAAATTCAGGGAGTGGAACACTGCTGATCATGTGAGAGTGAGTGAGCAAATGCAAATATCTCAGCCTGTATCAATCTCTGGAAAAAAATACACTCAGGGCCAACATAGTAGCAGAATTGTTGGTCACTTAGCTCTGCCCTAGAACAGTTTATTCCCAGCTTTTTTTTTATTTTAGTGACAATGAAGGACAAATTGCAGCTACATCATGTGAGAAAGAATTACTTAACGGTGCTACAGTATGTTTTGCATTAACTGTTGGAGGGCTGATGCTTAGTGGCCAAGATTCTGGTGCATTTTGAAGTCCCATAGTATGAGCAACATGAGGGAAATAAAGTTTCCCTGAGATCCATTATGAAGACTTAAGTCCTTAACAAAACTTTGCCCCTCCTCTCTGACCCTGCCACAATTGATGTAACAGGACTAAGACAAAAGCAGCAAATAACTGTAAAACTTTTCTAAATTCTTAAAAAGTGGATTTTTCAGAAGTGCTGGTACCTGGCTCTGGTCCTTGCTTGCCTCTTTGGAAAGCCAATCCAAACAATTCTGTTCCCCCTAGAAAAAGGGTCCTGCCTGTTTTCTGTTGCCCATAGAGATGGACTTTTCTTGAGCTAGGTACAATCCCATCTGCAATGTCAAGTCCTCAGCCTCAGCTCCCGGTGACTGGTCTGATGTGCACTGTGGAAAATGATAGGGATCTCAGGGTTAAAACAAGTTAGGATCACTTTTTTTTTAGTAAGGCAAACAATTCCAGGGCTGCAGTGCCTAGAAGAAACTCTGCCTCTTTCCATTCTGAGTGCTCAGGCAGCACTCAGGCCTGCCAGGCATTTTTTCCCTTTCTGAGCTACACGCTACTCTGCAGAAGTAAACTTAAAGAGCAAAGGAAACTCTGCAATTCTTGGTATAAAATTCCATGGTAAAAGTTCTTACTGGTCTTACTGCATCTTGGGGTCTGCTATGAATTGGGCTTTTGAAGCCTCAGTTCTCCTTGCAGGAGGCTGGACCCTCAGTGGGGTAAAGGCTTCAAGCAGAGAGCTTGGTCACTCACTCTTGCCCTCTGCTAACAGCCAGAGGCAGCTGATGTTGGAGACATCCTGGTTTCCTCCTTTGGTTCCTGACTTCCAGGCCTGTGGGGAGGGGTCAAGTGTTGCTATATTTAGTGATATTTTTATGTGTGTTTGATTTTGATTAGTATTGGTCCATTTGGAGTACCTAACAGCTTCCTCAAGCCCAATCTGTAGCCATGGTGTTTGTTGGTACCAGGCTGGTTCCTGTAGATACAAATCAGCTGACAAAGTTAACAGTCCACCTCCATCCCAGCTAATTTTTTCTGCAGTGTATCTCTGAGATACAAGTTTTCTCTTCCTTCTTTTTTACTTTTTCTTTTTTTTCTCTTTGTGTGTTTGCACATCTGAGATTCCAAGGGAAGGCTGGTCCAACCCCTTTCTAAGCACATAGCAATGGGCAATGTATCTCTGTCCCTGGGGAGAGCGTTGGGATCCAATGGGATGTGCTGTTGCCTTGAGCCCCCTGAAAGCTGCTCTGTTCAGACCTCATGCAAGGAGGGTGCTTGGGGTTCTTAGCAGAATTTCCTGCTCACAAAATAACATTATGGATCATGCCTTGGATTCTTTAAAGCCTTTAATTGCTCTTCTCACTGCTCATCAATGACGTCAGGAAAGATTTTCTAAAGCTTCCAGCCTCCCCCATGTACACATGCCCACACAGCTTCCTTGAAGATGTGGGGCCAGCCAACACCCACCATTACTGAGAGTAAGGACCCTCAGACAGATCAGCACATTGCATCCTGTGGTCCAGCCTAACACCTGTTCTGAACACAAGTGGAAACTGGAAGGCAAAAAAGGAAAGTATATCAAGGAAAATCAGAAATACCAGGAAAGCCTCAGGGGCTTTATCGAGGAGTTCAGCTCCAATTTAATATAAAATTCACAGGGCTGGATCACAGTGACACCATAGTGACGGACTGTGATTTTCCTGGGTCTGTTCGTCTGCCACCTCCTCTGGGCACAACCCAGTGAGAGGAGCTAATGAGGTCCAGACGGATCCAAGTTGGAAGGAACACACAGTCTGCTTCTCAGAAGGATTAAGCATTAAAGAGCCACTGTCAGGTCCCATAAGTGTAAGCACGAGGTACAAAACCCAGCAGCCCTGAGCTGCTGAAGCCGAAAAAGCTCATTGCATTCTTCACGGCAGGACGCAAAGGGCATCAGTCCAACAGCGTCTGCAGAACAAGAGCTGGCACTGTGTCAGGAGGAGGGGCTCTGCCAGGCAGCTTCTTGCAACAGGTTGGAAATGCAGTGATTGCCAGAGGTGGATCAGCACCTATTTATCCAGGGGACAACTTCAGCCTGAATGTCCTGGTGCCACACTCTGAACATACAGCTTTGTTGTATTGACCTGGTTCAAAGTGCATCTTGGAACAGCTCATCCCAAGAGCCCAGGTGGTAGCATGTCCCCCAGTAGGTAGCAGAGGTGTTTTTGAAGTTTTCCCAGCTGTGGCCCACATGTGTCCTGAGTCACCCAGCTCTGAACCTGGAAATCTGAGTCACGGTCCCGCTTCCCTGCTGGGCCAGGAGGGTTTGAATCAGATCACAGCAGCGTGAATCAGGATTGGAATGAGCCCTTCTCCTGAGGGTCAGGAGGCTCTGAATCAGGTCCTGAATGAGTCCTTTCCTTCCAGGCAGGGAGAACCTGAGTCAGGGTCTAGGCTGATGCTCCTGCTCCGGAGCAGAGGGCGTTTACAGAGCACGATGGTGAGAGTCCCTGTCTGGCAGAACAAGAAGGAAAACCATTGCATGGTTTGATTAAAAACTGTCTGAATGCTCTCACTCTCTGCAATATGCTGCAATATCACAAGGCCCTCTGAAGTGAAGACAAGAGACAGGAATACAAAGACCAGTAATGAATACTGGACCAGTAATGATAATTGTGTTGGAGAAAGGGTACTAAATAGGACACTTGCAGTCTCCTCACAGGGATGTCCTCATTCCAGAGAGGACAGTCTTCAGCCCACTACAGACTCTCTTGCCTCTCTGTCTCTGTGTGCAATGCAGCACAGTTTGTGAGGATTTTTGTTTAGGTTGTGAGGACTCTTGCCTAACTGTGGGAGTTCCTGTGTGCTGGGCAAAGAATGGTCATCTGCCAGGGGAACTTGGAAAAAGACCAAATCCAGATGAGTACCAGTGCAGGAAAGGAGGCACCATCCATATTTTGTAGATGACCATTGACATTATCCAAAGTCACCCAAGGGCACAGTGCTGCCAGCACAGCTTCAGGCTCAACTTTTCATACTGCTTTTGAAGCTTTGTTTTGCTGACACAGATGTTCTCCCTTCCTGTCAGGGAATAAGGGATGCTTTCTTCAGCTTTACACATTTTTGCACATGTTCACTTTCATGCTTTGATTCATCGACTTTTAGTGATAGCAGTAATGAGAGTGGGCTGCATGTGCTCTTCTGGACTCCTTATCTTCTTTATTATTGCCCTTGACACTAATAGTGCTCTTGGGCTGGGATGGGGATGATTCATGTGACACCTTTTATCATCTGAGAATGGAGTTTATAAAGTGTTTTTTCTTCTAAGCAGTCCTGTGGTAGCATCTCTCAAACTTTTGTGGTACCCAAGAGCTCCTGCAGTGGAGTATTGTTGTTGTGTGACCCACGTGGAGACGGTTTGTTACAAGAGAAGATGGAGGAAGAAGGAGAAATAAATGTTAAGGGTGTGAGCCAGGTCCATTTGCACATGCAGCTCTCTGGTTTCAGAGAATGCACGGGACAGGACAACATGGATAGCCAGTCACTGCTGACAGCTGATCACTGGCAGACGTGGGGGATCAGCCAGGATTGCCTGCATATTTTGTCTCCACCTTGGCAGCTGCAAATGTGACAGCTGGGTGCCTGCTCCCCACTTCCAGTGTCAAGGCAGAAGATATTGGATCACATTTGGAGAAGGAAGATAAGAAGGGCGTTTCTTTAGGAGAAGACATATTATAGTTGGAGACAAGACTGACTAATACCTGGAAGGAATGAAAGGATATTTTGAGATATCTGTGTAACCTTCTGTTTCCTTTACTCTTTTCCTACAATATTTTCCCCTTCTATGACTTGCAGCTGCTTTAGTTTATATCTACTTCTGATCTGCTTTAGTACCCCTGGTAATCCCTCTGCTGACTTGGAAGGAACTGCTCATCTGTCTCTGGGGTTTGCAGGAGCCTTGTCATGTTTGGGTCAACAGCGATGATCAGAGTATAAGTATTGAATTAAAAATAAAATAATAACTAAGTGGCATCTGCCCTTAGAGGGGTTTCCTAGCTCCCATCACTGAGCACTGAAACAAGTTTGGTCTTGCAGTTAAGTCTGTACACCCAGGGACAAAGTGGCTGTGCTACGACCCTTTTATGCCACATTTGGCATGTCCCAGAGCATGCGGCTCCTCCAGCCCTGAGGATCTGGCCCTTCAACAGCCCCAGAAGGGGTAGCTTAGGTCCCTGTTTGTCACCTAATGCCAGGTTTATACCTTGTGATGTTCATCACAGAGGCATTAAATGGCATGGGGACATCTGCTCAGGAGCTGAGGCCAGACCAGAGCATGGTGACCCAGACACTGTCTGATGGAGCTTTGGCAGGGACTGAGCCATCTAAAAGGTTCCATCATGGCAGAATAGAATGAAACTGATTTCTACCACTTTTTCTCCCTGAACCCTTTTCCAAGCAGTTACTGGTTGTGCCAGCAGTGGAATTAACAGCTCTAATTTAGGTTGCCCTTTAAAGACCCATTTGGTACATCTACTTAATTGCCAAGTTTCAACAGGAGGCAACTTTGCAGTCTGGACCATGACTTTGAATTTAATTGCAGTAGCCAACACTCAGGATTGCTTTTGCTTTTTTGTAATCCTGTGGTATTGTCCAAGTGTAAAATGCTGGTAAAAAGAGTAATAATCCCTCTAGCTTCCAAAGGGATGGCTGGGAGGAGTAAAACATTTGCATCCAAAGAATCCTGACACAGGAGGCGGGGAGGGCAGGAGAAAGGGGATGTTGCTTGCACCTGAGCAGTGTTTGCAGCTCTGACAATAGCTATGGGTTTGGAGGCTTTGGGGTGCTGCTCAAGGCCAGGAAGAAATTCCTGGCTCCTGCTGATGGGCTGCACAGCCGGCAACAGGTGGGAAGGATGGACCAACTTGGCACCAGCTGTCATGATGGAGAGGAGACCAGCTCCTCCCCAGTTCTGAAGGGGCAGCAGCTCCAACCTGCAGGTCCAAGGGCTACCAGCTGTGGCTGTGGTCACCTTGGATTTGGTTCACTTTGAAGTCTTGGCTTGCAGAGCACCACTCTGATGTGCTGCTGCCATGCTATGGGCTTTTCCTAGAGTGTGGCCTGCCTGTGGGATGCTGTGGGGCTGGGACATGCCAGCCAGTGGCAGAGCCTCCCAGGTGCTGGGCATGGGGACAGGCTGCAGGCACCCAGCCCTCCCCAGGGAGAGGTGTCCTGGAGGTGTGAGTCCAGCCAGGAGAGGAGACAGCTCAGCCACGGGAGCAGTGGCTGTTCCTGGGTGGGGTTTGCTCTCTCTCCTCTCACAACCCCTTTGCTTTGGGAGGCAGAGCGTGTGTGCTAATGGCAAGCTGACAAGTGAATCAGTGCCTATGTGCAATCAGCGGTGCTGGGGGAAGGAAACAGGGATTTATCCTCCCCCTATTGCTTTAGACAATGCTTCCGCTTGCAGCCTGAGCTCTGGTTAAGGACATTTATTGATTGCTCCTCTGGTTTACTACTGGCTGCCCAGGGAGCAAATAACAACATTTTAAATGAACAGGCTGAAATATGGCAAGGCAGGAGCTGACAGGCGGTGATTAAGCAGCTCTCTGATCTGGAGGAGGGTGAGAAACAAATGACAGTATATTTAGCTGTATGACGGCTAATATAGCAGGGGAGAGAATTAACTCATTGTAGGAAGGTGGAAGATCTTTCTGCTACTCTTATTCCTGTCTGATGATTAAGCTGCTGCCAGAGGGAGAAATTATCCCAAATATACACTTTTTAAAGGCTGCTGCCAGAGTACTGTGTATCCGTGTTCCCACAGCACCCACAGAAATGAGGGGCTGATTCAAAGGCTGCTGAAGTCAATGGGAGGGTTGCCAGTGATGTCTGTGGGTGTAGGTCTGACCTCCAAATTCTGAGAATGGTTTCATTGAGAAAAACACTAAATACATGGCACCCTTAAAAACTGGTCCACAAATTATTGTCATGAGAAGAAAGGAAGCATTGCTGTGACCTTCTGGGTACCACAGCAGCAAGCACCCTGGATTGCAGACATGTGATTTGTACCACACACATTTACATTATTTTGCTAATCTCAAGAGTTTAAGGGAGTAAAGCCACATTTTCCACTCACCCCACTCCTGAACTGGCACATATAGGCTATGTTGGAGGGTCCACTAAGTGGTGGTCTGTAAAGCATATTGCTTGATGGGTCATTTGTGCTTAATGGTTCATTCCTTATAGTTAGAACAAATAACTTTTTAGGTGGAAGGAGTCCAGCTGCTGTTCTGCACGGTACCATGTGCTACCACTCTGTCACCTCAAGCCCAGGGTCCCTAATCAGATATGTCTGGTGCTGCAAGTGTATTATCTGCTGATAAGAAATATTTGCATAAGGCAGATTGATTTTTTAAAAAATATATCTATAACTTATATAAGAGGAAGTAAGTTCCTGGAAAATATTGGCAGAGAACTGGAGAGATAGCACAGTTCCTCTGAGACCCGCCATCAGCCTTTAATCTCCCTCTATCACCATTTTTGTATTGCCATTTGCAATGGGGCTGAAAGGCATTTCAAAGGGCTCAGGTGGTAAAAGAGCTGACTACAAGCTCCAAATCCATGGCTGAAGGTTACAGGCAGAGGTGGGGCCAGCAGTGGCAGATCTGAAAAATGGGTTGAAAGTCAGGTGCTCACTGTGCCATTACTTTGCTAGACATGAGCTCAAAAGCCCTTGAAGGTCACTGGGTGAGTTTCATAGTAGGCTGATGGGAAAAGACTGTCTGCAAATCAGGTTTTCACCAAATGCAATGTTACTGTAGAATCAAAGTCCTCTTTGTTTAACAAGGACAGCAGGTTTATAAAGATCTTATCATTGCCAGATATTACCGTTGCTCTGCAAAAGCACACAGCAGGGTGCCTGAGAACACAGGAGGGACATTATATCATCTTAAAACCTGTAATTAAAAATGGCTCTTGTTTGGAAAAAAAAATTAACAGGAGAATGTCAATTCTTCAGTTTTTTTGCAGGCAGGCAGAATTGAGAGATATCATGCAAGATGTTCATGTTATGTGTGTCAGGCTGGACTTAAGGAGAAAAAGTATGAGAGAAGCTCAAGAAAGGTGCATGTATGACTCAACTTCTCTGAGTGTGTTTTCTGGGTGTCCCACAGAACCAAGTGGTTTCCACAGGCAACACAAGCTGGCTTTGACTTTTGTCTCTGGGCATTTTCTTTCAATCTCATTAAAATTAACTTTTCCTGCTGACACTTTCTCCTTGTTGCCATTTCGTGAATTGTTGGACTTTTCTCAGGGAGAAGCAGCTGCAAGATCATGTCAAGTATACTGCATAACATGGACTTTGGAGGAAAGTGGGAGGAAGAAGAGTTGCAGATTTGGAGAGATGCAAAAGACACATTTAAAGCTGTTAAGGAAATGGCAAGCTTTTAAAAACAAGGCATTTTTATGAATAAGAAAAGCTCATTGAGGCTTTTTAAACATTGCGATCTCCAAGAAAGGGGCATTTTCATTTACCTTTGTGTGTGAAGGAGAACTTTTTGTGATTCTTGATATTTACATTGAGAACAGGCTATATCTTGTGAAGATTTGGAGAAAAATGACAGAGCACTTTCATTACTAAAGGGAAGCACTGTCCCTGTGTAACCCAGGCCTGTGGGATGCAGGTGAGAGGAGATGCCCCAAGGCTGCATCACATAAATCCCTTCATGATATGTGCTACAACAAGCTCATCTGGCTCCCTGATGGTGTGTGTTAAAGCTGAATTTGGCTATTACAACTCTACTCCAGAGACCTCCAAACACTTTGCTCTCTTATTAGATGAAGAGTACTGAGTCCTTATTTTGTGCAGAGATGGGGCTGAATTATATTGGAACTTTCCCTGGCTTTCAGAAATAGAAATTGTAGACCTGAATGATGTAATTATGAGACATCTTCATTTCTGTGTACATAGCATTCTAAAAGACATAAATTTACTGAATAAACCCATAATAAGCTGACTTTATAAAGCATCCTTCACTTTGCTTTTAGCATAGAATTGATAATCATGTCCATGCGTCCGTCTTAGAATATAAAGTAATATTATAAAGAAGCATGTTAGAAGGCTTTATATGAGTAATAAAAGAACAGTAGAACACTAAGGGCAGAGCCAGCAGCAGTGCCTGGCCCTGTGCTGGCTGACTGCAGAGCCCTTGCCTGTGACAGTGCTGTGCTGGACCCAAGTGACCCATCCAAGGTCGGACACAGTCTGCTCTGGCAGCGGCAAGCAGGGACACTGGCCCTGTTCCATCAGCTGAAACTTTCCTGTAGGTAATCACTTTTTTCTTCATTTCTTTATTTTGAATTTGCAAGAAACTGCCCTGCTAATAGAGGAATTAATTCCCCAGAGAGGGGCAGGGGCAGTCTCCCTGCCTGTGCACCAAATCCGCGCTGGTGTTCCTGGAGTTAGCATTTCCTCAGTGACAGGCCTGACTGGGAGGAGGAGGACTGGCAGAGAAGTGGAAAGACTAATTTCAGCAAGGAACATGGAAAAAGCCTTCCCAGTTCTGGGGTGTGAGTTTCTGAAATTGCCTCCTCCCTCCTCGTGAGCTCTTGGTGAGAGATGTGGAGGCAGCATGGTTCCTCCAGAGGGATAACATCCGTTCCCTGCAGTGTCCCACGAGGTGACAGGGACATATGGGCACAGTGCACATGTGATGCTCCTGCTCTTGCAGCTCACAGCAGCATTGCCCCTGGGGAACATCCACCTCAGGGGGAAACTTTCTGTTGCTTTGCAAGTGTGGACTGATGGCTGAGTGGGATTATCTGTGGTGGAGGTACAACTGATTTGTTTTCCCCAAATAAAACTTCTAATGCAGGAAAACCCCACCCAGAACTGATGTCTGAATTTGCAGCGCATGACCCAGGCAGACAAAGCTATACAGGTGATTCTGGAGATAAAAAGCAAAGGCTGCATGGCCTTGGCACATGCTGAAGTGCCAATGTGCCTTTTGGGCATAAACCAGCCTTTCCTGTGCCTACCAAGATGTGCAATGCATGAAATGAGAAAGTGTCGCTGCTGTGAGAGCACTTTGCACAGCTCCTGCTCTCAGGCATCAGCCCCAACGCCACCGCACAGCCCAAGAGCTGCCTGAGGAAGGGGAAGAGATTTAAACTGACACATTAAAGAGACCAAAATGAAAAGTTGTGGGTGCAATTGGGAATAAATGCTTCAGAGCTGCTAGAGCTTGTGCTCGAAAATAGCGCAGAGGAGGGGGTTTAAGCCCTGCACAGTATTTCCAAGTAGCCCTTTGGATAAATTGACACAAATTCCAGAGGGATTTTAACTACTAGGACAAAGATCCAGAGCCTCTGCTCTGCCTGTGCACATGCTTCAACCATGTAATGGAAAAGCCTGATTTCAGTTTCATGGGGCAGGGACAGGAATTTGGGAAGGGAGCATGCTTACAATGTGCATGCTTGCACAGGCTTTATTAGGATTACTTTTAGGAGTATTTATTGTACCTGGCCAAAAGAGTATGAGCAACACAAGCTCCCTTCAAATAAAAGACTACATAATTTTGTGAGAAAGGACAAAATATATGTGTACCTAGTGAAAAGCTCAGGAAGAGGGTTAAGTTTTATTTTGTCTTTGGCTTGTTTTTGCTGTTAAATAAATAACACTGCTGTTAAAGCTTCATTTGCAGAGAAATGTGGTTTTATTTTGAAACCAACTTTAAGCTTCATCATGGGGAAAGCATCTCTTGGACTTCCCAAATGCTTCTCTTTTTGTGAGGTGGTGGGGGGGGACGAGCTAGGAAAGTAAAGCAGATGTTATTAGGATTCAGTTTATTCCTGCTGACTTTCCCCAGCTCCTGTGCTGCAGCACAAAGCTGCTCTGCTCTGAACTGTGGGAAGGCACAAAGCCTCACTGAGCAGGTTTACTCCAAGGTCCTCAAGAGGTGAAAGAGGAATTTGTCCTTTTGCTGGCAAAACCCACTGCTTACTCTGTTGCCCCAACAGTTCCCTCCCTATCTGTAGTTAAATTCCTTACAAGGCTGTTCCATCACCCACAGCCTCTGCCCCTCAGCCCAGCACTCCCCAGGTGCTGGTGCAGTCCTGGAATTCAGACTCCAGCACTGTCACATTTGTCATATGGTTTTGAGGCTGTCTTGCTTCTTTTATCCCTGTCTCAAAGATAATGAGACAAACACATTTCTGATGTTATTGGTTTAAACTTCCTCATTAATTCTAATTGCACTGCGTAGGGCACCAGGCTCTAATTGCATTGGGCGTGGGAATGGGGGCTCTGAGCAGAGACATGGCAGCTTCCTGCTCTTGGAAGCTGGGGAAGGAAGGCTTTAGGTGGTGATGGCAAGGGGAAATCATTAGAGCCGACTTATGTACAGGTATGTCCCAAGTAAGCTCAGAAGGTGACACAGTCTGGGGTGTTTATCAGATCAGAGCAATGAGCAGAGTCTGCCCAGCCCGTTCAACCCCCATGGGCAGTTTAATAAGCTCAGTGCCAAGAAACGCAGCCTAGAGACCTCCCATAAAACTGGTACCAGTGAGATCAGGAGGACATCCTGATTGTGTGTGACTAACCAAGCAGGAAAGTAAAAACACCTCCTTAAGGCACATAGGAATTAACAATATCAATTTATGCATGACAGGTTTAATCCCAGAGAGACCTTTCTGAGTTTGTTATCCCATCAAGCCTGGGAAGGGAGCATCCTTCTTCCAGACCAGCACTGAATCCACTTTTCCAGGGCCTGTTTTTAGGCTCTTGCCTGTCAGTGGCAGTTTTTGGACAGGGCTTGAATTACGGGGCCATTCCTGTCCCCTCATTGCGTGAGTGCTGCTGTCGCAGGCAGACAGCTGGTTTTACCTCTTCTGTGAAATTCTGTGAATTTTGGACCCTGTTCAAGACTGAACAAGTCAACGGGGACTTTCCATTGTTTGCAGTGAGCTTTGGAGCAGCTGTTATTGTTCTTCATCATCTGCTGGAACATTCCTAATCAAGTTATTGTTTTCTCCTGAGGAAACTTTTAGAAGACTTTCAGAAACCTTCACATATTGGCAAAGCAAGTTTTTGGTTTCATTCCCAGGGCAATAGTCAGGCTTTTTCCTTTTTACTGACGTCATGGCTTTTGGATGTGCTCAGACTAACTCGTGGGTGAATTCAATATTCATCTTCGCAGCTTCTGCTACTTTTTCCTTTTTATCCCACGGTGGTTTATGGCCTCTAGTTCTTACAGAACCATGTTTAATTTCCACAAAAGAGTGAACTACAGACAGAAAAAGCAGAGAAGTGAATTTATTATTGAAATATTTAGGAAAAAACCCCAGAATGCTGTTGCTTATTATCCTAATATATTCTTCTTGTTGTTTTTGGTTTTTTTTAAATCATTTTCCTTTGCAAAGATTTGTGACACATATGTCCATCTGTAGCCATTTTTCTTGTATGTCTGGGTTTTGCCTCTCTCTTGTTGTGCGAAGACTGATGGGCATTATCAGTTTTTTCCAAAGCTGTGGATGTAGAAATCCAGAAATCTACTAATTAGTTCATGTTTAATCTGCATGATCTACAAGAGCAGTTCTAGAGTCTTGTAGATTTGTTCCAGCACAGCCAAATTATGCTGATTAAATTGGTAAAAAGCCAAAAAAAAAAAAAAAAGGCATAAATAGCAATTATTTTAAATAAATTCCAAGCACATAAAGACTGGTTTTAGCCTGGGCTGTTGAAAATTTTTGTGCAAATTGTAGTGTGTGTTTATTGCATTTTTTTTCCCCAAAAGAAGTGGAAGAGTTGGACCTATAGTTGTCATAAATACACTGAAATATGACGGGCAGCTGTGATCAGGAGCAGTGAAACAGATAAACCCCACAGCTGCGTGGTGCCTTGCAGGGGAGAGCACCATCACCAGTGTTTGCTGCGTCGCCTGTTCCCAAGGCAAAGCTGCCTCTTAAAAGTCCTTGTAAAATCCCAGTGCCTGCAAACAGGCTGGGCTGCTGAACTGTGCTCAGGACACAGCCCCTGGAGCAGGCAGTGGGCTGGAGGGGCAGTGGCAGGGCAGGGAGGGATGCCCAGCTCTCCACCAGCCACTGCAACCCAAGCTGCCACCTGGCAGTGCCCTTCCTGGCACTCCAGTGGCTGCTGCCCTCATTTTTGGGGTGTAATAGTGTTCAAATAAGTAATTTTAAAGCCTTACTCTCTGGTCCATCCCAGATTCAAGCATGGAGCCAGGAGGTTTAGCTCCCCAGGCTGCAGTGCAGGTAGGAGGTTTTTTTTGCCATCAGTCTCTGAGGACTGCTGCACTTGCTAAACAGCAACATGTACACACAGAGGATAAATACAGGGTAGAAAATAAGTCAAGTATAATTTGAATGTTATGGACACAGCTGAGCAAGCCCTCTGCTTTTCAAAGACTTTCAAATGTTTAGGAAACAAAGTCATAACAATCTTAAAAGTGGGCAAAAGTACTGTTAAGAACCACTAAAGTTTTGCAAGATAAATCTTATTATGTGGTTGAAAACACAGCTGGAACTTGACTCTGACTTGCAGCAAGCAGCCATTACATGTTTGGGAAGTGTCACAGAGCTTTAGACCATCACTGGCAGGAAAGTACAGTGGGACATTGGAGTAAATGGGAATGATCTCCTAGATTAGCTCCACTTAGTCACACTCTGCAAGGAGGTTTCTAACAGCTCCTGTGAAAAGGAACAAGCCTGTGTTTCCCTCAGAGCATGACAGTGCTCCTCAGCCTGGAGCAGCCAGCTGAGCACAGAGCTCCTCTGCCTCTGTCGCTGGGGCAGCCCCAGCGACCATCAACTCACAATTCCCAACAGGGCTGTCCCTGGTGACCCTTCACATTTATCTGCACAAGTTCCACCTGCACTTTATTGCCCAGTCCATCATGAGGACTCACCCATAAAGTCTTCTCATAGTTCCTTATAACCTGTCCCCATCCTCAGTGCCATAAATAACTGTGCACCATCAGCAGACTCCCCTGAGGAAGTGCTCAGCCCTTTTTCCAGGTCATTTATAACAACACTGAGCTGCACAAGTACCAGCACAGACACCAGGACGCCACTGGTGACCTCCAGACTCCTGTGAGACCCAGCTAGGACCTCAGCCCTGTGTCCCTTATCCCTGAACTCATTACTCAGCCTTATTTATCCTACAACTAATGGCTTCAGAAAGTGCCTTAATTCTATTAGATTCCCTAGCTTTTTGCATGGTTGCTCTGCAGCCTTACTCATGATCTTTTAATATTATTTTGGGGTATATAATTGAATTCAACCACTCGTAGGTTTTCTACAACAAAGTGGGGCAGGCATGGAGGAAAACCAACTGTGTTTGAGCAATTAGCAGCCTTTGTCATGTTTCTGCTTTGTTGATTTTTACTTGAGAAAGTATTCTGTAAACGTGCAACAAAATGTGACTGTTTTCTTCTAGTGTGACTGCTTTGGATCCAGACTATACAAAACCAGTGCCATGTTTTAGCTGGTGGGGGAAGAGCATAGGATCTATCTATAGTCACTGATCCTTCTAATTCACAGGGAATTTGGGAGGTTTTTTTCAGCTCTGATAAAACTAATGCAGCACATAAGCCTCTTTGAGTCACCCTCTCTGCTATAAGAACTACCATAAACAGCTGATTTCTATGAGGCAGATGTATTTATAGGCTTGGGATAGAATGTAGATTTTAAAATGCCACTTTTCTACTTCAAAGAGATTGACTTACATTTTTAATCTGTATAAAATTAATACAGCTAATTAGTGAAAATGGCTACAGAGTAAAATGAATTAAAGTTTCAGAAGATCATTAAGCATTGATATGGCTGCATGCTCTGATTTGGTAATGAGTGGTGACATGAGTCAAGACATTATCTAACTGTATTTGCATCCAGGTACTGTAAGAAGTTGTGGGCACCGGGGTGCTGCCACGTGAGAGTTTTGCTCTGGAGAAGATTCTGGCTGAGCACAGTTATTTAAGAAGGAGCTGTGAGAAGATCTGGGGCGTCAGCTCCCCGTTTTCATTCTGCCACTGCCTTGCACAATCCCCTCATGCATCATCCTTTGAAAGGAGCAGGGTGCTGTGCGATTCCCAAAGAAGCCTATGCAACCAGGGCCCAGGTGATCAATGGAGCTGTGCTGAAATCCCACTGAAATAAATAAGAAAAGTCAGTAGGAGCTGGGGCATGAAATCTCTTTACCTTCTTTGGGAAAGTGCTCTTTCTTCATGCAGCCAGCAGCTCCCTAACGTGGAGGTACCACCATGCTCTCACAACAGCTGCAGGTTATTTCCAATCTCCTGCCACAGCCATTTTGCAAATCCCTTCCCCTCTCAGTAAATGTTTGCAGGATCAAAGTCAAACTGCATGATAAAAGAGGAACTGTTTCCTTATGAAGCAGAAATCCTGTCTCACAGAGATGTACCGTGAGGAAGAACTGCATCTTCTTTTCCTAGGCAAGCACGCTGCACCTTGACTCCTAGACAACAGCTCTGTCAGAAGTGGCACAGAAGTGGCAGGTGCAAAGGCACTCAGTCTGAGGGGAAATGAGCCCTTGTGCTCCCTTGGGGCCAGAAGATGCTCCAAGGGATGATGCTCAAGGCCCAGCACTGTCCCTGAGGTGGAGGAAGCCCCAGGCCTGCTGCTGTGCCACATGGTCGTGCACAGGTCACACTTTGCTGGTGGCTTTAACCAGGTCACACTTTGCTGGTGGCTTTGACCAGGTCACACTTCGCTGGTGGCTTTCTCAGTTGTGACAGGTTCATGTGTTCAGCCCACCTGGGCCTCTTGGTGCTGCTCTAATGCCAGCAGTGCACAGGGCTGGCTGTAATGCCTTCAGAGGGAATTCATCCTATTTATAGTCCGTGTAAAAACCTAAAGGAGCCCAGTGCTGCCATCCTTGCTCTGACATGTGTCTGCAGGCTGGTGATCAGCTGTAACCATGAGAATATCTGCACATCCTGCTGCAAAAGGGCATTTCCCTCTCTCTTTAAAGAGCTGTTAAAATCAGTGAGGAAATGTTAGCGATGAAGGATCCTCCTGCAAACACTGGGTGGTAAAAATTGGAAGTCAATCTCCTGTCTGGGAAGATTGATGTGCCCGTGGATTCTGTATTCCACTTAATGATTATCCATTTTCTTACATGTTTCCACCTTATCTGACAGAGGACACAAAAACACATCAAGAGAACATGCAGCAACTGTAGTTAGTTTTTTCTTAGTTAAACCTGATTTTTCAACATAGGCAATCAAATCTCTCATTGAATGCTCTTGCCCAGTAATGCAGATACATAATTTGAACCATACTGAACTCCTCTAACAGTGTGACATGATGCACCTGTAATCCAACAGGCTGAGCTGACTGCAGACTTCTTTCCCTCTCCCTCCCTCCCTCCTTTCCACTCCATCAGCTGTAGATCCCACCCTGCATCCTTTGTTATAACAGCCTGATTGAACTGACATCCTCACTAATGAGCATTTTGATCCACAGCTTTCAAGAGGAGAATCTGGAATTTCCTGGGAAATTGCCTCTTTATTGCAAAAGGCCAGGAAAGGGCTCCTTCCCCTGCTTCCTCCAAGCAGATTTGGTTCTCAAATCCAGCTGATTCCTACAAATAGGTGGCCCTTGATTCTTTTCATTGCTTTTAAATCATACTTCATGGACAATTCCTAAGGGAATGGGGGACCAGTGTAAAAAATATCAGAGCCTACAACTTCAGTATCTTCCTCACCCCTCAAGTGGAATAAACTTCTGTCTCAGAATATTTTTACATCACAAACTTTCATTCCCCATGCCGAGGGACCAGCCACACCAAATTGCAGACACAGGGTAGGCAAAACTACTGCAAATGTATTTTTGACTCAGGTTAGGAGGGGGAACTACAGCTCTCACAAAGCAACATGAGGGAGAGGAAAATCCCACTGCAGACTTCCCCTTCCTGCATGGTGCCTAATACAAAGGGAGGTTGCTAAAGCAACAGTTTCTCTGAGCTGACTAGACCTAGTCATGCACATGGGCTTCATGGTGAATCAGGATCAGCTTTCAGAAAGAGATGGAAAAGGCTCCTTCTTCTCCTGACGTAGCTTTGACTACTCAGCTTGCACCTCTGGGAGCAGAAGCTCTGAATTCACTCGGTCCTGATCTCTGACATATCCTGCAGCTATCTGGGCCCCTGGGGAGAGCTCCACAGCTCCACTGGAACCACTCATGCAGATTGCCCTCTTAACAACTATAAAGGAACACGATATTTAGCATCAACCCACTGAGCCCCCACGGAAGTAAATTCAGGCTGAGGTCTTCAGCAGCTCAGATGTGCTACTCTCTGCAGGGTGCCTGGTCAGGAGCACTCAGCTGCACCTGCAGGTCCTGATGGGGTGGTAAGATACAGCCTCTGTCCTGCACTCCAGTAAAGAGGAGAGGAAAATGCTCTGCCCAAAGCCTGGCTGTGCAATCTCAGTGGGCTTGGAGCAGCAGGAAGAGCTGGTTGCTGTTGGAATGGCTGTTGGCTTTGGGTCTGAGGGCAGGAGCAGGGATGATAGGAAGGGACCACTCACAGCAAGGGGAAGCCCAGTAGTGGCCACTCGACCTTAGCAGCCAGGGGGAAACACAATGTACAGTGAGATGCCCAGGGACTGTTCCCAGCTGGCCTTTGTGGTTGTTCTTATCAGCATATCAACCAGTTTACCTCAGAGTTCAAAGCTGCTGCCCTGCAGCAGAGGACAACAGCCTGCAAAAGGACACAGATCTCCTGGGCGAGACATGCAGGTAAAGGGTTGGATACCAGTGAGGAGAATTATTTGTATTTCACTATTTAGTTCAAGGTTTCTCTTATTCCTTGTGTTGATGCTGATGCAGATTCATTCCAGTTCAGAAGCTGTCACATAGGGGAAAAGGAAATAACAGTCTGGCTCCACTCTTTTGGCATCTAAACAACATCATTCCTGAGGAGCACTCTAGAGGCAAAGAAGCATGTAAATGCTTTCCCTCATGGCGACACAGCCACAACTTTCTGCTACTCCAGCAACCCCTTTGCTCCCTTTGACTGGTCACAGCTGCACGTACCTTAGGTGTAACATCATGGTTATGCAATGCTGACTCTCCCACTCTACTCTTATCGTGCCTCTCTTCTACTTGTGCAAGCAGAAGCCAAGATGGAGTCCAGCAATGGCCTCCAGCTCAGGCATTTCTCAACCTTCCTTTTCCAAGCCTGCACTGCTCCCACTGGCTCAGAGGTGAGCTGGGACCACCAAACACCCCTGAACTGCAGCCCAGGAGGGCACAGTTCTCTGCTCTCTGACCAGAACAAACCTGGGAAGGCATGAACACCCAGGCTGCCCAGCACACTCCTAAACCCAAGTGATGCAGACTCTGCAGGGATGAGGACTTGTTCCCAAATACATCACTGCATCTCTGGGCCCCTCTCATTTCTAGGTCACCATGACTTCCTCAATCATCCTGTTCACCAGCACTAAAGGAGCACAGATGTACTCTCAAGGGAGTGAGTGTGAACCAGAACCCTCATCTCTGGAACGCTTCCCAGGAAGAACCATCTCCTCACCATCACGTATCCCAAAGTACCTAAGGAGAAGGGAGAGCAGGAAATGAAGCAGAAGAGTGAGTTCCTAGAATTTTTGCCACTTTATCCCTTTAAAGTTCTCAAGCAGGATTTACAATCATCTTCAGAGAACAGTGTTGTGCCAACAGGCAGGCAGGAAACAACCACAGTGAGATACAGATCTGTGATGCTTTAATTAAAACACAGGTAAACTGTGAACAGCAGCAGAGCTCTGCGTGTTTCTTATGTCACTCAGTCACTGCTGTGTGCCCTGGAGGCTGCCAGGTGTCGCAGCCTGCTCTCCATGCCACTGCAGGGCGCAGGGCACAATGGGACCTGCCTGTTGTGCAGAGCTGTGTCCTAGTGCTAGTCCCACGACTGAGGGATTCTGGTGCACAGCAGCAGTGAAAAGGTGCACCTGAACATGTGACTGAACTGCACCAGGGCAGGAAGTGTTTCATTCCATACTGCAGACTAAAATGTATTCAGAAGAGAAATGAGTCTCTAAAAGTATGGCCCAGGCAGATTCCCCCAGTGGGGAGGTAAAGACCCATCTTTCTGATCTACCACTTTTGGCAGGGAGTGCAGCCAGAATGTAGGACACAGGTGGCCATAAGCAGCATTAAACAGTGGGGGGTCTGGCAGCACAGTACTGTCCCACTGGACAGTGTGGGATCCTCCCTGTGACCCTGATAACAAAGCAACAGCAGGAAGTGGTGCAGTGCTGCTGGCCATGGCTGCCATCAGCAACAAAAACACAGAAAGCCCTTTAAAGATTGCAATGACAGAAATGAAACCCTTCCCTTCTTATGCAATGCTTGCCCTTCCTCAGCAGAGATTAAATCAATATGAGACCAAGCAAAGTCAATGGTTTATTTCAAGGGGTTTGAATTGGGCTTTGTAGGCAAAAAGGCATCAGCCTTGTTTCAAACTCCAGGAAGACACGTTGGTATTTCCATTCCACATCTATTTGTAGTACTGAAACGTGACTTTGTTCCTTTTTAGTCCTGTTTAGATGTTACATTACTTTAAAATAATCTCTGTCTGGAAAGACCAGTCAAGTTTGGGGCTGGAATTATCCCTGGAGAAGCTTAGGGATCCCCCTTGTCAGTGAATGAGGACCACCTTGAAGGAAGGTAAGGAGAACCTTGTGGTTGTAAGTCCCCATCCTTTCTTCTGGGGTCTGTCAGTAGCTGTGCTGTGCTGTAGTGTTGGGTGGTGAACCCAGCACACACAAACATGTGCACACACAAACACAGGCACACACGTTCTAACAGAGCCACCAAACCCCAAAGACATGCACACATGTGCTAACAGAGCCACCAAACCCCACGCACCATGTCAGCAGCTTTGCTGCACAGCCTGGAGAACATGAACAGCAGCAGAAAGGGAACTTTCCCATAATTTCTGGGGATATGCTGCAGTTGTAGGCCAACTTACATAACTGATTTAGCTGAACAGAATTGCTTTCTGCCTTTAATCTGCTCAACAGTTTATCTTTGCAGTCGTGATCGGTTGAGCTCTCTTTAAACCATTTTGGATTAGGGTTCTGCTGA
Source organism: Taeniopygia guttata (assembly GCF_048771995.1). NCBI lineage: Eukaryota > Metazoa > Chordata > Aves > Passeriformes > Estrildidae > Taeniopygia > Taeniopygia guttata. The sequence goes on along the minus strand of NC_133030.1, from coordinate 55,034,766 downwards.
AACATGTTAAAAGCTTAGCTTTGTTTATTTTTGTCAAGAATGGGGGAGGGATATCAGGTTAAATGTTCAAGCAGTAGTTTATGAATGGCTGTTTCTCTTGCACAGCAATCGATATGCTCAGGTACCAAATGCAAGGCACAGCTAAATGCTTTGAGTGGCAGCACTAGTTGCTGGAATAGGAATATTTGTGAATGCACTATAAAAATAAAATAGGAAAAAAAAGAGGAAACTTAATAAATTTGCATTATTATTTTAATCTATAAATACAAAATGTAATCCAGCATTCAAACAGTTCATCACACCCACCAGCTCTGTATGGAAGACCAAAGAGTAAATGATCTGAAAACTTAATTAATAAGGCTGGTTGAGGATTTTACTAAGTGTGCATTATTGATGTAATTTGGAGACAGAAATCCAGCCAAAAGCAATCTTTCTGTCATTCAGCTGCAGAAACACAATACACCATAATGGAAATAAACCACCAAACAACTGGAACCTCATCCACACCACTTACAAAGAGGTGTTCAGATAATATTAGCCAGCTGTTCAGTTAATTTTCACAGTGGATTCATTAACTATGCAAGTGGTTGTTCTATTCGAACATGATGGTATGGATCCAGGTTCAAATTTCTACTACAAATTGATGAGCACAAGATACCAATTTAAATTAAATCCAACAATTACCGCACTTCTTTGACCTCTGTGTAGTCAAAATGATTTGCAGATACCAGCCTGGAATGGAGTAAGAGGTTGTGTTCCTGAGTGTTGCCAATAATCCTCTGGAACACTATTCCACGGAAACACTGATTCTGTGAACAGTTGTGCTGGCAACCCTATAATCTTGGAACTTTCTTATCTAAAATGGAGGAAGTAGGCACTTGCACATTCTTCAGAGCAACACAGACACTAGAGAAGTTAAAAAAAATAGTGTCCAGTGGTGCTAGGAAAAAAATAAAAACATAAACCTGGGAAAGTAATTCAGGAAAAAAGGAGGAAAAAATCCAATTTATTTGTAATTTGTCTGTTGTTTGTTTTGCTTTCTTGTGAGAGATCTTAATTCTGCACATTCCAGTGAATGGCCATTTGCTATTAATTTATCTTCTTTCTGACAGCAAGTGGAGCACCATTCCAGAGTTTCAACATTCCCTTGATGTTGCTCTGCTTAATGCTAGTGTGCTATTTAAACAAAGCATATTCCAACTGAATCTGACTATATATGGAATTCCCTGACAAGTAAAACTTTGGATGCCATACAAAAAAGAGCCATGAAAACAGAATACTCCTCTCCAGACTGCACAAACTGGGCATGTACTACACCAGGCTCTTGGTGGCAAAGGTCAGGTACCCGGTGTGCCCAACCACCTCCCTCAGTGGCACGCCACTCTTGAACTGCACAGTCCCTTGCTGCAGATTAGCACACGGGCTGTCTTGATGTGATGGGTTGCTGCTGTCAAAGCCAGTGCTAGAATTATCCTCAGCTGCTTTTCCAAGGTCAGGGATTTGCAAGCTAACTGTCCTTACGTTGTACACTCGGAGCAGAATTTCCAAGGTGTTAATCTCTGTAAAACCATATTCTTCCATCGCTAGGCAGGTTCTTTGAACTTGTTCAATGCAGGGGGAGAAAGAGCAGATGCGGCCACCTGCAAAATAAGACAGGTAGTGGAAAAGAGGGCAAAAGCCAAAATGAAGCACTTTTCATCTTTTTTCGAATTCTCCCAGATGCCCATAGAATTACAGTTATACGAAGTGAAAACAATCTTCACATGGCAAGTTTGTTGGTTTAAAGTGTCAGCACAACATCAAACACGGACAACTCCACAGGATGCTTCAGACCCTTTAAAAATGACAACAGCAGCTTCATTCATCTCCCACATCCAATGTTGCCCTCAACATTTGTTCACAGCAAAACTGTTAAAGTTGATCCCTTCAGAGCAGCAACTCTTTTGGGATCACTCTGCGCTGTTCTGGACTGAGGCAGCAAACTGCAGCTGGCACGTACACAAAGGCAGAAGTCATTCTGCACACACTGCACAGCGCTGGAGCCCCAGCGCACACGCCCCTGACAAAAGCGGCTGTGTTTAGCTGAGGACGATGGTATGCGTGGACAGAATAAAGGGAGCTCTCCAGGCCATAGATGGAGTGCTGTTAAGGCTTTACCCTTTTAGTCAAGCTCACTAGCATGTCTCCTGAGCATTGGAGTTTACTGGATATCACATTGTGCAGGCTTACAGTGAATGTTGTAAAACTCTAGGACAGGACTTTTAAGTTATAAACTAACACTTGTCTCCTTGTCTATGCACAGTTCTGATTTTTGATTCTTAATACGGACTATTAATAGGCCCCCTACACCTTTCTAAGTGCTACAATGTCACCTTAACAGCTGAGAATAGAATGATTCAGATTTACTCTGCAAAGCCACAGCCAAATCAGATCAAAGAATTATAAGGACACTGTCTGCCATAAGGCCAGGGCATGTGCTTTCACCCAGGACACAGTGTCCCCCAAGGCAACTGCCCTTCCTGAAAAGCTTTTGTGCAGGAGAAAGGAACACTGGGCAATGCAGCTTCAGCTATTGTTTCATTTGTAACAATTAGATGAAAATGCCTGCTGACCTGATTTGCATTCCTTCCCAGTCCTCTTCTGGGCTCCAGTCAAACCTTCCAATACCAGTCATCTAAGTAGTTAAAGAACCCATGCAAGCCAGAGCAAAGCATCCTGCTAAAAATAGAGGCAATGCTGGGACTACATGAAGCCTGCTTTATCTCAAACTCCCTTTTTTTTTTTTTTTTTCTTTTTCATTTCTAAAGTCAGATCTCTAAAAAAAGAAAGCATCAGGTCTGAAAGCATCACTGTAACACTCTAGTTACTGTGCAGCAATGATGTGCTGGGTACTGCCTGGGGAAGAACACTTTCCACAACCATTAATCCACCATACGCTAAGTAGGATTTAATTTTAGTCTTCAAATAAAGTCTCCACACCAAGGGGTTCTTATCATGAATCTTCAGAACAAAGTATCCTGGACAAGTAATTCCCTAGAGTGACAATTAAAACCCAAAGCTAATAATCACCTGCAAAACTAATGCTGGTATGTGTCTTTATGAACCAAGTCTGTTGATGTTGATTTTATTGCAAGCCCAATCCATTAACTCCCATGAAATTAGATTTGTATGTTCATTAGGATGGCCAGCACTACCACAATGTTCCTGAATCTGACAGCTAATCTTTTCTGCCCAAAGAACTTACACACTCTACCGTGGTTGCAGATGTAAAACAAAAAAGCTCAGGGAAAAAAAATTCTGTTACATAGTAAGAAAGTTACTATGATGCACACATGTTACAATGAAAGAATTTATATTCTTACTGTGCAGGGAACTGAACAAATGTCTGACTTAACTAAATGTCAGTTCACAATAACTCTTTGTCTGCAAAGCAAGAATCTGAGAGACCAGACTACTACTTCATTCAGGCTTTTTGGTTTTGGAGTTTTATATTGCAATAAAAAAAGCAAAATATATTTACATTTTCAGTAAGTCTGTTTTTATTTATTCTGACTCGAAGGGTTTGAAGATACATTTAGGCTTTTGAATTCACATGCTGTGGATTTACAGTCAAAAACGCAAAGCCTGCACACAGCTGTTGCCACACAAGCTGCAAAGCCACCTACGGTTCTTGTCAAGCCTTCAATTAAAGGCAGAGCACCCTTCCTCTTGCCCGGGGCTGGTCAGCTGAGCACAGCACATCAACACCAAACTTGGTGAAGATTTATCAGGCTGCCTCCTCACAACTGCTGGGGGAAGTAGGGTTACAGAAAACAGACTTTCAAGCCGTTTGGTAAGGAAGAAAGCTCTTGCTTGCAGTAGCAAATATGCAGAAGGCAAGCACAAGAAATAATGTTACTTCCTGCACTGCTGGAAGTTTCTCAGGTGTGAAAGATGAGAAAACAGTGAACTGCTGGTATTCCATCTACCTGGATTTTAATAGTTCTGTCAATTTTATTTTCCCCTTTCATGCCTATAGTTCTCATTATTTTTATACATCCCTCCCAAATAAATATACCTACAAAGGGCTTAGAAGCAAACTCATCGAGCATCTGTCCTTACAGATCCCAACAAGTGGGAGAGGAGTCCCCTCTGCTTTTTCCCGTAGCGTCAGGCAGGCCAGATCTGACTCGCAGTTACAGGCTGGAATTACGTGATTAAGCAGATATTAGGAGCAAGGATTGGAAAGCTACAATTAGCAGACGGCTGGAAGGCAAAAACGAAATTGCAGTTCCAGACTGAGAGAGGCTGTCTAAAATAGAAATATTTGGGAAGTTTCAATTCCTATGCTGTGTTTAGACCAGCAAAAAAGACGTAGAAAACCAGCACTCAGAAGGACATGCTCATCTGTCCCAGGAGCAGAGACACTGACATCTTTAACAGAGCAGATGCTTCTGAATTCTGCACACTGTGGGCTGCCCTCTGTACCCGGCTGGACTACCAGCTAAGCAACACCCCTTGTCACAATCACCAAACAAATATAAATCTAGATTTCAGCATTCACAGTTTTCAGACTCTTTGAGAGCCCTCCTTGTCCTTTAGAAACCAAGAGGCTTCAAGGGCTTAAAGGACTTGAATATTCATTGCTTTGTCTTGCCATGCCAAGTGAATGAAGAAAAGACATGAACTCCCTCCCTGGGGCACATTGCTCTGTCTGGATCACAAAGAGATGGACTAGACTAGAGAGCAGTGAAAACATCTGAATGGAAACGTTTTTGTACACAAATTGGGTTTGTGTCCTTTCAGAGCTCTCCTTTTAGGAAAGCTACCGCTCCTAAATTTGGTTAATGAGATCTGTGTGTCATCATAAATTGATATAGTAATTAAGAGAGATTAATCCTGTTCACATTGGGAAGCTGTGTGAGCTTTTTGATCTCAGGAGCTGTCTAAAAATGTGTTTATTCATGTATAATGCATCTGACAAGTGCTACAGTTGAGGAGAAGAGAATAATGAGACTGTATGAAAGACTCAAGTTTTTTTCTACCTTCAGTTTTACAGGGAGTGACTTAGTTTGAAGCATTAATGGAGAGGTTAAATGTCCTGAATCCATAGCCTGGAACAAGCCCACACAGTCCTGGCAGTGATTGTAACCAGCAACAGGGTTGAGAGGACATGAAAATAGAAGTACAATTCAGACTGGAATGATTAGAAAAGTGAGCTTCAGGGAAGAGGGAAGTAGAAGATTTTCATCCACACAGTACTGTACATTTCAACAGACTGTTTCTAATTGTTAATTGAGGGACCCACCATTGCATCTCTACAAGAACCAGTGCCTCAAAAGTTGACAGAATGTTCCTGTGCAACTCTAACAAACAATTTTGTTTGTGGTTTGTCTGAGCAAGGACTAACATCTCTACCAGTTCTGTTTAGCTATTAAGTGCTATTAGGTTTCAATTGTGGAAAATCTTAGTGCTATCAACTGACAAGAACTCCAGTTGTGCTCATGATACAGAAAACATGTCCAAGATATGTGCTCTTATTTTTGTAGGTTATTGTATGAGTGCTGTGACAGATTCTTTCATCATTCCAGGATTATTCAGATGCACATGTAATGCAGCACCATTAAGTTTTAGGGAAAAGGGCCAATAATTTTAGAATGATTCTGTAACATAAAGAATACAGCACAACATTTTTACCTCTGGCAAAAGAACACAGCTTGGGTTTTGGGACTTCAGTGCATTGTCATAACTGGAAGATTACGTTACAAAGATCTCAAGGAAGAAGTAAAAACCACACAGGCATTATCATTGTGTAGGGGTGAGGCAGGAGAGTCACTGAACAGCATCACTGTGGCATTTACTCTGTGCTAGTAGGACACTAAAAATATTGTCTCTGCAAAAGGGGACAGAATGTCCTTTAAGTGCGTGTGCTCGTGGGCGATTTGATGTAGCTTCCTTGACAAGTGAAATTAGAGGATTTGGCTGTTGGAAGAAATGAAAGGATGTTTCTTGATTCAGAAAAGAGAATTTTCTCCAAATCACTTGCCAGCTCATTAATAGGAGCTTGATGTGATTTTCTGCAAATGTGACCTTAACCTCTGCACTTGTAGGTGCATCATTCAAAAGGAATTTATTCCTGCTCATTATTATGGGCTGGTAAAAGCAAGTAACAAGGAAATTAAAGAATCAGTTGGCTCCCTACTGGGGAAGAAAACCTAACAACTTTCTTTAGGGATCCTTTCATCCCAAACGACTTCCTTCAAACTGTGTAAAAGCCAGTAGCTTTGGCTGGGCTTCCACAGTGAGGATTTTGATACAGGAATCCTTCTGCTTGACTCTCTACACATGAAAGAATCACCTGTACTTCAGGAAGGCCCACCGTGTGCACCTGACCTACCAAGCCCAGACAGACCCAAGCTAGGGATGAATTTGTAGTCCAAGTACTTCATATGGTGAGGAACAGAAGCTGCACCTCAAAGCCACACCTGGGTGGTTTAAAACTGGGATCATTAATAAACTCTGGAGCTCAAGAAAAATAGCCAGTGAGGTTTCCTACATGGACATGGAAGTGTAGAGGACGAAGAGGAACATGTTCAAAGTGAACTTTACCTGCAGAGTTTTGGGGGAAGAATTGACAGCACCATGTTACCTGATTCAGTTGTTTCCAAGGATCACAATTTGATAAACTCATAATTTAGGGGTTTTACAATGCTCCAGAGGGAATGGAAAATCTGAATTTATGAGTAAAATCTTTAAAGAAAGAAAGGAAATAAAAGAGAGGTGGTTTTAATAATTTTGTGACTCAGACTGTTAAACACCACAAGGAGCAACTTAAAATACAAGAGACTAATCCACCCTAATACATGGCTGTAATTTTCCATCCCCCTACCTGAAAATTTAAAATCTGTATGAAAATTATTGTACCAGTGGGTTTCTCCCTCATCTTCCACAGCTTTGGAAGAAATAGACAGTATTTATGAGAGTAGAGTAGGTGGGTGCAGAATTATATTCAAAGCACTACAGTATTCAGCTGTGAAATGACTGTGAGTCAAAAGTTTCAGGGCATTTAAGAACTGTAGAATATTGAGGATATTTTTGTTACCTCACAATTTTCTCAGTTTCCTAATTTTAAAAAGTTTAGCCTGAAGGGGTTAATGTCAACTTTGCAAAAACCACCAAGGTCAGATATTGGGAACAGCAGCTATGACAACAGAAAAGCATTAACTAGCAGATGCTGCAGAAGAAAAACAGTGCAGGTCTGGAAAGGAAGTTCTGCAGTGCAGCAGTGCCTCAGAGATGCTAGAAGCAGCTTTTCTGCTGGAAGTGTGACTGGTGACATCAGCACAAAAGGATGCAGCTGAGATGCAAACCTGAACGTCGGCAGAGAGCATCACCACAGAACAAGAACCTTCTAGTCACAAACTACTGTGCCATTTTGCTCGTTCAGCTCTCAGAGGCTGGCAGTGCTTTAAATGGGAGGTCAAGCTGCTCTAAGTAGTGTATTTACAGCATCCTGTAAGGCATAACGTGAGTGATAATTGCACTCTGTAAAGAGGATCATTAACACTCAGCCTGGTAGAAGAGGCAACTATTCAGGACCTTGAGCTGAAGTGGAAATGAAAACACTGATCTGATGTTTTGATCTGAGGTTTTGTTAAGGTTGAGAATTCTCACATATTGTCTCAGCTGAACTCTCTATTGTGAGTATTGAGATTTTTAAGGAAGAGAGTAGCTAATGCTATATATTGAATTTGCTTACTTCTCATTTAATTCAAAATACATTAAGACTTTAGGGACTAAATTACCACTATCTGGCAGTATAGCTGTGATATTTGCATGGCACATCACAACAAAACCCACAGTGTGAATGGCTCAAATGTGACCCTGTCCAGATCTGAGAGAGAGGGTGTGGACAGAAAAGAGTGGAACTCATTTCCTGCAGTGCATGCTTTATCACTACACAAACCCTGAACGGGGTTCAATAACAGCAGAATGTGCACAGGCTGTACTGCAGAAGAGGTTTAGCTCTTCGAAAACAAAACAAAGAAGCACTGCTAAATTATCTGTCTGTGGTAGGGAAAGGGAAGCAGTCACAGATAACCTTCTGCCATATTTTAGATTTAACAGCAGTAAAAAAACCACAACAAAACTACCCGCATGACTCAAGATAAAACAGGAAAGTGTGTAAGTTTTTACATATTACTACTACAAAAAATTATATTTTATACGAAAACCGGTTTTTGTTTATATGCAAAATAGCAAAATTTTAAAAATGCGCCCTGTTGGTCAGGTACAAAGTTGCCCAAATGAGGAGCCTTAGACCAGTACCAGATCTCAGACATGGGAGACTGGTTGCAGCAAAAACTGCAGCAAGGATCAGCAACTTCCTCTTTTGAGTGGTTCATAAAGCAAATGACGCCACTTCACAAACATAAAAATCTGGGATTGTGAAGTATTATTTATATTGCCTAAGCAGATGTAACCTTGTAGCACAGCACAGGAAAGCATAGCCAGATGGTATGGCCGGTTTGGGACTGTATTACATTTTCTAGGATTTCAAATGCTGGAGTGAGACAAGGATTCAAAACTTGGAACTGTTCAAGCAGCCCTGCTTAGTATTCTAAGCATGCACCACTTAAATAATTCAAATTGGACTGCGCAATGCAGCGCCTTCTAAGCTGGGAAGTCAGCTGAGTGGTGTGCTCACTAGATTAGATAATTTGAGCATGGGAAGGGCATTGTACAGTGCAGTGATTTTCTTCCCCCCCAGGACACACTGGAAAGCTGCTACAAATTGAGCTGTAACCATTGCAGGTACAGAGTGCTAACAAGGCTCACTCTATTTTTTAGACACATTTTTTAAAGAAAGTGTGTTACATGGGTATCACAAAGCTTTCTAGAAAATTTTCAGTAGGAGTTGAGGTAGCCTAACAGCGGGGCTGGTCCTGACTCAGCAAGGCAGTGCACATTCAGTGACCTTTAAGAACAAGCTTCAATCTTGTGATTTCAAAAAGACTTAGCAATTCACTTGAAGTCCAGCCTGTGATTACATATTTTAACAAAGAACTGGGCCTTGGCACATAATCAAGTTTTTTTTAACACACGTCCCAGCATGGACACTGTTCAGTACTCCTTGCTCTCTTTATTAGAGAAGTTACTTTTGTAGATGGAAGCAATTTAGCAAAAGGTACTTCAGATCCACACAATTATGAAATTAATTAAAACTTATTCCAGGATAAAAGAATTATTTATTCACTGAAGCTTATTTTTCGATAGGGAATAGAGGTATAATAAAGTGATGAAATCTGTGCAAAATCTCAACATCAGTTCTCACTTGCCCAGAGTAAGTGGCATAAGCTAGAACATCCTTTATGTTCCATTCCCACTGCATCCAGTGTCAAACTTCTCACTACCTCCAACCACAAAGATTTAGCACATAAACTGGCAAGCATATTTCAGTGTAACCACATCTTTTTTAACATTACCGTTGGGGTGTTCTGTTAAATGGGTACAAATCTGCAATGATTGATGTGAACTGAGGCTGAACACCTTTTATACAAACACCTTTCCACTGAATTGCCAAAGAAATTAGCTTTCAGCATTTATTGTTACTTCTGCTTCCCACACACCTCAGATCTTGCAAAATGCACTTGAGAATGGTTCAAAGGAGTTTTTATAAACTGCCCATGCTAATTGTAGCAGCTCTCACGGGCCTGCAGGAAAAAATTGTTCTGCTCCTTTCAAATCTTCCACTGTAAATTGAAGACGCCTTTTGATGGTTTTATAGCCTTAGAAATGCCTGGAGACTGACATTTGAGAAAAGTGATCACACAAGGGAAGGGAGCACATCAAGTGTATGGCTCAAAGGCAGAGATATGTGCACAGTGCTTTCTGAAAAGAGAGAAAAATGCAGTTACCTTCAGCTTTTAATGCTGACTTGGCATGTCCTATGGCTTCCCATGGAGATGGAATATCTAGGAACACAGCATCTGCAATGTTTGAGACCCCAAAGCCATTTTTGCAGACATCCTGGTTGGTCACAGTGACCAGGTGCTCCACCCCGTGCTCCCGAAACTCCTCCCGTGCCTTCTCAGCCCTTTGCTGGTGGAACTCCACTGTGTACAGGTGCCCGGTGGGAGCCACTGTCCGGATGAGAGCATGGGAGAGGGACCCACTGCCGGTACCTAGGAAAGACAAACAAGCCATGAAATTGAGTTTGTCAGAGCCAAATATCAGAACCAAAGCCTTCTGCATTCCTCTTCCTGCTTGGAACACTTGTTTGAAACTCAAATGAACACAAACCACTGGCTCAGCTCCTGAAAGAGAACAGTCCTTCCTTCACAAGGAGGGAGGGACTAGGTGTCCTAGGAAACAGTCTTCCGGGTCCCCAAAGCATTCATTTAAAAATCTGGCAAACCCAGAATCTGTCCTATGTCCCTGGAGTGGGAAACTAATGCCAAGGGTCAGCTATAGCTCTAACAACTGCCACTAGAGAATCCAAGGAAGTAAATGTAACAGGAAAAAATCAGGGAAATTAACTGGAGAGGTTTTTTTTCAAAGTGTCAGACTCTTCTAGGGTGAAAAGAGATTAAGGCAAATTTTTAACAGATTTTCAAAACCTCATACTCACTAAACAAAGAAAAGATGTTGGCATGGGTCCGTGCTTGAAAATCCTATTAATATCCATGCAAACAAATGGCCTTCAGGATACAGTTTGCTTTGCACAGATCTCTTAAGAGATATCCTCAGCTCCCACTGGAATTACCCAAAACTAAGGCCCCTTGGCTCCTTGCAGCCACACTGATCAAACATCTGTTTTCACAGGTCACTTACACACATACATGCCTACACAAGCTTAACTTAGTGTAACAAAATCTATCACAAAATTGTAGGTAACTACAATTACCACATACAAACAGGGACTGACAAGACAAAGATTTTTTTTTTTCTTGTTTTAGTTTGATAATTTAGGAAACTTACTTTAAATGATCCATTGGCATATTAAATAGATGGATGACTAATAACAAAGATTTTCACTTAAGAAAACACCCATATACCAATTTCCATTGCAAATTAGTCATTCAAGTGGCATTTAATGGAGTAATCCCCCAAATTCAAAACACCACAGCAACCCCAAATTCTCTGTGTTTATTGATTAATAATTCTGTGCTTATAACACATTTCTCCTGTAGAAATAAATCTATTTCTAATTATTTTCAATGACTGTTCAGCCTGAGGCAAGTTCTTTCAGCTAATATAAATCTTAAAAAACATAAAAAGGACAGAATCTGAAGTACAGCAGCTCAGAAACAAGTAAAAAGGAAATTAATTAGGGGGCACAGGGGCTGGTACAGCCGCTTAATTGGTGCAGTACTTTCCATAATCATCCAGGAAGTTTGAGTTCACTGGCAGATGCCAGGTTCTTGCCCTCTAGTCACATAAGGGGAGGAACACTGCTGTGGCACTGTATTTAATCCGACAGCTCTGAAAGGGGAGACATTCAGACTGTAAACAGAGCTCAGGGCCCATGTTTGCCACCGGATCAAGCGGCTGCACCGGGGGATCAGCACTGCTCCTCTGCTTCCCCCTGAGAGGGCTCTGACCCCAGTGGGCAGACCGGCACCCCGCTGCAGCTTCAGTGGGGCAGGTTAGAGAGGGGACCTACAGATCTTAGCACTGGCTTCAGAGAGGTCCAAGGGAAGAGAGAAACATTTACACACATGCATTTAATAAAGTGAACATACAGGCATTCAAGGTACTGTTAAATAAAAAAAGGAAAAGTAAAACACACCTACATGTGCATACATCAAAAACCACCCTGTCACAGCAGCTGAAGGATCTCAATGTCAAAGTGAGCTTTTCCCTGGTCAAAGGAGTAATGGTAGCACAGCAGCCATGTGTGTGAAAACTCAATGATACATGTGCATAACAAAGAAATAGTATTGATATGTTTTTAATGACAAAAGCAGGGAACTATTGCTCCCAGGATGCTAAAGACTGAAATTCTGCCTTTACATTTCATGCCAAAAGGGAGGATTACGCAACTGAGAACTATTGTAAAATGAGGAAATTTAATTACTCTACCTCTCAAATGTGTAGTGCTGCACGCTTTCTGCATCTCTCTCTGCTAATCTAAAGGATTAGCCTGCGCTGTAAGCAAGGCAGCTTGTGCATGTATCCAGTCTCCTTGTTCATATTCTTTTACATTTTTAATCACTTTCCTTTTAAATCTGCTTTTAAAAACACCACAGAAGATATCATTTGTCTCCTCCATAGGAAAACCCATTAAGATTTTTTGGCTTCTTTTCTAAAACTCTTCTTCTATTCAGAAACACTCCAAGCTAAACCCAGAACTACAACCAAGATGTTGGAAGTCACCACTTGAAGGTGTATTACAGACAGAGCTTTTGTTAAACAAGGTTGCCAGGAATTATTTATTGTTGACTGGCTACCACAAACATGAGAACAATACATATGTACCACATTTTAACACATCAAATTCTGTCACATTAACATTATTAATGAGAGTATTTCTGAAGATGCTGCCTGCCTTCTCTGTGACAACACTCTCAAAACTGCAGGGAACAAGGAACAAGAGGGTTATGAATCACCCACTGTTGTAAAATCTCTCCTAGAAAATATATTCTGAACCCAGACATGTGACATGAGGATGACCCTTAACTCTCATGTGCCCAATAGATCAGCACATTTGATGTGGTCCATTAATATGAGTCTGGCATGAGTCCATACCTGCCACAAGCCCTAAAGCCCAATCAGCAGTGTCTGCACAAGACAGGGGTTCAACGCTCTGTTTTTGTGACGTTGTAGAAGGGGAAATTAATGTTTATATTCACCTTCTTTCCTGCAAATCTGAAACATTCAACATTTTCGTCCTCCTGCAACCATCTCAATTTCTCTTTGTCCTTATTTCAATATCACTACTGATAAAAAGCAAAATATGACTCTAAGAGTCTTAGGCATCAGTTTGGAGTAAGTTCTAGTCAGGTACAGGTTTCCTTGGGAAATGAAAGGTATCCTTAGCTTGATACAGAATCAGTCAGGACAGCAGCAAAACCCAAGAAGTACTAATGGAGACATACTAGAATGCTACCAAACCAGAAATAGCATACCTGAATTACCTGTATAGAAATGCACCAAAACCTGCATACTCAAAAATTAATATTTTATATCAGAAGAGGCAAGATCAAAACTGGAAGAACTTCAGTTGGTGTTCTTTCTCATAGAGGTGCAGTGAAATGTCTGTGTTCCTGATATGACCTAGAAAGCAGAAGGTAAGACAACTAGAACAACTAATTTCTAATTTTTACAGCAGGATGCTCTCTTTCTGACAGCCTGCACAATAAATAGCCTTAGAAACTGTTTGCTCTCTACCACAGGACAATTCCCACTTGATTACCATGTTTTAATCATGAATGGACTCTACAGAAGAGAAGTAAAACAATAACAATTCAAACTGTACCAAAGACAACCTTAACAGCACAGCTGCTGTTTCAGAGCTCACTTAGGTGAGCTCTTATGTCATTATTTTCACTTGGAAAATGTGATGCTCTTTTACATTGACTGTTCTGTGATCTCAAACATCTTAGTCAAAAAGCAGACATCTGCATTGCAGGCATTTAATGAGATACCGCAGGGGCCTCAATCTGCCACACTCAAAGCTCAACATCTGAGGAGGCAGCACTGTGCAGAGGATCAGCACAGTGTAACCCAGGAATGGGCTCCACTTCAGTCCAAAGGCAGGAATTAAACTCCTGTGTTACACCCATGATTTAAGGAGCTAATGGCCCTGCACACTGATTCAGTATCCTTTCCTTCTTCTTGGGCTCAAACACATGACATTCTCCTTCTCTGATACATATAAACTCTAAGGGAGTGTTTTTTCCCCCTCTCCCAAAACAAGCAGAACACTGCAGTTTTAGGATTTCCATCCTAACAAGTGGGCATCTATATAAAACACTCTAGCTCAGCACCTATTGATATTTCCTTCTAATTTGCAGACAAAAAAGTATTTATCAGACAAACTTCTCAACTGCCCTGACCTCCAACAGATCTGTTCTTCTCACTCTCTGCTTATTCAAGAGACAGGTTTTCCACAGAGAAGCCTCCACACACCTCAGCCATCTTGAAACAATGGCCATGTTAAAATAAATTCTCACCTTCTCAAAAGTTGCAGTGGACAGTATCTGAGCTGTTCCAAAATAAAGCATGTTATTTCAGCACGGAATACTGCCAAGACTGAGTGTCACCAGGGCATTGAGCACAGTGCTTAACTGATATAGGATACAAAGTACATTTTACACTGCTTTCTGTTGTTAGTCTGGCTTCCTTATTGCAAATGATATTTGTCTAATCTCCTGGAATCCTACCCATACCATAAATATAAGTGACCTGATTCCGTGTTCCACTGCATTTTCTCTTTGCAGACTATTGCTTGGCTTGTCTTCCCTAGAAGTTTTTCATCATGGTGCTTCTTTTTAAAAAAGGAGCTACAATTTGTCATTTAGGATTTATAGATATGTACAGCTGTGTGTAAGCAAAAGCATTTTGGAATAAAGCTGAATAAACTCTTAAGTGTATAAAAAGGTTCATATTGCTTGGAAATAGGAATAAAAGAACAGTATGTAAAATGTTATTTAACACTGGGTCTCTAAAATATCTAGTAACATTTTAGGAGAACTTAAGCTTCTGATGCAAAATTTGGCTACCAAAGATACTCTGAAATGCGTAAATACAAGAAAACAATGACAGTGTTGCTCTATTTGTCTCCTAGCTACACCACTTAGTCCTAACAAATAGTAAGATAGGTCATGAATCAGCCATGAGAACGGAAGGAGCCTTAAAACCAAGGGAAAATTAATCTTGAGACAGAGCTAACAACTCCACAGCTAAATTCTGTCAAGAAACACTGAACAGACAGACTGCTCACTCTACATGACAAGTTTGTGTAATGACTTGTATAATTAATACATGAAAAGATATTAAGCATTTGATGGAAATTAACCCAAATATCTTCCTGGGAAGATAGTCAAGGGTCCAAATCATGGTAACAGCAGTAAGACACAGGAGGAGCAGGGACAGAGAGAAGGAAGAAAGGGAGGGAGAGAATTTCAAGGAGTTGAACTGGTGGATGAAAGAGAAAACACCTAATCAAAAAAGTTCACTTTGCAGTCAAGAAGTTTCCATGACAGAAAATTAGCTTATCTGCCTATCTGTCATGGACACCATGCTGAAGCATGCATTTTAATTTTAGGCAACAGGCTGGAGGTCAGAGAGGGCCACTGATCACTGACCAGACTGAGAAACTAAGTGAAGGATAACAGGGAGGTTTTCAAGGCTGGCACTGCCTACAAAAGAATATGAAGAATTAATTTTTCTTTAGAGATTAAAGTAAAGAAATACATTTTCCTTATAGATTCAAAAGTCTGAATTTTTTAGGAAGGAATCTTCCACATAATGGACATAATATGGTTAACAACAGGGTTAGGTTCAGAGCTGCACAAGAAGTACTTGGTGTACTTGGTGGTCAGGTGAAATTACAAGATCAAAGTGAGTCCAGAAAGTCTGGAAACAAGTGCTTTAGGGTATGAACAGCATTCCTCATCAGCTCCATGACAGCCACAAGTCTGAATACATTACAGTGATGCCTCACATGGTCAGAGGTTTGGTTCATAGAATCATCACAGACTCACAGAATGGTTTGGGCTTTAAGATGTTTAAAGATTCTTTAGTTCCAACACACCTGTCTGGGGCAGGGACACCTTTCCACCAGACCAGGTTGCTCAAAACCCATCCAGTCTGGGCTTCGACACCTCCAGCGATGGGGCATCCACAGCTTTTCTGGGCAATCTGTTTCAGGGTTTCAGCACCTTCATAGTAATGGGTTTCCTCCTAGCACATTTTTCAGTTTAAACCTATTACCCCTTGTCCTATCATCCAATGCCCTTGTAAAATTCCCTCTCCCCAACTCTCCTGCAGCTCCTTTAGGTACTGAAAGGTGCTATAAGATCTCCCTGGAGCCTTCTCTTCTCCAGGCTGAACAAGTCCAGCTCCCTCAGCCTGTCTCCATAAGGAAAGTGCACAGTCCTCCGCTCATCTTCATGGCCTCCTCTGGACTGGCTCCAATAGATCCACATCTTTTCTACTGCCCCTTTGTTGGGGGCCCCAGCACCAGTTCAGTCCTTTGGTGTGGCACAAGAGACTGTTGTGGTTTATGACATTTGTACTGATGAGGCCTTCCTAATACTTCAAGAGGTGCTACACAAGGATCAGGTTTTCCAATTCTTCTCTCACTCTAACCTGAACAGCTGCTAAGAGGTAGATAAGGGAGACATTATAAAACACAGACATAATTAGTTTGGGCACATTCCAGAATCAAATTAACTTTGATCTGTACTTTACACTAAAAATAGAGGTACAAACAATTTAGATGTACTTATTACACAAAAATAATGACAACATGAGCAGTATTTGTCAAAAAGTCTTCAAGCACTTCAGAAGAGTCATAAGCATACAGGTGACTTGCTGGGACTCCACAATAAACTCTTAATCATTTATTAAGTATCCATTAATCATTAAGTTCTCATTAATTTTTTATGAGTGTAGTCTTTAACAAAATGTATGCCTAGGCTGTGAGTTTGAAAATTTCTTAATTGTTTTTGAGAAGCTCTAGAGTAAGGCTGGGTGGCAGCTCCTATTGCTCCTTCTCTGAAAAACCATGAGAGCCCAGAACAGTGCTCTCAGCCTTCAGAAATCCAGTCCCTCAGCTCAGAAACACGTTGCTGTGTAGCAATGAACATGGTTTAGCGATTTTTAATTTGGGATTTAGCTGAAGGGAAACAAAAAATCCAATTAATGTTTTTCTCATGTGAGTCTGATTTTGTGAATGCTGAAGGATCACTGGGATGGTGGTTAAAGTACTTTTGACTGAATTACATTTTGTCTAAATACTACGCTCCATCGAAGCCAAAATATTTCTGCGATTTATCAGATTAAATGAGATTTCACATGCTGTACTATTAAGACAGTCACTCATTTACATCTCACCATGGAGAGAGGACAGTAAAAAAGACTTGATGTGTGGAGACTGGAAAGAAGGGGATTTTGCTTGGAAAAAATATTTGAAAGGTTTCATATTGGTTCCAGTATAGTATTAAAAATAAATGTGAAGCCCTGAAAATCTGTTGTCAAATGCAATTATCCTACAGAGAACCTAGCCTGGGAAGTTGATGATTTGGAGAGTGAGGTGAGACAAAAGAGAAAGATTTAGCCTTTTCCTTTATCTAGGCACTGCTGCACATGCAATAAACACAAATGGGATTATTAGAGTTACCTAACAAGAATGAAACTTTCATACTACTGGGCCACTCACAGCAGATATTTAAGCAGCTATTTTGAGTATCAAAATTTTGGAAAGCTAGGGCTGTTAAAAACTGTATCCAAGTGCAGAGTTTCTTAGAGCAGGGACCAATATTTTAATTTCTTAGAGCAGCGACCAATATTTTAAAAATATATTAGCTCTAGTAACAGTGCTAACAGTTTTAAAACTCAACATACCTTTATAAATTAGAAATTAGCAGAAGACAGAAGAAGGATCATATTCCTACACCTCTGTCATGGAACATCAGGTAGATGCAGAGTCTCCTTATGGCCCCCTCAACAGAGTATGCCTGGGTAATTTTAATTATATATGTGCTGCTGACAAGCTTAGTCCTTATGTGTTTATTAAAGATGATTAAACATATTAAAACTGTATTAATATGTTTGCATCTTTTAGGACAAGTCATGACTGATCAATTTAAATGATATAATTAAAGTTACATAAAATAAATCCCTCTGGTTATCCTACTCCATTTTTATAATAACATGCAGAAAATCATTTATATTCACAGCATTTCACAGAGGGTATTTCCTCTTACTTTTTCAATAATTTCTTCTCACAGTTGGGGAGCCCAATTCAAAATTCTGCTAGCTTACAATGGCTAAATACAGGAGACACTTCTACAGTTGAGTTAGTAAGACATGAGGAAAAGAGCCCAGTTTTTTTTACAGAGCCTGCTTTGCCAGTCCATACAGCAACTGTATATCTAAGTTCAAATAATAAAAAAGACAGACCTTTGTGCTAATTAATGCTTACAATACACCTAAACTCAGCACCAGCAGGAAGCAGACTCAAGTTTTACTATACCAGATTTGCTGTCTTGTTTCTACTATCACCATTGGGCTGGTTCTGTCTAGCCCACACAAGGCTAATCTAGAGCTAATGATTTTGGATCACCAAACACCACTGAATTTAGGATGATACCAAAGCAGGCTCCAGTTGTCAATACTGTCAAGTTTTTAACTCAAAGTAAATCTGCAGTAAGGTGTCTTGCTTCGAGGTTAGCCAGATGGTTTTATTATAGTATTCTTTCTTCTTTCCTTTCTTTGTGAACAGTGAACCTTGCAAGCAATACAAGCATAACTACAGTAGTAAAACTGTTCAATTTGCCTGGAAAGCTGAAGTTGCAATATATTGTCTGTACAAGCACTAAAATGAACCTGGGGACAATTTCCCCTTAGCAAAAAGGATTGATTTGTGGCTATGACTTTTGACTCACAACGTTTTTGGAAATCATCAAGTGTTTCCATTTCTTAGCTGTTTAGATAAACAACAGATTAAACATTTTCATCCTCTCTAGGCACCTTTGACATTATTGAAAATATTTTATATACAGCTCTGTACATTTGACAGGACATGGAGCAATTCCAATCTCTTTCCCCCTGCCCCCCAAATAATTTGTTGTTTATTTTTCCCATCCTGTCTAAACATAGCAGGGAGGGGAAGAGCTAATGAATACAGAAACTTCTCATAACAAAACTAAAAATGTCTGATCATCCAACAAACCAAATTACAAACTCAGAGGACCCAGCTATTTTCACAGTATCAGAAGCTTTTGCACAGGGCTTTGCATGCTTCAAGTGCTGCTGTACAGCAATGAGCTAAACACACTGCCTGGCTCTTAACGGGTGGAACTGGGTGCAGAGATGAGTGCTGCCTCAGTTGTGCTGGAAAGTGGTCATTATGCCTGAAAAGCTGCCCAAAATTATGCATGAGTGGGAACAGGAAATGGTAAATGTAAGAAAGCACAGTGCATCACAGTCCTATCATGCCGATCCTTTGCCATATCTACGCTTGAGAGGGAGGTGTATGAAACTGCTTCAAAAAATGCTCAAACAGCCAGAAAAAACAAGGGCAAACTACTTCAGTTGCTATTTCTCCAAGCTTCAGAGATTCACTCAAATCAAGCAAGCCTCATACCGCCTGTAGTAATAAAGTTATGAAGACATTATTATAAACTCTATGTAACCAAGAAAACTTTTATGTCAATTTTCACTCCTTACTTCCAAATTAAGCAAAATTATGAAAGCTGTAATAAGTTAAACCAAGTTTAGAAATAAAACACAGCCCTGTGATGAACACATCATCCATTGTATTTAATCAGTGATTTTGCATGAGGTTGTGCTGCTACAAGTAGATCACACTTGGGAAAAGAAGAATGAAATTGATGTACTTACACAGTATCATATATAAATACTGCCAATTTATTTCTCTTATTAGCTCAACACCCTATCACCAGAGTCTCTTTCACCAGGTTATCTCAACTACATCCTCTGAAACTGCAAAATCAAAGCCTGAATCTTGATTTAAATAATGTATTTACAAACATTTTTAACTACTTAACAACAGTTTTAGAAAAGGGAAATGAAGATGTTTACCTATTTGTTCTAAGAAGATGAATTAACCAAACACATGCTCAGAGGTATACCCACATAAATGAGTCTGCACACCAAGGTAGCACCAATTTTTGAAGAACCAGCAGTTGATAACATGTGCACATGATACAGAATTCTTCAACATGTGGGCAGGGAAAATTATATCATAGTGGAAAGTGCAACTTCTTGCAAAATTTAAAGAAAACCCTGTTTTTTCATCAAAGTGTTGGTGTTAGTTGCTAATGAAGGATTTCAACATAGTAATTATTACCTGATTCACATACTATGGAGCCTGGCTTCAGTTCCAACATCATGGTGATTATGGAGATGTCAGTGGAATACAGAATTTGCGTCCTGTGTGGGAGATTCATGGTCCACAGTTCTGGAGTTGGATGAAGAATGAACACCCATCCTCCTTTACTGCAGGTCACTTTGGAGCCATACTTCTTGCCTATGAGGTCTGTGGAATGCCTGATGACCCCATACTTAGTCTGTGTTACAGAGCCATGCTGCACTTTCACAGGAAACATGGACTCGTGGCCCAGGAACACAATAGCCGTGTCACCATCCTTTATCGTATCTCCATATTCAACAAAACTCATGGTGACAATCTTGTACTTGGCTGGTGATTGCCACCTAGAGAAAAATAAATATGTCAGGAAAGTTTCACAGGACCACGGTGGAGTTGAACCTACAGATACAAAACCAAGTAATTTTATTTTCTCCAATACAGAACAAAACCACACTGTGCAAATAAGATGCTAGCAAGAGAGCTCCAGGAAGTTCAGGGAGCTGCTCTCCACTGTACCCTTAATCCAATTGCAATCAATAGAAGGATCCCACAGATTTGAAAATAACAAGAATTTTTCCTTATGGTACATTTTAAAGAAAGTTTGGGAAATACATTATAATTTACTCAGCCTGCTCCAAAATGCTACTGCAGGTTAGTACCGATTTCCACACACTGTTCAATTACAGTTCCTGAGCACTCAGAGCATGTTATTAACTTTTATTCTCATCTTCTTGCTTATTTTTTTATGATTTACAACATAAAGACATTCTACTACTTGCCTGGACCTCAATCACCAGCTATTAGGACCACTAACAAAACTATACTTGAAAGTTTTCCAAATGAACGTTTACAGATAGGCTAAGGGCATAAACTTGACTAACTACAAAAGAAAATAATATTGTGGCCTTTAATTTGCCATTGGGGGTGCAAAGTAATTGTCTGGGAAGTGATCTCTACTCCAGCTAAATGTAAACAACCACTTGCAAGCTAATGCCAACAGTTGAATCACTTCAGCCCCATGGTCTCAGAGCTGTTTTAGAGAATTACAATTAAATTTTGATGGCTCTGAGAAGACAATCTAGAAATCAGAAGGCGGCTTACAATGAAACCTGACACTGCCTTTCAAATAAAGCAGCTAACTGTCTAAGCTGCAGGTTGATCAGTTCATGCAAGAATTGTTTAATGAAGTAACAGGGATCCCAAAGTTAGAAATTAAAGCCTATGACAGAAGGCTTTGGAAGTCAGATTTCTGGTACACCATCCCTGGCAGAATCAAAAGCAGTGTTACTTTTAGTTTCAGAATAATTACTGAATTCCAGCACTTTTGTGTTGAATGTTTAAGAGCTTGGTCCTGCTTCATCATTTCAATTAAAAACCTTCAGTTCTCAAAGTGTAGTCTGGTGTCTGTGGTCTGGTTCCTGCCTGGAACTCCATGTAGCTCAATTTGCTGTTTAAGCAGTTAGATTTATAATTTTTCCACTGCAGCCACTGAGGTTGATAAACAGATGTGCTTGTGGCTGAAACTTCCAAAGCTTATGACATGCTTTATTGCATAAGGTGTTCAGATGCCAAGGCAGAAAAGGCTAGTCTGAACATCTTGTGAAATAGTAAGGGCATCCTGTGAATTCAGAAATGTATACATAAAGGACTTTGTGAGATAGAACAAATGCTGTCTTCTATAGCTTGCACCCTATGATTATGTCCATGTCTTAATCTTTCATAAATTACACTTAAGAGTTCTCATTCCAGATACTTTTAATGCAGCGCAGTTTTCAGCTCTCACAAGTGTCATCTGAAAGGACCTTGAATGGAATCAGTTCCTTTCACAGTAGTTACTGCAGTTACACCCATGTGCAAAAGAATCCTGTAGCAAGCCTGCAGGAACACTGAGTGAATTCCTCTCCCTTTGATTCTTCCACCAACTGGCTCCCAGCTTCCTTGCCTTCCTTTGAGCCACTACACTTACCACAGCTAATAGTCACAGCAGAGAATCAGAATCAAGGCTGCAAGGGATCTTTAAGATCATGTACAGCAAGTCCATCCATATCAGTGCATGCTGACATCCCAAGTGACACATCTCTTAGGCTCAGACTTCACCTGCCACATTATGTTCATACGTTTGGGGTAAAATTGGCATATGTAAGGAATTTTGGAAGTTTCTTTGCCTCGCCCCCTTGTCAGGGAGCACAGTGAGCTACCACCACGTCCAGAATTCCCCATTGCCTGGCAGTGCAGAGGCTCCCGCACTGTTCCATTTTCCCCAGCAGCAGGCAGGGCATTGCTGCAGCACGGCTGTCACTGCACGGTGGGGGGAATGGCGGTGGGGGGAAACTGAGCCGGGCCCCCCTGACACGGGGTCAGGATTTTCTCTGGGTCTGCCATGGCTGCAGCGACCTAAACCCAACGCCTCAGGCGATCCCTCGCAGCCTCACGAACAAAACCACTAACACGATTCTGCGCTCCCTTCAATCATAACCCAGGCGCACACCTCTGTTCCCTGACCAGCTCCTGAAGCCTGGCTGCTTGGCGCGGTGGCAGGAGAACGTCCCGCAGGCGAGGCAGGCACAGCCCCCTCCCCGCCCAGGCACACGCAGGCTGGGGGTCGCTCCGTGCCCCGCTCACAGGTGACCCCGCTGCCAGGGCTCCCCTCAGCCCCCTTCCGTATCCCGAGGCGGTAATGCGGCTCCTGCACCCCAGCAGCGCATCGGCCCGTGCCAGCGCACCCGGGAACCACAACTGCGGCAGGTGAGAAGCACGGACTGGACCGTGAAGGGGTGAGAGGCGGCATTCGCCTGCGGGAGAGCAGCGTTAGCCCGTAACAGCCCCGGGCGGCCGCTCCGCGGGGGAAGAACGCCCTCGCCCCGGCGTCCCGCATCCCCGCGGGGACGCTTCTCCCCGTGCCCCGAGCCCTTTACCTCCCCAAGCCCGGCCCGGCTCTCCTCACACGCGGAGCCGCCCAGCGCCTCCTTCCGCCTCGGTCGCAGGCTGCTGACGCTCCCGCCGCCTCCGCCCCCGCCAGCCCTGCCTGCAGCCGGGGAGCTGCCGCGGCTTGTGCCCGGCGCGACCAGACCTGGCTCCTGCAGCTCTCCTGAGGTACCCGTTTCGCTCAGCCCGCCATGCCCACAGCTCCGTCAAGGCGCCCGTTCCTCTGAGCCCGCCATGCCCCCAGTCCCATCGAAGCATCCATCCCCCCTGAGCACACCCGTCCCCTCAGCCCCTTCGAGGCGCCTGTTCCCCCGCAGAGCTCTGCTGACCGCCCCCGCCCCGTCCTCTCTGTGCTCCTTGCTGGGTCCTGAGGAGCGGGGGCGGTCACTGACCACCCTCAGCAGCCCCCCAGGCACCCCGGCGGTGCTCCTGCCTCGGGCAGCAGCCCTGTCAGTGAAACTTGAAGCGTCCCAGTGGGTCACTGGGAAAAGCTGCAATGGATGCTGATAGCCCCGGTGGGAACTTGGCGTTCATCACCCTTTGAACGTGTAGGGTGTCTCGAGGGCCACCGCCAGCAGGGCTGAAACCCCTTCCCCAGGGAATGACTTTGCCATTGGCAGACGTGGGCCTTGCCTCCATGGCCCCCGGGCACACAGCTTCCAGAAAGTTCTGCATGCCCTTCCCCCGGGGCAGCCTCAGGGAAAGGCCAACCAAGCTCTTCACAGGGATTTCATAAGGCTGCAGGAGAAACCACACTGTGGACTCAGAAGCACTAGAATTGTTATCTAACCCCCTAACAGCATGGTACTAACTCCTACTTCTGTCTCATGTTTAGGATTGAAGTGATGTGGAGAGCCCTGCCTGCCCTGGTGGTACGGGGGCTGGAGTCAGGAGGCAAGGTGGAGCAAAGGAGGAGAATATTGCCTCATCTTCTGCTTTCAACAAGCCCAGGCCACTTGGCATGGGAGCAGTATGGGCATAGCAGGGAGTATGTGAATCACCTTGGACGTGCAGGTTGTGTTCCCAGCTAAATCAGATAACCCTCTGTACTGTGCTGCATTCACCAATAAACTGTAATACACAGGAATGGAGAAAAAGTCATCGTTTCACAATCACAAACCCAGTAACAGAGAGCTGTTTAGATGATGATCTGTGATTTTTTAAATTAATGTGGTTCCACCGAGAATGAGGGATTTTTTCCCACTACCTTCAGTGAGAACATATTTTTTGTTATGGTGTTGACCTGCCCATAACATAATTGCAGTAGTCTTTGTTAGTTATGAAACTCTTCTCCATCTAATCTAAACATAATGTATGCAGTTTCAGAGGTTTCTTAAGCTGCAAACTCCTACTCAGCTGTTTTTCTGACTGGCAATCATAGCTCTACTGTGCCTTTATATTTGCACCCACTTTGTTTAATTTTCTGTCATTTTTAGTGTCATTGGTTATATTTGTCATTGTTTATGTTCTCATGTCCTTTCTTTCCCATGATGGGCTGCTGTTCAGATCACTGTGGGCCTGACTGTGTGCAAGATTGAGACACTCAGCAACTCCTCATTTCCATAGGTACTCAGCTCACTGGAAACAATCAGTAATTTTCAACAGCCTGCCTAAACAGTGAGAAAAAATGCACCAAGGATAATAACTAAGCAAATACATTTTAAGTGATAAATGGGAAGAGAAGTTTCATTTGACAAGTTAAGCAGATGGAGCTATGGCCAATTTCTTTAATCTACTGGTACATGAGTGTTATGTGTAATTTTCAAGTAGTGTTTAGTTGTAGATTAGGAATTGGAAACAATTCAGTTGTTCACAGCAAACCACTTTCTCTTGCTGTTTCCTAATTTGGAATATTATTCTGTGTTTCCAAGATGGTATTTATCCCCTAATTCTTCAGGTTTCTATTATGTTCATGCAAGTAATTTCAGAAGACACATTCACTAGCTAACACCCATCTCCTCTTGCACTTGCACACCACACAACATTTATAATTAAGCCTCTTAGGAAGTTAGCTGCATGGCCCTTGATTAACTTCCCTTAATTCTTCATTGTTAAAGCTCAGTGCAAAGACCTCTGGGGTAATCAGGCCACCTTTCCAACTGGAAATGTAGCATATAAATCAGTATTCACTAAGATACCATCCCAGCATGGAAAGTGAGTATTGGTGCCTTTATCACAGTCTAACAGGCCATACAGGCTTATCCAAAGCCAGTGTTTCCCAGCAGATGAGGCAGATAAAGCGGGTGATCAGAGGCTGTTGACACAGGGCACAGCATCTGTAATTAAGTCACTAGGGAAGCTGGCATGGAATGCTGTGACAAAGATAGGATCCAATTTACACACAGCTTTCAGCAAATCTTAAAATGCTGTCTGAGTAAAACCCAGACACTCCTGACTTAGTGCATGCTAGAAATTTGTCAAATAGTGTTGAGAAGAGGGGGGTAGAGGGTGCATTGTTTGTCAGACACCTAAATTGGATATATTTTAGTGATTTTATGTTCCTGACTCTCTTTCCATGTCACCCAAATTCTGTGAAGAAGAGGTGTGTGTTTGTGTTGGAAGTGCTGTAATGTTTGGCACATGGAGACTTCTACCTGCTCACCATGACTGGTATTCCCTGTTCTGCAAGACAAAAAGAAAAAGAGCATATGCGATGAAACAGATCCTTGGATTTTGAATCTTGAGGTGACCTTGACTCCACAACTCTCCTGAACAATTACACTACAGAACAGTTGATTGCTTCTTTGTTTGTATGGCAATGGATTATGGAATTAAGATAAAAGGAGCCTTCAGAACCTAGCCTGATTGGCGCTTTTTTTTTTTTTTAATATGCCATAATGTAAGAAAGTTGTTTTAGTATATTTCTATTTCAAATTAAGAATAAAATGTTAGTGCTTTACATTAAAAAAATTGCAATCAGAATTATGTTTGCAGCTGAGGCAATCCAGTAATATTTCATTTCTATTGTAATTTATTGAGGAGTCTAGGTACAATTTTACACTTGTAATCATTTAATACTTGTATAGCCATGCATTATTTGCAATTCACATTATTCTGAAGCATGAGCACTGTGTGAAACTATTAGTGTGTAGGGGAAGACTTTGTGAGGTTAAAAGTGCAGAGGAGACCAAGAGAGAGGATTTGTTCTTTGATCCGGAAGCCAAGAGACTGGACTTGCACAGATGCTGAGCCCTTGGCTTCTCCTGGAGATCTGTATACTCAGCATCTCAGTCTACCAGACCTGGAATAACTCAGAAATCTGGATGGCAGCCAAACACAGCACATTTTTATTTGAAGCAGTCTAGGCTTTTTATTTTGCAATGATTTCCTCTATATGTATATTATGATTTTTAAGTCCTAAGCAGTCCTGTAAAGTGCACATGCTGCTTGTGGTTAGGGTGAGGGTACTGGTCATGGTGCTGAAAGGATTGTGATGGGGAGAGAGGTTCAGGTGATGTCTCCTGACATTCACAGCTCATGTCAAGGAAACCAACTCTGGAACTCAGATCCGCCCTCTCATGTATAAGTACACTCTGGACAGGAGGATAAACATGGATTCTGCTGTGAGAAACATGTCAGAGAAAGATAAAGATACTATTATGTAAAGGTGAAAGTCAAATCAAGATACTCATTCACATTGTTAACATCCTGTAAATTCTGCAAAACAGCAGGATTCTCAGCTGCATCTTAGCTCTGGGACAAACCTGCTCATTCCTACAAAAAAACCAGTGCAAGTCTCTATTTTCATGAATTTCAGGTGAGCTTTAGATGGGTCAGATCCCAGAGTTCCTGTGCCTGTCTTTAGTGGGAAATCACCCCCTCTCCAATAAAAGCTGAGGAATTTTTTTTTTTGCACACAAGAGCAGAGGATTCACTGCGATTTTCACAATCACCCTACTTCCCTTTCAAACTGAACTGTAAAACGAGCCCACGGTTTCGCAGGTGCTGGAGGCGAGGTGCAGGTCCTTCCTCTGCAGAACCGGGCTGCCGGGGGCTGGGCGCCACATCCGCAGCCGCCTCAGGGCTCCTGCCAGCTCGGGGCACTTGCCACTCGCCAGGCTCGCAGCACGGCCAGCCCGCACACTACACAGCCCTTATTTTGGGATGGTGTATTATGAGAGCTGCGTTTGAACCCTCCACCAAGGTGTTGGCAAAGGTGTGAAGCCTGTAACCAGCCGCGTTGGCGTGCGGTGGCGCGCCCTGGCCGGTGGCACACCGGACGGATCGCTGCCCTCACGCTCGCGGTAACGCACTGCGCCGGGGCCGCCGCAGCGCCGCGGGAGCGCCCGGGGGATCCCACCACCCCCGGCCCAGCTCCCCGACGCCGAGCAAAATGGCGGCGAGCGCGGGCCCGGCCGGCCGCGCAACGCCCGCCCCGCCCGCCGCTGCGCGGCCCAATGGAATGAATGGGCTATAAATAACGGCCAATGGGGCGCGAGCTTGGGCTCTATATAAAAGATGCGCGGCGGGGCCGTTGGAGCTTCACTCGGGCTCGGGCAGTGCGTTACGCGGAGCAGCGCGGAGGTTCTTGCTGTAGCTGCGAAGCCCGCGGTAAGTCCCGGGGCAGCCGAGACGTTCTGCAGCCTTGAAACAAAGGATTTAATTTTTTTCCTCTTTTTTTTTTTTTTTTTTTTTTTTTTTTTTTTCTCCTTCTTTGCTTTTTTCCCTCTCCCGCTGTGTGGGGTGGAGCCGGTCCGGCTGAGGAGGGGCGGCGCGGGGCAGGGGCGCAGCCAGGGCGGGGGGGCGTGGGGAGCGGCGCAGGTGCTCGCCGGGCTGGTTGGGCTCTAAAACCAGATTAACCCGGTATTTAGCAGGGTAGTTACATACGCTCGCCCCGTCCAGGTCCCCTGAGGGACCTGTCTGTTGTGTAAGGGCTTGTCGGATGCTGCCCTCCCCTCCCCGGTCGGGGCGCAGCCGGGTGTCCACGGACGGCGCCGTCGCTCCTCCGGCTCCCCTCGCCCTGCAGCGGAGGAGGAGGCGCGGCCGCGCACCGAGGGTGCGGCGGTGCCGCCCAGCGCACCTGCCGGCCGGCCCGGGGTCCCGGCGGGGCCGAGCACCCCCGGCTCGCGGCCGCTGCCCTGCACCGGGTCCGCCCGGCGTGCAGCGGCTGCTCCGCGCGACCTTGGGCGCGTCCCCTCACCCGGGCGGCGCTCCGGGAGGCGGGGGGACCTCTGCCCCTGCGGCCGGGCTGGTGGGCACGGGGCAAGGCTAGTGGAGGCGAAGAACTTATTTTCTTCCCTCTTCTGTGGCGCTTGTGGAAGGCGATGTAGCAGCAAAGGTGTGAAAGGCGCGGGTGGAACGTGAGCCAAGGTGACCTTTTGGGTGCCTGGCGTTCCCCCGGGCGGTCCGGAGGCTGCCAAACGCCCAGTGATAGGCTTCCCGTCTTTCTCCCCTAGTGACTGCGGTAGGGTCAGCCATGCCCTTCTCAAACAGCCACAACCTCCTGAAGATGAAGTACAAGCCAGAGGAGGAGTACCCTGACCTGAAAGCTCACAACAATCACATGGCTAAGGTGCTGACCCCGGACCTGTACAAGAAATTGAGGGATAAACAGACTCCCAGTGGATTTACCCTGGATGATTGCATCCAGACTGGGGTTGACAACCCAGGTAATGGGATCGTTAGGTCTGCATAATGATCTGTTCTCCCTCCTGAGTGGAAGTGCTTCTTGACAATGCTACCCAAAGTTCTCAAGCTACCGAGGGACGAATCTAAAGCACTGAGAGACTGCTCTAAAGGCATGGCTCTGTTGGGAGGCCATGTTTCCATCAAGCTGTGTTTCATGCTGTGATCTGACATACCAAGTCCCAGACACTTCAATTATGTAACTGCTCTGCTAAATACTTTCAATCTGAAGAGGGAAAAAAAAGTCAAACCAAATGCATTCTAATTATAACTCATCTGGCGAGGGGAAAAAAAAAAAAAGTCAGTTTACCTGGCTGTCTTGATCTCTTCCTATTCCAGACTGGTTATATGATGTTTTGTAGCACTTCTATGAAAAAGGGGGAGCAGATGTGTTTACATGTTAACATTACAGTATTTATTTTTACTCTAGCATTATCAAAATGGCCCAACTAAATAATCAGAGACTGCCTCCTGATGAGGAGTATCCGGACCTGAGCACCCACAACAACCACATGGCCAAAGTTCTAACCCTGGATTTATACAAGAAACTGAGAGACAGAGTCACGCCCAGTGGCTTCACCCTGGATGATGTCATTCAGACTGGGGTTGATAATCCTGGTAAAATGCATTGAGAATATTCTGTGTGAACCAGCTGAAGTAACTGGTGCTTTTGAATATGCTGACTTAAAGCTAATCTTGTGGAGGTGGTATTTATAAACAGACTACAGAAATGTAGCAGAAGGAGCGAAAAGCAGAGCATGCTTGCTTGCAGCAAAGCATGATTGTTTAGACATAAAATTCTATGCAGTGATCTAAATTAGCTAGTCAAATTAGATGTGCTGTGCAAATTTGTCCTAAACCAAGCTTGACAAATGAGCATGGTTTAATGACAATAGCTATGGGTTTCCATAGCATTGCATTTGACTAACTGGATGAAGTGTAAAATGTAGGGTCTCTCCAAATGTTTCTATGTAAGAATGAAGTTCTAAGTGACTAGACTTGCCACTAAAGAACTTGCCTGGTTAGTGCTGCACTGGAGTACAGCCAAATGTCACCCAAACTTAGCTCTTCTGACTTTGTTACCACTCCAGGCCATCCTTTCATAATGACAGTAGGATGTGTGGCTGGTGATGAAGAATCCTATGAAGTGTTCAAGGAGCTCTTTGATCCAGTTATTGAAGACAGGCATGGTGGCTACAAACCAAGTGATCAGCACAAGACTGACCTGAATGCTGATAACCTGCAGGTATAAAGTTTTGATCAATTACAGATTATTAGTCTGAGGACTGTAAAGTTGTTGGCAGCTGCCTAAACTGATTGCTCAGGCTCTGTCCCCTTGCTTCCACTGAGCATGGACACTTGGGCTGTGAATCTGGTGCAATCAGCCTGAAGAGCTTGTTGCTGTGGGATGTCAGTGGCTGGGCAGCTTGCATGCAGCAGGAGCTTTTTACAGGTGCTGCTGCAGTGTGGGTTGTGCCAAACATCTTCAGTGTGGATTTCCTGAGTTGTGGGCTCTAGCAGTCAACCTAAACAACACTGTCGTGGAATTCACGGACTGTCATAAAACTTAAGCTTTCTTTTGTCTGATCTTGGATCGTAATTAGCAGCTGATGGTGTTGTGCTGTCAAAGAAATATTATTACAGCTGGGAGTAAGGATTCTGAATCATTTTATGGATTTTAAATGTTACTGTAAACTCTGGGAGTTCCTAACTCCATGATTTGCTAGCCATAAATCATACTGAAAATAAGAGACTTGGGAGAACAGTAATGAATAATTCTCATTTGGAAGAGTAAACATGTACTTAAAGAAGGTTTTGCCTCATGTTGATATCGCTAGGTTGCAAATCTGTAAGGGGTAACAGAAGCCCAGAGCACAGTCTGAAGTGGACTTGGAACTGATGCTCTGGTGATATCCCTGCCTTCTAGGACTACTTAGTAGCTATAGCCTTGACCTCAGAGCAAGAGTTGTGTTACACAGATGCTTGATGTGATGCTGAAGAAAGTAGCCCTGAAGTGAGGCACTGGCTTACAGGCCATGGAGTCAATGCCTCACGTGTAAAGTGCACTCTTAAGTGCATGGGGGCTACATGTGTTATGGGGAGGTATCTTGGTAACAGGGTTGTGCATGCTGGTTTCCTAATCTTGTAGGGAGGTGATGATCTGGATCCCAATTATGTGCTAAGTTCCCGTGTCAGAACTGGCAGAAGCATCCGTGGATTCTGTCTTCCCCCGCACTGCAGTCGAGGAGAGAGGCGGGCTATCGAGAAGCTCTCTGTTGAAGGTAAAGTGAGAATTGGGTGCCTCAGGGACACCATTTTGTCCTTTGCACAAGAGGTGTTCTTTGCAGTTTGAAAATGGAGGCACTTGGCAAAAGCCACCTCCCTGGAGACTTAGTCTGAACGTGGAGCTTTCCCTGGAAAAGGCTCATTGCATTAGAGCTGCCTCAGCATTGCAGCTTGTAGCTGAGAGCAAGAGCACATGGCAGAGGGAAGTTGGACTGCATTAAAGTTGACCTCTGCTGATCTCAAAAGCTTCTGTCTGTGTGTGTGGGGAGAGAGGTTGGTTCATCAGGGCTCAAACCTGAAATGTAACAGGTATGAAGCAACTACAGGGCTTGAGTCATGGGGTGCAGTGTTTTGTGGCTGCATTTAATTGTCTTTCATTAACTTTCAGCTTGCTTAGAGATGGAGTCTTGTTCCAAATCTGCAGCTGACTAGAATAAGCCCTGGTTTTCAGTGAAGTTCTTCAGCTGTTTTTTTTTCCCTATTGCTTCCTGGTGCTCAAGGTGCAGTTCTGAAGGCTGAGAGTGTAGTTGTTTCAAAACCTCTCAAGGGCAGGGTAACAGTCCTTGACAAGAATAATACTGCTTGTTATATTCATAACCTTGGTTCTCCTTGGAAGAAAAGCAGTCTCCATTTGTACAGTTCAGCAACAGAAATGATTCTATACTGCATATAAGGGAACAAAGACTAGTTGTATAAGCCTGGAAGGTGCAGACAAATCATCTGATACTGCCTCAGGTTCTGCCACAAGGGCATTGCCATTGCAGATGAAAGCAAGGGAGGAACCAGACCCAGCAGATCAAACATTGCCATACTTCATGTGTGGTCTCCAAAGTGCTGAGAAAGTGTAGAACCTTTAGCTCCATTCTAAAAGAGTCTCTCTTTCAGCTCTGGGTAGTCTGGATGGTGATCTCAAGGGGAAGTACTATGCTCTGAGGAACATGACTGATGCAGAGCAGCAGCAGCTGATTGATGACCACTTCTTGTTTGACAAGCCAGTTTCTCCTCTTCTGTTGGCATCTGGGATGGCACGAGACTGGCCTGATGCCAGGGGTATCTGGTGAGTATGTATGTGAGGAGGCAGTCATACAAGTTAAAATTTTGCTGTTTCAGTGGTGACTTGTACTGTTGGGCAAAACAGTAGCTTCTCACCTTGTGTTACTGTATTTGATGAGAAACTTCCATGGAGAACTTACAGTTAACCAGCAAAATTTGGACAAGTGCTCTTATGCTGGTAAAACAAGCCAGCTTGGTTAGCCCAGAACCAGAGCCTGCATGGGTTAGTGAACCACCATGCAAAAATTGGATCAGCTTATGGAAGTAGATCACTTGTAAAGGAGCAGATGTGCCACTACAGTCAGCTCTTCCACCAAGAGTTGAGAGTAACTTGTGGTACAAACCATAGCATTGTCTTAGCTCAGGGTTGATCTTGGGTGCACAGTTACTCCCTTGTCTCTTCACTTCTGCTTACAGAAACTCAGAGGGGCTGAACTAGTATGGCTTTATCTGTGCTAGTGATGAGATCTTCCCTGTCCTCAGAGACTTGGTGACAGGAATTGACTGATGCAGAGGTGTGGAATAGAAGGATCCTGCTGGTTTTAGATGTAGGTCACCTACATAAAACTGCATCTCAGGAGCTTCTGCAGCATAATTAACTTGCTCCCTTGTAAGCGAAGGGCTAGGTTTTTATCAACAGGAATGCTCCAATCTTATTACTGCAGCTGTTTCAGTACAACCCAGAGGAAGCACACTTTGTTTCTGTAGGTCACCTTTAAGATTGCATCATCTACCTGCAGATTGCCAGCACCAGATAGTGCTGTCATCTGAGCATGACTAATCTACAGACTTGAACTGTGTAATGTCTTAGTGTTGTCTGCATAAATAACTTTCCTCGGGTACTAGCTAATTTTTGATCCTAATCAAGTTCAGAAATTACTAGCAAGATAAACATGGATGATAGTACTTGCTGTCAGCTGCAAGCTGGGGCAGGAGGAGCCCATTGTTCAGAAGATTTTTATATAGCATCTCTGAAGAGCCCTGATCCAAGTAAAATTCATAGTGAAAGTAAGGTACGAAGTGCAGTTTGACATAATCTGACACAATATTGCTAAAAAGACTTGTTACACATGGTGTCATTATGAACATTATTGTACAGGACTCTCAAAGTCTACTGATCACCTTTCTGCAAATTGCTGAGCAGAAATACCATAGTTTGTAAAGTGGAGACATAAGGGAGCTAGGGGGATGAGGGGGTTTTAGGTTTTGATACTGTAAGATTAGGCAATGCCTTGTTATTACTCATTCTGTAAAAGCCAATTGAAATTACCTCTTGAAAAGAGCAGGGTAACAACTACCAGCTTAACTCACATCCTGTGTGGGCAAAAGAAAGAAGATCAATCTTGTTGAAGCAGCTAAGTGAGCATCTTGAACTAAAAACTGCAGTGCTGAGCAATTTGGGGCCATCTTCAAAGTGTGAGGTGGGCAAGATGGCAAACTGATTGCTTTGTCTCCTAGGCACAATGATAACAAGACTTTCCTTGTGTGGATCAATGAGGAGGATCACCTTAGAGTTATTTCTATGCAGAAAGGTGGCAACATGAAGGAAGTATTTAACCGCTTCTGTACTGGACTAACAAAGGTAAATCACTGTTGTCTGGGCTGTAGGTTCAAATGGCACATGGTTCTCTGGTTAGATCTGAGAATGCAGTTTTCCTCCGTGGTTGTGCTTCATAGTCTGGATCTCTGGGAGCACCGTGGTGAGATCCAGGGCTGTGAGGGCTCCAGAACAGGTGTTTTGGCAAAAAGCCTTGTGGCTGTGTAATCTAGAATATTTGCTTGATGTGGTGGCACCCTTATCCAAATGTCTCAACTGTATTTTAAAGAAATTCTACATAGTTCTCTCAAGCTTTGAGACACCTTGGGGAGGAGGAGAAATTGCTTGAATGTGCATGGGCAAAGCTGGACTCAAGTTCTGTACTTCTAGTCTTGATATGAGCTTGAGCTTTACCAGCCCCTTTCCTGATCATAAGAGATGTGCTAGCTTGACATGTATTCAATCCAGATTCCCAACAAATAGTGACATAAGAAGCATAGCTTTTAGACTCAGCCTCTCTCATTGCTAGGAGCAAGATGAAGGCCTTAAAAGCCCCTTGTTGGTGGCCATTTTTTCTATAGGGATGGGGGTTATGTGGCTGAAATAGCTGTTCTGGGTGTTATGGCTGTTGCTGAGTGACTGAAGCTGCAAGTGAGCACTAATGGATGTCCTACAGTCTTGAGGGAGAACATCTCTATTCATTCTCTCGTCATTCTTTCTATTTATAGATAGAAAGTCTCTTCAAGGGCAAAAACTATGAGTTCATGTGGAATCCACACCTGGGCTACATCCTGACCTGCCCATCCAACCTCGGAACAGGGCTTCGTGCTGGTGTGCACATCAAGCTCCCACACCTTGGGAAACATGAGAAATTTGGAGAAGTCCTCAAGAGACTTCGGCTGCAGAAACGAGGCACAGGTGAGAGTTGGTAACACTGATGGACTGCCCTAAGACACCAGCAGAAGCCTGGTTATGGCCAGAGCCATCTCTTGGTTCACACTGTCAGTGCTTGTCACACCATCCAAAAGGAACCCTTGTAAAGCACATGGAGAGAAAAAAGTTTTCAAATTATATATTGGAGGAGTTGAGGATGGCAGTGGTCTACTTAGTGTGTACTTTGGCTGTCTAGTTAATGTCCTGGGTGTCATTTTGAGCAGCAGATCAAGGGGACCTGGTGGCAGCTGTTCACGTTCATAAGCAAGGGTGGGAATCCTGGTTTAACCTATGGCTAGGAGATGGCTCCAGCGGGTACTTGTGACCTCAGGTTGGATTGCTTGTGGATCAGAAGAATAAAGAGCTGGCCTAATTGCATGTTCTGTGGTACATGTTGGCAGTCACACATGTATGTAGGATGAGGCACTGGTGGCACCTTGGCCTGCTGTGTCCCTGCCTCAAGCTAGTGAGGGAAGAAAGGCAGACTCACCTGCTCTGGCTGAGGTCAATGTTGTAACTGAATCTCTTGCTGCAGGTGGTGTGGACACAGCTGCTGTTGGAGGAGTGTTTGATGTCTCCAATGCTGATCGTCTTGGCTTCTCTGAGGTGGAGCTGGTGCAGATGGTGGTGGATGGAGTGAAGCTTCTCATTGAAATGGAGAAACGCCTTGAAAAAGGCCAGTCCATTGATGACCTCATGCCAGCTCAGAAATAAAGCACTTTATTCTCATGCTTCCTAACTTATTGGATGAATAATAAAATGTCACTCCAATTCAAACCCTTGGGGTCAGAGCCCACTTAGTTACACTGTAGAGAAGTCTTCCATCCATCTGTGTTAGAGTTTATTTTTTTGATGGTTGAGATGTTGCTGAAAATGAAATGAAATAAACTATTGTTTGGCCTGATATGTCTTAGATATGTTAACTGAATGTCTTTGAGATTTAAGTGACTTGGTTTCATAGTTACGCTAGGTGGTCTGGTTTGGTGTGCAGGCACATCTTGCCAGGTGTGCTGCTGCAGACCAGCTGAGTTGAAATGTTGTTAAAACAGTTTCAGAAGTTGAACCTCTTAACTTGATTGTAGTTGCTGTAAATTTGAGAACTAATGTTAAACATGAGTCATTGCAAACATGCCCTACCTCCAAGGCTTTGACTTGTGCATCTGCTCATGCCAACTGTAAACTGTCATTATCCCAAGTACTGCAAGCCAGGCTGGCTCCTGTGAGGGAGGGGAGACAGGGCTGGGTACAGAGGGCTGCTGCTCTCCTCAGATGGGCCCTCAGGGGCTGCAGGGCAAGGCTCTGTGGTCAGATTGCAGCCCATGGTATTAGTGACCCTGAGCTGCTTTGTGGGGAGAAGCTTGTCTTCAACCTAGCTAGTGTAAACAACCAGTTGCTCTTTTGAGGGTAGGGTGAAACCCAGATTAATTCAGCCCCTGCTTCTCTCAAGTAATTTCAGCTCAGCCAGGGGCAGAGATGGGGGCTTGGAAGCTGGCACTTACAGGAAAATTCCAGCTTATGAGCTTTAGTCAGCTGATTCTTCTTGGCCCCTGCACCAGTTGCCCCTATGAACCTAAAACTCTGCAGTATAGTCAAATTAAAACATGCTAAATAGTCTTTTTCAAACTGGGCCTGGCTTGCAAGCTCAGGTAGTTCTCTGGATACGAGCTCAGGATTGCATCAAGTAGGTCTGTTCTCCAGAATGGCTGTACATGTGTGCTTGCTGTGTGGAAGCATTACATTATTAATATACAGGAGCAGCATTTTCCACAAATATTGCTGACTGGGAGCATCAGACCCTTGGGAAGAGCAGCCTTTGCAGCTCATGCAGATGCACCTGCTCAACAGCTCTACCCACTGCTATAACACAGCTTTGATGGAGGGAGCGTGACGAGAGGTTGATGCAGAGCTCCTTGGCGTGCAGCTTTATATAGGTTTGTGTAGATAACTGAAGCTTTCCTTTGTAAAGGCTGTGATATTTCTAAGGCTGTGATTGCAGGCTGTCACTTAGCTGAAGAGATGATTCCAGCTGGGGTAAGCTAATTTAATTTTGGTGAGAAAAGGCTGAGTGAACATTTCAGATCAGATTTTTTTTTTTTTCTTTTAATACAGCTTTGTATGTGTTTCAGAGTTAATTGGGTGGGGGAGAGGAGATCATATGTAAGAGTTTTGTTCTGTACTGGGTGTTCCTGTATTTGAGTTAATCAGCACGGGAGTTTTCTGTACGAAGTTTGTAAGAGCAGGGAAGAGAAAATGGTGCAAGAGACAACCGGTTGGTTCTGTATATTCTTTAGATTCCCCCATGCTGTGCTTCATGTCACTGTTCACAGATGCTTGGCAAATAGCTGGTTTTGCTTCTTGTAATCAGAGAGTGTTCATTTAGTGGTGCCTCTCCTCAACACAGCGTCGTTACTGCGCTCACAGCAATTACCTAATGGAAGGAGTTGCCTGAAAACTTGTCTATTTTTTCTAGCTATATCAGCTGGACTAATAAAAACATTTCTCTCTCTATGCATCTTGTTTCTCCTATGTTCTTAACCCATCAGAGCTGTTACATTTGTCTGCTTTCAGCCTGAGTCCCTGCAGTCTTGAGACAGCACCTGTAGCTGGCTAAACAATTGTGCTCAAAGCAGCAAGCCAGTCTTTAATGCCTGCATCCAACTAGAAAATACTTCTTAATTGGTTTTCTTTCCCACCCACTACCTTTGCTGTGTTCCCTCGTGTTACTGCCATGCGACTGTGCTTTTGTTTCAGCTTGTACAAAGCAATTGCAAATATTTCAGAGAAAGAATGTCCTGGCAAAAGGTGGATAGTGTGACCAGCCCCAGGTGGGACTTTCTAAAAACCTCTGATGAAGAGAGAGATTAAAGCTCCTGCCCCCTTGCCTTAAAAGCTTTGGTTTGGTCTTTGGCATTACTGGCCCTTGTGCCCTGGGTGCCCATCATGGATTGTAAGGAGCAGCCGCTTGCATGTGCTCTGGGCACTCAGAATGGTGCTGGGTGCTGGCAGGCTGCCCTGGGACAGGAGAGGAGAGGAAGGTTGTTGGTCAGTGCTGTGCATTAACCACCTGTGTCCCATAGCTTTTGGAAAGGAGCCGTGTGGCTCCTGCTCTCATCACACCCCATGGTGATGGCAGTGTCCTCGCCAGGCCTGGAGCAGGGACCGCTCTGTTGGTCCCAGCAGGCTGGCACGTTGTCCCATGGGTGCTGCGAGACATGCACCACTTTTATAATGTTCTAAAGAGAAATTTCTGTTTGTCATTACATTTTCCTCCTAACTGTTTCTGCTTCCCTCAGGGAGCAGCTGCCCAGCCCTGGCTGGTGTGGTGCCAAGCCTTGCCTCTGGACACGTGTGGCACAGGCAGCGCGCTGCTTGCTGGCACCCCAAGGTCCTTGCTCGAGAAATGAATCTGTTTGGGAAACCATTTGCCTCTCCTGTTACACTCACTGGCAGCATAATTGCTCCTTCTCCCACTTCCGTGCTATCTACTGGAAAATGATTCACGGTGTCTCATGCTGTTGTGGACTCGGCACCACGGCACCGGCCCTGGCGTGGGAGGCTCCCAGCCCTCAGCAAAGTGGTCAAGCTCCCCACACGCTCCCTCGTGCCTCTGGCCAGCCCAGGGGACAGCATGGCTGCTTCCCGAGCAGCTCCAGCTGCTCCAGGGAGGCTCCTGCTTCCTGGGACAAGGTGGCCAAACCGTGTGCCTCCTCTCTCACAAAAATGAGGGATGGAGCAAGGTGGTTTTACCTGCTGGACGCCTGGTGAGTGCTCTGCCTGGGGCACAGGAGGCTCCTGCTGCAGTCCGGCTCTCTGCAGAGGATTCTTGCTCAGCTCCAGCCGCAGCCTAGGGCAGGGCAATGCTTTCTTCCAGCTTTCCATTTTGCTCAGCATCCATTGCTAGGACAAGAAGGAAAAGGAAGGTGCTATTGCCTAATGTCTCCAGCACTCACCTGGGAAGGTTTAGGCTCCAGCCTGTCCTCAGATGAACATTACCATATTTTTATGCAACATGGAATAACTTGAGCAGAAGACTTTGAGTGATCTTTGTTCTTTTCTCCACCCACCCACCCACACACAAAAAATGTGGTAGTGTGGTAGGCAAGGCACTCTTCTGAGGATGGAGATGGCATCACAGGCTTTTCATCTCCTGTTTGCTTTGCTTTTCCCCTGGGGAAGCAGCAGGCCAGCAGGCTCCTTTGGCTGCTCCACATTCCTCTGGCTAGTCTGCCTTCCCTCCTCCTAAAAAAACATATTTACAAAGCTGGAAATAGCCTGGGTGACATTTTCTCCAGCTCTCCCCGAGTGGGGCAGGGCACTTCCCCACCATCATGGGGCTTTGTTGGGCTTTATTTGTCTGCAGTGGATGGGAGCCCAGCCCAGCGATGGAGAGCACCCCACAGTACGAGATGAAAACTAATCACAACTGGACCTCTTGCATTGCTTGAGCTTCTTCCCCTGGTTATAACATGTTAGAATTATTTTCTTACACAGAAATCACACAAGCCTCAGACCAGCTGCTGTTCACTTGCCCAGGACTCCCAGTCCCTGAGTGCCTCACCAGCCATGAGGCACTGGCCAGAGGCAAGGGCTGCCTGAGGTGTCAGTACTGAACCACTGGGCTTCCTCCACCCTTTGAAACACCGTCTGGGTGGGTTTTTTTGGTCCAAATGCTGCACAGAGCCAGGCTGAGTGTGCCAGGTGAGGAGTAGTACCTGCTACACCCACAGTGTGAGTCTAGTGATCACATTGGCAGCGTGAGCTCAGCCTGGGATTGACAATTAACATGGAAATTCTGCAGTAGCAGATTGGGTAAAAATAAACTCAGATGCATCCAAACCTACCAAAGATTTTTGTTTTTCTCCTTCAGCCAGTGAGTAAGTCTCTAAGCAAGCATTTATATATATGCACATACACACACACACACACACACACACACACATATATATATATATATATGAATTAAACTTTTAAAAGGGCAAAATGCCTCATGCTCAACACCCAGGAAAATGGTTAGAAAAATGTTAACGTTGAAGTTTTTAATGAATGTGAAAAGTTCAGCTAAAAATATACAAGAATGGGCAGCCCTGAGCTTTCTTCAATGCAATTTCAGAATAAAGCCAAAACTGAAGTTTAATTTACCAAATACATGCAAGCTCCAGATCTTTGCAAAGAGCTCAGCTTTTCCCTGTATTTCATGCAGGTGGGTGTGAGGTTTGGCTGACAGCTGCAGTCTGGTTGCTTTTTCCACCTCCATTATTGATGACCAGGGAGTGAAACTGAGAATAACCTGGAAGACCTTGGAAGTGTCAGCTTATGTATTTGCAGTGCCTTATTGTGATAGTCTTTGATGGTAGCACTCAAGCACAGGAAAGCTTTCCAGGATTACATGGGAAAATGAGACTGGAAAATGACTGAATTAACTCACCTGAAACCCCATGCCTGGTCCAGCAGAGCTGTGAGCACGTACACCAAGGATGGGTTTGCTGGGGTGTGAATAGTGTCTGTGTGCAGTTCAAATGTGCTGCACATCCAAACTGCAGCAAAGCCGGAGGGTTCCACTCCAGTGCCAGCCCTGCCCATGGGAGCTGATGGAGGTTGGGCACTGTCTTTGACACAGAGGTGACTTCTGCTGTGCTGTCAGACGAGGTGGCTTTGGGGCACGTCTGGTGAAGCCATTTCGGGCAGGGAGGCTGGTGTTTCACTGAGGCCTTGCAGCTTGCCCACAGAAACTGGCCAGTCTCCCTGCAGGCTGTGGTGAAATCCCCTGAATCATCACTAATCCCTGCTGGGGCTGCCAGCGTTCCCAGGCTGCTGGGCACAGGGTGCCCAGGCTGGCACTGCCCATCCAGAGGCCGTGCTGGAGCCTGAACACGTCCAGGTGGGCAGGAGAGGAGAGGTCTCCAGGGGGAATGGACACAGGAGGGCCCTGGAAGCACTCAGCTCCATGAGGGTGGGCTGTGCTCAGCGGAGGACATTGAGACAGCTTTGTCTCAGACTGTTGCTGTAACACCTCCAAGCTGGAACTTGTCTGAGGAGACATGGCTCCAGAAATACTTGTGGGAATATGCATGACAAGGGGATTGCGATGGATGGCCCCAGAGTTTCAGCTCCTCTCCATGGGACAGTCATGGCTGGCTTTTTTTGTTTCTTTTTTTTTTGTTTCTTTTTTTTTTTTTTTTTAATAAGCCATTATTTGAAGGGAAAATGGCATTGAGTGTCTTGAGGATGCTCTTTCCCTCGTGGCTGGAATGGGTACCTACCTCCTTCCCTCTGACTCTGGCATGTCCCCGCTTTGGCCCTGTCAGTGCCCTTCCCCTCCTCCATCTGGCAGGTGGCACAGGGTGCTCTCTGTTCCCACCAAGGGATGGTTAGTGGGGCCCTCAAACCTTGCACTTGCCTAAAGGGTGGGAAGGGCCATGAGAAATCAAACTGCTCGGCTGTTTCAAGCTGCTGAGAGCTTCAGGAGAGGCCTGAGGGTTTCTTACAACTGTCCTGGAGGCTGAGGATATCTCAGCAAGGTCAGGTGTGCAGGGGCTGCAGTGTGCTCAGCCGCCCCAGTGCTCAGCCTCTGTGCCCACCAGGTGCTTGGGCACCTCCCACATCTGCCTCTCTCCAGAGGCTGATCTCCAGCTCACAGTAGTGCTCACAGCATCCCACAGTGTCC
Source organism: Taeniopygia guttata (assembly GCF_048771995.1). Lineage (NCBI taxonomy): Eukaryota > Metazoa > Chordata > Aves > Passeriformes > Estrildidae > Taeniopygia > Taeniopygia guttata. The sequence goes on along the minus strand of NC_133030.1, from coordinate 54,993,699 downwards.
ATGCTTCCCACCTTCCCACCTCCCATCTCTTTTTGAAGCCCTATCCCAGCAGCAGGAGCTAAGTGCTGGGGATGGATGCACCTCCCCACAGCTCTAAAAGTCCTGGCCAAAGTCCCCAGCCAGTGGTGACAGTACAGAGTGTTTCTCACTGCAAGCCACCTCCTGACTGCATTAAGTGGAAGAGAGCCAGGTGGCTGATCATCAGCAGGGCTGCTCCAGCCAGCCCTGGGCAGGGCTGTGAGAGGCTCCCAATGCAGCAGCTGCTGGAAATCACACCTTGCTCACACTGAGCAGCATCCTCCTTGTGCAGCAGCTGAGCTGCCCAGTGCCCATTTACTGCTGCACTTGCTGCAACTCCTTCCCTGGGGTGCTGTGAAGTGGGGCAGGGATCACTTGGGCACAAGGCTGAGCCAGCAAGAAGGGACTGGCCAGCCCAGAGCCCCAGGCTGTGTGTTTTCTGTTACTTGGTGGTTTGGCCTTTTTCTGTGTGGGTTTTGGTTTTTTTTTTTCTGCAATGAACCCTGTGCTTTGCAGAGACTTGTCAGCAGGACAGAGACCTTGCAGCTTAGCGTGGGGGGAGCTGCCTGTCTCAGATTGCAGGCAGCAGCCTGGGTCACTGCTGAGCTGAAACACAGTGCTGAGGACAACCTCAGCATGGCATGGAGACAATCCATCTCCTCCAGACCTGTCTCTTGCTGCAGCAGGGCAGCACCCCTGGCACAGGGGGCTGGATCCTGAGTGTGTCAGTGGGGAAGGGGCCCTGTGACAGCATGGGTCTCTGCCCTGGCTCATGTGCATAATTTCCTGGCAGTAACCTAAATTTTGGACAGAACCAGGCCCCAATCCCATTGGGAATCATCAGTCTGGCTGCACCCATGGAACATCCAGCCTCTCTCCCTGCTTGGCAGCATTTTGTGCTAGTGGTCACTTGTGTCCACACAAAGCAGCAGGACTGCATGTTTTGGGATGCAGCCCTCAGCTCCTACCCGCTGTCAGAAACAGATCATGTCCCTCTCCTCTCCGGGGGTACCAGGATGTTTGCAGGGGCAGAGCACCCCTCCCTGCAGCCCCCTCCTGCTCCCTGGAAATGCCTTGGGCTCAGGTGGTCCTGCTGCTTGGGCATGACACCCCAGAACCTGTGTCTGGGGAGACCCTTGTGTGTGGTATAAGATGCAGCTTTAAAAGCAGACTGAAACTGTATTTTGTTTTTCCTTACAAGGAATAAAGCATTGTCCCTGTAACACTATTTATGAGAAATGACACCAAGCAGTGGGTCAGCAGAAGAGGCAGATGGCCAGTGTATCTTTTCCAAATACTTTTATATAAATCAGTGTCAAAACCAGCAGTGACATGTTTTTGTGGTTGGTGTACGGTCTCCATCAGCCTGGATTTTCCTGGGGTATGTCTACAACCTTCTTCTCTTTTAAGGTAATTTCCACAGCCATTGACATGGCCACATGGAGATTATTTTCATACTACTTAGTTCAAGAGTGAAGCCTCTACCAAGAGCAACTTCCCTGGAGAGACATAATCTTCTACAGGAGTTGTTTAAGTGCTCGCCTGACTTGCCTTTCAGCTCAGTTTATTCATTTCCAGTGAAAGCCAGCCCTGAGCAGGGACCACCAAAACCAGAGACAAGATTACCTAAAAGGGGTTTGGAATAAATGCATCAAAAAGATACAGAGAAACAATGAAATACATTTATAAACCCAAGAGATATTTGAGGCTGAATTGGCACGGGGACATGTATTAAAAATTAGCAAGTGAGGTAAAACAATTTTAAAGGTACTAAGAAACATCTACCAGCAAGGGGGGAAACACTTTGTTGTTTGCCAGCACTTTTAGTCCCAAAACACTTCCAAACACAAACCTCCACCATTAAAATTTATTAATCCTCCCTCCTGACTTCTGTGTGGGTCATTTAGAATTGCTTAATACTGAGCTTAGAGGAAAAACCTAATAAGCCAACCACTAATCTTTGAACTTGGCATAATTCTCTCCTCGCTATTTCTCAGCATGTTCTGTCTTGTCCTGCCACCCCACTGAGAAAGCCCCAGAGTGCTGGCACAGGTGGCCAGTCCAGACTCACTCTGGCACCCAGGGCACGGTGGCCATGGCCAAGGGGCCGCAGTTTCCAAACAAACTGCTGTGGGAGAGATTTTGGGACTTGGAAATGAACCTGTGATGAGAGAACTAGATGAGAGACTATTGATGAGACACACGAAGACTGGGATCTTTGGAAAGTAACACATGGAAATTAGATATGTATGTGTTTGTTTAAAGTAATTACACTATACTCTGCATGAAGCATGAGGCTAAAACATGTTTTAGATTCAGATGAAATCTTGACAGCATTTTCTCTCCTTTCCAAAGTAGAAAAACCTCCTGACACAGCCCCAGGTGCTGATCCAAGTGAAGGAAATCCCAAAGTCTGTCTTGGAAAACAAAACAAGATTGCTCCTTCAGCTTATGCCAGGCTTAGTACTAACAGTACTTTTGTACAGTGCTTCTGTAATGTTGCATTTAGCAAAGCATCATTCAGGCTTTTAACCAGCCCTTGGAGAGTGTCTCAGCCCCATCTCACAGCAGGAAGGAAGCTGCTTTGCTGAGGCTGGGGACAGGGTGACAAAGGTGGCTTTTGGACATGATCCTCTGCTGTGCTGCTCACCCTCTTCAGAGGTGAAGGTTAACCTGGTCACTCTTTTTCTTCTCCAGAAGGAACATAGAGAAAAGATAAAAAGATTCTGAGATACAGAATCCTCCTTTAGCTGAGTGTCTCTCCCATGTACAAACTCACCCACAGTGCTGGGCAAGGATTTCAACCAAGTATTTTTGTCCCAACTAGCTGGATTTTATTTATGCCCCTTTTGGTCTGTTCCTTCCTCAAGATTAAAATAAAAACAACAACAAAAGAAAAAATAAAGTACAAAGGTCTCGAGAGAGATCAACCTTTCCTCTCCCTGCTGCCTTTCCTGCAGAAATAGAAAATTCCTGCAGAAATAGAAAATTCCTGCAGAATTTCTCTTGGGAATGGAAAAGACTGCAAAAAGCACGCTATCAAAGGTGAAAAGCCTTGTGGTCCGCTCGCAGCTGGACACCTTGGTCCTTCCCACAGCTCACCTCCCGCCAGCATGAGGAGAGCATCAAAGGGGCCCACCCTGCTCAGGACAGATCCCTGTGCCAGCCCAGGCGCTGGCAGCAATATCGCCCCACTAGAGACGTGGCTGAGCCCGTCTGCAGCCCCCCACCTCGTCGTTTCAGGCACTGAGCTTTATCCTCCAAGCTGTGCCCATTCCGGGGGTGGGACCCTTTGTGCCCCGTGCCTTGGGGTGCTGCTGGTGGCAGGATGGGGCTTTGCTGCCCCAGGAGGGCTCGGGGGGCAGCGGGAGAGGCTGCAGAGAGCAAGGGAGGAGCCCCACGAAGGGAAGGGGGTAAAAGCAGGGAAAAGCTGGGGAGAAACCTGGCGGGGTGAGAGCGGGGCCAGAAAGGCACGGGCAGAGCTGAGCCGCTGGGGCAGGCTGTGCTCGGCTGTTTTCCCCGCTCGTTTTTAAAGGCAGCTCCCGTGTTGGCAGAGGAGCGTTCGGCAGCCCCTTCCCGGGGAGGAGCAGGGCAGTGCCGGGACAAAGGGTGACAAAGCCGGGCACAGGAGGGCAGCGCCGGCCGGGAGTCTCCGGCAGGGCCGGGAGGCTCCTGGGCCTGCGCTCGCTCAAAGCCACAGCGGAGCCCGGCAGCAGAGCCGGTGTCTTTCGACTTCCCCTCTGCGCCGAGCAGGCCAAGCATCCTCTAAATAAAAAGCCTGCCTTGGCCTCTGCCTAGGAAACAGCCGCATTTGAGCAGCTGGGTCGAGCAAGAGACTTCCAAATCAGGGCATCCCGGCCCGGCGCTGCCTGCTCCTATTAAAGGACATGGTTTAATCTCACGCAGGCTGGAAGCTGCAGCCCAGGAGAAATCCTTGGCAAGTGTCATTAGGACGTCAGGTCTGTTTTGGGATGCCAGACAGGACGGGTGCTGCTGCTACAGCCAAGGGTGCTGAGCCCCCTTCCCACTGCAGCATCCCCTGGCCTGCCCTGGGGCAGACCCACACTGGTGTGGGACCTGCAGCTCTGAGGGATGCTCTGTGAGCCTGGAGATCACTCTGAAGGCAACAAGACCTCGTGTCAGGAGAGGGGGACATGGCCTCCTGAGGTCTGTCAGGGCAAGTTCCACCGTGGGGGTGACAGGTCGGGTGAGCACCCACCAGACACAGTGCACCAGGAGCCCCAGCACCAGGTTGGATTTGGGCTGGGCTCGGGGATACTGGGCTGGGCAGGTGAAGGCTGCCTGCACCACGGGCCATGATCAAACAGTGCCAGCAGGAAGGGCACAGTCCTTCACTGACCAGGGTTTCCTGACCTCCAATTTCACTGCTTTCAGCCCCATAGCAGCAGGTTGTGGACAGGATTCCACTTGCCTTTGAAGCTCTATTTTCAGACATTCACCTGCAGGCCACACACCTGAGGCCACCATGAGTTACTGCAATTTGTGACTGACCTGTTTTAAACCACAAATGGTCCCTACTGTCATCTCAGAGCCCACTAAGCTGAGTGAGGCCAAACCTGACACCATGTGTCCTGCAAAGCATTAGGGTTTCTGCTGATGTTTTCACCTTGGCTCAGAGGTTCACAAAAGCCATAGCTGATGCTGTCCAGGAGCACTGAAAGGGGCAAAGAGCTCCCTTGCTTTTTCCTACTCACACACCAAGGCATCAAACTTTGCCTTTGGTTCAGGCACAGCCAGGTCTGGCCACCAGCTCACTGAGCCACCTCCATCCCTCCTGCCTCCTCCTCCTGCCAGCTCCTCAAAGGCAGGGAGGGGTGCAGGCTCATCACAGGAGCAGATGACTTTTTCCACAGAAACAGATGCCTGCTTCAGCCAACACATTGTCTTTGTGTTGAGCTCGATCCCACCTATTCTGATTGTCACTGTTGTTATTATTTCCATAACTGTTTTTCCTCCAGACTTCTGGCTCCAGGAACAAATTACTTCAGCCCTGCCCACTCCCAGGGCTGTGAGGCTTCAAAAGATGTCTGAAAGACCTGTCCTTCCTGGTGACAAGTGCTCCTTCCTTTGTATTCTCCTGGGACAATGTTTGCAGCATGTCACAGGTAGGGAGGAGCTGCCCAGGAGAGCAGGACCATGGCTGTGGCCATGGCAGGAGCGTCAGAGTTCCGGCAGCCAGCTCAGGAACAGCTCAGGATGGGGCAGGAGGGGAAGGGGTAATGCTCCTGGCTAGCACCAAACCAGAGGTGGCTTCTTTTCTTCTTTGCCAAAGGAGAAAGGTGCCTGTGCTCAAGATTTTTATGGATCACTGCAGGCTGAGATTCACAAAACAGCTTGCTGCTTCCTTCAGCAGTGGAAGTGAGGCAGTCACAGTCATCCATCCAGGGAGATTCAGCATGGATCCCCCAGCTCCCTCCCTGGGACGTGCACAGGATGCCCCAGGTCCAGCTGACACAGGCAGCCACGCTTCAGCCACAGCCAGGGCTGTCCATGACATGCACAGTCCCTTTCAGCAGCTTCAAATAGACACCAGCTCTGTACAATGAAGATCTGAGGCACTTTCTGGCTCCCCAGAGACATCACTGGCTGACCCTTGGAGCTGACTGAATATTTATGATCTCCAGGAAGGACAGCAGCAGCTTGAACACAGACAAGTAACCACAGGGCTGTGGTATTGTGCTTCCTCCTAGTTCTTTGCTGAGTCTTATGACTATAAAACAAACATGAAGATCCTCCTTGCATACTGTGAATCCCTTCTCCAGGAGAGAAAATTTCAGGAAGGTTCTCACAGCCCTGTGAAAATGTAGCACCTCACTTTGCCGAGAAGAAAATTTGGGACCTTCTCAAACTACTCCACTTACATTTACCAACAGAGTGCTTTTGTTGTCCTACACGTCAGCAGGGCGGCCAGAGATCTAACTTGAGCCTTGGGAAATTCTGACTCCTACTCTTCCTGCCTTGTGACAGACACTTGTACAAGCTGCACCACTCCCTCTGTGTGTGAGAGCAGGACCTTCCCTTCCTCTTTCACACTAGCACCAGCCTTGGCCAGGGGAAGGGCAGCAGAAAAGCATCCAGCCAGCCAAAGAAGAAGTTGGTTTAGCAACTAGACAAGAAGCCAGGGCTCAGAAGTGTCCTGGCCCCAATCCAGTGTATATTCAGACCAGAAGAGAGAAATGAAAGCAGTTGAGACAGGAAGAGACTTTTTGCTGTCATCAGGCAGAGTTTTGTCCTTCACCCTCCAGCTCGCCCCTGTCTGGGGCAGCTACCACCGCTTCCAGCCAGAGCTCTGTCACAGACAGCAGCAGACCAGGGTGCTCTTCTGTGGAAAGCCACACCTAGAGAGGGATGTGCCCGTGGGGCTGTTGCTTCTTGTGGTGCTCCCCAGGACTGCCAGGCTGGACCCTTGCTGCAGGAAGGGGTGTCCACTGTGATCACACATTGGTAGTGGGCCCCTGTCACATGCACTGGGAGGAGGAACAAGTGACTGTCCTAAAAACTGACCCAATCCTCCAGCAATGCCTGGGAGAAGTGTGCCAAGGGAAGGAGCTGCAGCCACTCCCTTTTCAAATCCATAGCTCTATTCCACCTGCTTGAAAATAGAAGCCAAGATTAGATCACCACAACCTTTCCTCCTCTAGATTTGCCTCCATTTCTGCTCAGTCTCCTCCATCAGGACATGGCCTATTTAGGGACCCCCATCACCTGCAAAGACAGATTTTAGTACCTTTCCCTAAATCTCAGCACACTCTAGGATTTTCCACATGGCAGCTGGTGAGTGGGATTGCTGGCAGCCCTTTTTGTCTCGGTGGCATCAAGGCTGAGCAGGGCTGTGTTCTAGCTCCTACTGGGTTTAACACCTCCTTTCCTTTGCTGTCTGCCCCAGAAACATGAGGAAAGGAGGCTCTGTGCCCTTCAGGCTCAACAGCAAGTTGTACAGCACTCCACAAGCACCAGCAGCTTTGGGCTGAAGAACTGGTCTGGGAGCCCAGGCTTGCTAGAGACTGCAGACTCCTTGCACATACACTGACTTCTAAATGAGCACAAGCAGCTCATTGGATCCTCCCAAGCTGCACAAATTTGGTCTATGAGCTGAAGAATCTGCTCACAGAGTCACAGAATTATTTGGGTTGGAAGGGACCTTAAAGACCATCTGGTTCCACCTCCCTTGCCACGGGCAGGGACACCTCCCATTAGACCAGGTTGCTCAAAATCTCATCCAACCTGGCCTTGAACTGTTCCAGAGACACGGCATCCACAACTGGAGATGGCAACCTTCTCCATGGGTTTTTATGCCTCTTGCACAGAAGCCAGGCTAGAGGGTGCTCTGCAGCCAGGTGGGTGTTCAGTCCCCTTTGAGAAGAGACTGAGGCTTAGTTCTCAGCTTGAATGCCATGACAGCCTTGGTTAGTCACCATCAGGACTGGGGGTGCCTCCTCTTCTGCATTGCACTTCCACACCTACAGCCTGGCTGTGAGGCATCCAGAAAATCCTCCAGCACAGCCAGTGTAACAGGTGCAGTCAGCATAACCACAAATTTCAATGCAGCACCAGGCTGATCCAGAGCTTTACTTCCAGGCTTTTGGTTTTCCCTTTAGCAGCATGTCTATCTTTGGTTCAGTCCAATTTAGGATTTGTTTTCATCCCCTGCCTTCCCTGAACTCTGCTGCTAGATCAATGAAACTCAGATTTGCAATGAAATGTGGAATGCTACTGCTCCCAAGACAGAAATCTGGGAAAATGCATCATCTGAGTGACAAAAAAAAAGGCAAGGATGAAGCATTCTTTATTCTTATATGTTGTTGGAGGACAGAAGGGGAGGGTAAGGTAGAGGTAATAGTAAGTTAATGAGAAAGGCTGGATGCTTGTTAAACAAACAGCATGTGTCTGTCCCTATAAACCTTGGCTCTCATCCCTCTGCTTTATTTTTATCCTTGATGAATGCTTTTGTCACTGCCTTTACTTCTACTGCTTTGCAAAGGTGGTTCCACAATTCCCCACTTCTTAGCCAGACATAAGACCAATTTTTCCTGACTGTTTTGCATCATGCAATACCCACCCTGGCAGACCCAGCTCATAATGTCAGCAGTAGACAGAAAATTGGAGAAGCATCACTGATATTTTTAACTACCCAAGTTATTTGGTGCACAAACCAGAGCTCAGCTCTCCTTTGCACCCAGCAGAATTCTCCCCTGTTCCATCAGGATTCACCCCAAGTGCAGCTCTGACCTAAAAACTGACCTTTAAAGATGAGATGCCTCTTGGCCAGCAGCTCTGGTCCCCGCTGTGAGCTGTCACAGTTTTTGGGCTGATTTCCCAGAGAAACAAGCCTCATCTAACAACACACTGTGTGTGAGAGCTTGGGCTTGTGTATGCTCAGTCTGTGCCCCCTGGAGCTGTGGCACCTGCAAGTGAGCAAGGCTGGGGGGGCTGGAGAGAAACCTCCCTGCTTGTGCCCTGAGCAGAGCTCAGAGCAGCAATGAGCCCCTCCATGCAGCTCCTATGGGCTGCAGCTTCACTCCAAGAGCTGTTTGCTCCCACAGACTGTGAGACAATATGGGACACAGTGCACTGAGCCCCAGACTCAAATCCACACCAGCGAGGGGCCCTTTAAGTGGTGGTCCCTGAGCTCCTCTTCTGTCACTGGTAAGCTCCCACCATGTCTCCCTTTTCACCTTGCAGTATTCATTTCCATGACTAAGTGGAGCTAAAGGGCAACCAGGAAGAAAAATGGATGTGGTTTCCCACAGCAACATGGCCAGGACAAGCTTTTCCTCCTGCTTGTGGCAGCCTTGCAGTGAGAGCAGGCTGCTCCCCGGCAGCCCCAACAGTGGGAGAGCCCTGCCCTGTCTGTGAGCACCCAGAGGCCTCCCAGCCCCTCACTGGGGTGTTCTGGGGATGTGCTCCTTGCCCATCTCTGCCCCCATGCATTACAGAATACACCCTATAAAGAGCGTTCTGGTGAGGTGGTTGATTCCCCGGTGAGAGGCCTGGAAAACACCCAGGAACTGAAGGCATCCAGAACTGATGACTCTCTTTCCCCCTATCCTAGGGACTGCTCTAAATTCTAGACTCATTACAGCCTTGACTTTATTTGAGCTAAGCCATCCTGCAGGTCTGGATTCACTGCAGCAGCTGAACACCAAGGAGATCCTGTTGCTCTTGCCATGCTGTGCACCATGGACCAGCATGGAGATGCTGCAGGGACCCCAGAGCAATTGTACTCTTTGTCCAGCTGGAAAAGCACTCACAGATCTGGTCTGTAGAGACTCGTGGAGCTCTGACACCACAGGAGACCTTAAAAAGGGACTGTCCCTTGAAGCAAGGCTTAGCTCAGAAGGGCTGAGCCAAGGCTTGTCTCTGGAGATAAGAAGTAAGCAACAAGTTTTGAAAGCCAAGGATAAAGAGGTTCATCAAGGGGTCAGTTAGATAAAATATACTAAAATATATTTGACCTAACAAAGTTACTCTGGTGGCTGCTCCCAGATCAGTGATGAGGAACAGAACTTCCCAACAGCAGAACTCTGCTTTTGCTGCTCCTGCTGCAGGCACATACAGCAGGGTGAACCCTGTGCACGCCTCTCACCACAACCAACACTCCAGGAATTGCCTTGGGAGGCTCAGAAAAGGGCTGAGCACCAACCCATGGCTCTGGGACTGCAGGAAGGAGGGGACAAGACACAGGATTCCTTCACAGAACAAGCACCACGTAGCCTGAAATAAACAGTTTCTCCATTCCCACTGGCCAAATCCAAACACCCCAGTGATAAATATTAGTACCAGTCACTATTAATCCCACCACAGCAAAACTTGGATTACAATACAAGTGAAAGATGGAGCAAAATATGCAATTTGAAAAAAGCTCCTGAGCAAATAAGGAAGTTTCACTTCTTGCCTACTTGAAGCACATGTGACATGATTTGTTTGAAGAATAAAATAGACTGCAGGCATGGAAAATGCCAGGCATAAAGCTTTAGAGAGTTACTAGTACTGTGGAATATAAATGGCAAGCAATCCCAGATTATTTTAGAAAAGGCTGGCTGCAATTTACAGCCTTGATTAGACTGATTACTGAAGGATGAACAGCAAAATAACTTCAGTAATTAAATTTCCGAAGAGGAAACCAAAGGTTCTTACTCGTAAAATGAGCAGCAAATGAATTTAAATATTCAATATGACTTTTGCCCTTCTCAGCAGAAGAACATGCTGCCTGACGTGGTCATTTTCTAGGAAAGGAGACTGAACAAAGCTTAACAAATAAATGAAAAAGGGCTTTGTAGCCCTATAGGTTTTCCATGAGAAAGGTAAAGCCCATTGGAATTACACTTCAGCTCAGAAAGCAATACAACTTAATGGAAAAATAGACGTATCATTAGGGTGTATTTCAAGTTGAAAAATAGAGTTTCCATCAATATCTTGTGGTCAGTTTCCCTCTGTAATTAAGTGGAAGCTGTCCGAGTAGATGGTAACACCGATAACCGATGTGAAATCGCAGTGAGGGAGTGATCCATGGAGTTCTTTTCTAAAAAAAATCCAAGAGAATCCCGACCAGAGCTGTTTCTGCGTTTGGGAGACATCCTGTGGCTATTGCAGACACTGCACCGGCCCTCTACAGCTCGCCTTGCCGAGCAGAAGGGACCGAGCATCATCCATCCATCCATCCATCCATCCATCCATCCATCCATCCATCCATCCATCCATCCATCCATCCATCCATCCCCATCCATCCATCCCCATCCATCCATCCATCCAGCCCTCCCTCCCTCCCCTGCCAGGCACCCCCTGCCACCAGCCCCTGCCCCTCTGGGTGCCACAGACACAGGACCATGGGAACAATGCCTCCAAGCTCCTATCAGTGTTTCTCCCATTCGCGTGGAAACACGTGTGAAAAGCATTTCATGCCTTTTTACTGCGTGAGCCAGGGGAGGAAATTATTCCATGCTCAGCAACTTTGCTGTTTGTTGCTGTTTGCGGTGCTTGTGCCGAGGTCTTGGCAAGAGGCACCTCCAAGCAAACAGGATTTTACCTCAAGACAGGCAAATGATTGAAAACCATGTGATTCAAATGCCAGTAGAATTTCACTTTCTGATTTTGCATCCCCATATGTTTTAACAGAATTATTTTCGTGGTGAGCTATTTTGTTATCTGATTTTATTCACCTAATACATTCAATGTGATCAGCAACTACAAGGAAACACAAACTGTACAAATATTGTGGTTTTATGCTCTGATTTTTTTTAAGGATGTTAAATGATAACATAAGTGTATAAATGGAATGAGAACTGCAACATATCTGTGCCTTGAAACTCCATGCTGTGGTTCCCACAGCAACCATAACCATGGCCACTTCTCATGGATTTTACATCGAGTCTGACGCTGTTCCAAGTGCTCAACACACATAAGCAAAAACCAAGCAAATGCATCTGTTTTCCCTGCAATAAACATCTTACCTGCTAAGTCACAACCACTCAAGGTGTTAATGGCACTCGCAGGTGAAGGTGAACTCTCAACAGCAGACGATCAATACCCTGAGTGTGGCTTCTGTGCAGAGATACTTGCAGGATTCATAGTGTTGGCATTGACACCCTCCTGTTTTCTGTTATTGCTGGAACAAGAGCCTTGTACCAAAGGTTAAAGCATTCTTAGAAGGCTAAAAGAGAGCAGTTAAGGGTCTTTCAAATTATTTTATTTCAAATACCAAACTGTTTCAACTTCAGAAGCACTGAGCGGTCAGATACCTCCTCCATGGTTTTGCTGGTTTTATACAGCCCCTTTACTGGTAGCAGTACCTGGCAGTGCACTAAAAAGAGACTGGCAGAAACAAGAACATGAAAATCCTGAAGTTATCTGAATTTACTGGTTTGCCTTTTTCTGCTCTTAAGTTTGCCCAAAGTAAGGCATGCACAGAGACAGCAATTCCTGCATCCCCTTGTTCTTGGTTTTCTTCAAGCATTTACTGCTGTTGCAATTCAGGACTCTGACTGGTCTTGGGTATGAAAAAGTTGAACTTCTAACAAATTATTCATCTCTCTAGGCTGAGCTTTATCCAAAGCTCATGTCCCTTCCTGCTGGATAACAGTTTATTATCTGAAGTGATAGAATAATTGTCAGTGGTGAAATCAATGAAATAATTCATGGCTACTGGAAGGGAAAAAATCCAGTTAAAGGTGGAATTTTCAAAACTCCACTTCATCAGAATGTCAAATCTGGGTGTTTTTTTTGGCAGCATGAGTGCCCTGTAGTAACATGAGCCTGTCTTTACTGGAAAGCTCCAGGGCTTTTCTATGAAAACTTACAGAAATTAGATAGTATGGACAGCTACAACCCTACATATTTAAAATTAAATGTTAATCCACAGTGGTACCAGCTTTCCAAAATGGTATTTATTCCTAAACATCTGCAGTGTAAATCAGAAACCAAAATGCTACATTAGTATGACCCCCCCGCCCCCACCCCAGATGGCAGAAATACCATCAACTACTGAAATTCTCTAAATATTTAACACTTTAGGTTACTAAGAAAAGATGTGCTCCTGGATAGCACAGCAAGAAACACCCAACCAGCCCCAGCCTGAAATACAGAGAGTGGCAGTGGCTCAAGGGGCCTCTGCCCTTGGGGACAGTGACCACGGTGACAGAGCAGGCTCCAGCCCAGGGGCCGGGCACTCGCTGCTGCTCCAGGGCTGCACAGGGACACAGCTCCCCGGGCTGGCTGCAGGCCTAATTAAATTGCAATCCACAGCATGGTCTGTGACACAGCAGCTGTGGGAAATACTGATTAAAAGCATCTAGACATTATCCCAATGGGCCGATGTATAGCTGAGGTTTTTAACTGAATTGAAGAGAGCTCTGATTTAAATTCCAGATATGCCAGTCTTTCCATATGACTGGGAGGACTACTGAACCCTGCACTTCATTTCTGCAACATAAACGTGTGGATATTAATTCCATATTTTTATAAATAATCTAATTTATCTTGACTTCTGTAATAAAAAAATAGGATACAGTATCTTCCTATATTCGATCTTGAAGCCTCAGTGTAATGCAAGAGAAAAAGCAAAACCTTGCCCAAATCTGTACCAGAAATCTTTAAATCCACAAAGATTGTACCAGATGCTATTACTTGAACAGAAGCAGTGTGCAAAACACTTAGCCCAGCAGGACTAGCTGTTCTTCCAGCCTACCTCTCTCTACTTCTTCTCAGTATGGTCAAGGACCTCAGGTCTTGTAAAGAGGTCAAATAAACTGAAGTGTTTCAGAAATCCTAAGTACAGGGAAGGTTTACATAAGAAAAAGTGTATCTGAATTTTTTCCTGCTCAGTGTTCATTATTTCATGCATGCATCTTTAAATGCTCTTATTTAATAAAGTGAAACCTGGCAACCCAAACTCTTAATACATTTTTCTCTGCCAGATCCAGCAATCAAAAGACGTTGTCAGTGCTGGCTGACACAGGTTTCAGTGATGCAAACCTTCAGTCAGGAGCCCATTGCCATCAACCCCTGACACAGCACTTGGACCACACGTTCCAGGACAGTCATGCTGTGAAATAAAAACGCTTCTTGTTTGCTGTTCACGTGTCTCAAAACACCGAGATCTGCTGCTGCCTCCTCACCACACACTGACCTCTGATTATTTTTAAATCTTGCCCCTTAATGTGAGAAAAACCAGGTGTGGTCCTGCAGAGTCCCATCAGCAGTGGTGCCTGCAAGCCTACAGAGATTCCCAAGAAATAAGAACAGGCAAAAAGCCTGTGTTGTGGAGGCAGTTCATCTTTGGTTTGGAGAGCTGAAGAAAGAATTTTTCTTCCCAGGCAGCTCCCAGAGGCTTGAACACCAATCGTGCAGGGTGCTAAATATTCTCACAACACTGCAATTTTACAAGGCATTTGGGAAGGAAGCTGTTAAAAATTATTTTCTGATTATAGTAAGTGATTTTCTTTTAATGCCTCAAATAAAGATTTACTGAAAGAACCTTTTGAGAACACTTTAAGAAAAATACCAAAGTACAAACTTTAAATATCCAAAGTATGATACTGGTGCACTTTTTAGAAACACTTACATACTTAACAGGTGAAGTAGGAAGAGAGTATTTCAGAAAACATTTAATATGAAACCTTTTGGAACTTCCATCGAATACAGATTTACATAATTTATCAGAACACTTTTTCAGTTCAGACAACAAAGTGCACTGCCAGGTGAAAAAAATACATTTGGAGGAGTGCTTAAAACGTAGGGAGTGAAAGGATAGGTGACCATTCACCTGAGAAAGTACAATGACTGCCCTGAAATGTCTTATTGCTATTACAAAATGGAGTTTTCATGGAAAAAAACCCATACTGAGCAGCACAGGCATGGGCAGAGCACTGAAAGCCAACTGAACTCTGGTAGCACCTGGAGTTCTCAAGCCATGGCATGATACAGAATATACAGAGAATAAAATGCAAATTCAGGAATATTTACTACATTTAACAACTATGATTACCCTTTAAACTAGCATAATCAATATCAATGCTTAGGGGGAAAGAGAGGGGAAGTCTGCTGCCTTCACAGACTACAGATCACAAGAGCTAACTTGCAAAATATTAAGGACTTTGCATTTTCACCTTGGGTCAAATCTGAACTGTGTACTATGAGTAACTATTAGCTCACTGCAAATTTAAAATGCAAATTTAGGCTCCAGTTTAAAGCACATGTTAAGTACATGCGTAAGTGCTTCACTGAAATAGAACCACAAAACATTAATACAAAAAGTCAAGTAGATAACGCAGGGTATTATCTACACAAGTCCTCGATGAAATAAACTGAGTATCGGTAGGAAACAACGCGTGAAGAAATCTCCTCATTCTAGTTCGCAAAATCAAATCCGTTTCACCGCTGTGATGGTTAAAAAGTGGGGGCTGTCCCAGAGCAGCTGCATGTCCTACCGAAAGCTAGTTGGCCATCAGAGTTCATGGGGGCAGGTTCCACACTGCACAGGGACGGGGACAGGGGACAGGGGACTCCCTCGGCAGCACGGCCAGACACGCGCTGGCACAGAGCCACCCAAAGCAGCACGGCCAGAGCCAAGGGGAAGCACGCTGGAGAGAGCTGCAAGGAAAAGCTCCAGCTGCTGCTGCCTATGGCTGCAGCTCAGCAGGCTGGATGCTTGGGCAGAGGAGATGAGCAGCCAGCCCGATTCCCACCCAATGCTGAGGGTGCCCAGCAGGCGAGGGACAGCGCTGCCCCACGCGCAGGGAGGCAGGACTGGCAGAGAATGGCCATGGTTTGAGAGTCCCTTTGTGCTTCGCATCAGCCTGACCTAGTCTAACGTGGCAAACCCGCTCCCAAAGAAAACCACTACTCAGCAGTTAGCACTGCCTTTTACACTGCCTCTTCCCTAGAGGAACAACAGAGAAATGTTCTTAGCTGCGATCAATACTCATAAGCCAAAAGGACAAGGATACAGTTTTAGTAGTTTAGCAGAAGCAGAAGAATGGAAGCGTTTACCCAAATATTAATGCACAAATTAACTACATTATTAAACTTTGATTCAGACTTAAATAATAAATAGGTGGGCAAAATATAATGCAAGACTTACTCAGTAGAAGTGAATTTTTAATCATCTCATGAGATCTACTTAGAAAACAGGACTAATAATGTTCACAACCATAAATCCAAACCCTTCACACATTTTTTTTCTTAACACAGCAGTGAACTGTAAACCTGCGTTTACTGGTTATCGCTTCAGTCATTTTAAATATTAACTCAAGTGTTTCCTCCTTGGCCATTTCAATTTTTAGCACCAAAATTAGCCCAAAAAGAGGTACTGGTACAGCTCGATGTTGTAAATGAATTGTTTACATATAATACTTTATATATTATACACACATACTGTACATTCACACGTCCACACAAACAGGAGGCATATTTAAATGAATATATTCTGTGTTTCAATTTGTTGTCAAAGACTTAGGAGCAATGGAAATAAAGCAGAAGGGGTAATATTTTACATAGTAGGCAACTTTAATGCTGTAGTGCACTTATAAAAAAGTCCAACTCTCCCTCCCAGCTCAGCAGCTTTTTTTTAATATCACTATTCAGAAGGATGCAGAAGTTATTGCCTAAATGTTATTCTATACATTTCCATCGGAATTCTCAAAAACACTTTAAATTGCTAACTAATTTACAACTTAACTATTTTTTCTTGTTACAGCTTTAACTCATTGGCAATTTTGGAAGCAATGTTTTTGAAAGCTATGGATGTTCCCGATATCCGCTTAAAGCGAACTCCGTTCAGGGACAGTCTTGGCAGTTTACACACCTCCATCTCCCACTGTACAAGGTTTTCCGCGTGCCCATCTCCATGGACACAGAAAAGCAAGAAACGCTCTCTTTGTTCATAGTCACAGTTATTGGCATCCAGGACCTTTCGTATTTCCCTCATCATGTCATTGGGATCCATGGAGCTGGTGGTTTTCATGCTCCAGGTAAAACGCAGCGACCGAGGCTTGGCTTCCTTGTTCTCGTCCTTCTGATCCACAGCTACATTGCGGCTGAAAGACAGGAATTGCAGAGTGAGCAGGGCCAGCCGCCCTCCCCGGGGGCCACCTGAGCGAAGCCACCACTCCACACTCCCCACCTGGGTGAGAGCAGCGCTGGAGGCTCCGGCTGTGGCCAAGCCACGTTCCCCCAGCTGCTGCACACACACACAGTCAGGGGAAAGCTGTAGCTGCTGGGGCTGGAACAAAGGAATGGCACGAGGTGGGACACAACTGGCACTTGCTGGATTCAGGAGCATGGGGGCAATGACCTTCTGGAGGCAGAATTACATGCAGCACCTACAACTTGATTTTAAGGCAGGTTCTGCTCAAAACTCTACTCGCGGGCCACGTGGGCAGCTGAAACACCAGCTCTGTGCTAGAAGTTTCTGGAACATTGAAATAACAGCTCCCTGTGGCAGAAACAGCTCCAGTTTCTAAAACATTGAAATAACAGCTCCCTGTGGCAGAAACAGTTCCAGTTTCTGGAACATTGAAATAATGGCTCCCTCCAGGCCCTGGGAGGTGCCCACTTACACAGAATGGGGTGAGCCCATGCACAAAGGTGCTGAGCGTTCCTCTGCATCTCCTGGGCAGCAGCTGGAGTCTGAGCCCTGGGAGGGCCCCTGGAGCGCCAGAGCAGCTGGCTGCAAGCAGAAGGAAGGACAGCAGGACCAGGGTCACCCACCTGCTGCCCAGGGCCAACCTGAGCACCCAGACCTGGGCTGGCTCAGTTACACTCTGTGTGTGAGATGATCCCCAGGGACACACCAAGCTGCAGGTTCTGGGGCTGCCTCAGAGAGGAGATGCTTCCTCCTGAGTTGGTCAGGAATTCATTAAATACCAACCACTGACTGAGGTAAAGTGATGAAATCTTCTGCAGCTCCAAGCTCTGCAGTTAAGTGCCTCTGAGGGAGATGTGCATAAAGAGAGCTGGAAGTCACTACCAGACACTTCTTCAACATAGCTTGTATAAAGATAGTGAGAGGGTTCCATTATTGTCACATTTTTAAGAGATGAAGCACAAAGTATTGAACACAAAATTTGTGTTTCCCAAATCTGCAACTTTTTCTTTTATTTTTAAATAAAAAAGCTTTTCTTTTGGTATGGATATGTGAAGTTAAACAGGACAAAGGAAAGAAATGTTCCAGAAATTTCTAGTATGCAATCATTCCTCTACTTAATTTAAAATCAGTAGTCATGCAGCTAAAGAGTAAGGAACTACACTTGGACCTCCAGGGACAAAACACAGATTTGCTTTGTGAATATTTGAACACTGTCGGTCACTTCTTCAAATTTGATTAAATATATTGACTGTCATACTTAACTATTAGCTAACCTAACTGACCCCCAACCATGCAGTTTAGGTCTCATGTTGAGCCTCCATATTAAGCCAAGCTGCTCTTTGAAAGAGATGGCAAAGGTTACATTTTATTTCTACTACCATTAAGCAGGCAATTATGAAAAAGTTAAATAAAAAGTGATAGCAAGGCCACAACTAAATAAATATATTTCTCAAATATAACCTATTTCATAATTCTCCTATTAAAAGATTTCTTATGACTGTGAGAGTCATAAGACTATGCAATGTGATTTGCCAGATGCTATAGAATTCATCACACAAATTAAAGAGTATTTTGTTTTAAGGTTTTAATTTAATAAGGCTGTAAAGGGCCAGGAAAAAACCCAAGTTTTATTCAATGCTTATTTTATTTTTGGAAGCTTTTTCTACTTGAAAACAGTTTGATGATTTCTATTATTTTTTTGATATGCTGATTTTGTGAGAAGAGTATAACATGAAAAATATTTTACTGCCTGTGATTTTGGAGATGAGAAATATCTTATCACCTTTCAGTGGTTATTCCACACATTTGCAGCCTCACTAGAGACCACTTATCTAGACATCTACACGACAACAGCAAATTACAATGACTAAAATGCAAAAAAAAAAGAAAAACCACACAAGGGAAAAGGCAACAGGAAAGATGAAAGTTTAGAATCAAGTCAGTCAGTACTTTAATAGCTGTTTTGCAGACAGAAATGCTTCTTTGTTTAGTTCCAATGACTTACATGAAAAAAAAAAGCTGCTGCCTGAAGCCACTATGCCACATAATCAAGGGAAGAAAGGTTCAAACTCACCTAAGTAACGTTTTAAACAAAAATTTTACCCTCACCTTGAGCCCTCAAATCTCCCGTTCCTCTCATATTCAGTCGGGAGCCTCAATGAAAAGAATGCAGAAGCAAAAGGAAGTGGGAAAGAGAAGACAAATCTTACACTACAATATAAAATATCTGAGTAGCTGCTAAAAATTACTGCAATCATACCACATGTGTGTTAAAATGCAAAACAACAAAGATGTAAAGAACTTGGTAGGTTAGGACAAACTCATAGAAAGCAACATATTGTCAAACCAAATGGAAGTCTATAAACTACAGTTTTTAAATTGACCATAACTAATTTTAACAGTATATGTTTCTAGATTAAATCTGTAGAACTCATGGAATAAATCTGAAGTTTTAAAAGCAGAAAATGTGAAACTAAAGTTACAAAGCATATTGAAGAGACTGTATTATTTACTAAGTACCTCCTAAAAAATAAATAACTCCCAAATATTTTTAGCTAATGTTATTTATATAAGTTTTATCTGGAATAAAGTATATATTTGAAAAAATCCCCATAACTTTTTACAGACAAGTCTGATCACCTTGTGTATTTGCATGCTCATCAGATCTGCATGTTCAAACACCAAAATACCTTAATGCAAAAGATGCATATACATTTTAACAGAACTTTAAGAGGTAAATCCAAGATTTCTCAATCTGCGGTAACTCCATCCTTATAATTCCACACTGATGCATCTTTCCCACCCAAGGAGAAGTTTAAGCTTTCTGTCTTCTTGCAGTGCTTAAGGCTACATTGCTGGTCACTACCATCTATTGAAAGCCCAGGGTCAAGAAGAATTAAGGGGAAAATTATCTTTCTCTGCCTTCCCATTGTTGAAGGAGGATGGTTCAACATATGAGCATTAACTCTGCTCAGGGGGATGCTGCCTGTACACTGCTTTCAGCCAGACTAAGGCAGTACATGGCTTCCCTGAGTAAAACAAACACAGCAGTTTGGGTGGCAGGTGTCTAGGGACAGGAATGTAAGACAGCAATCTTATTTTCAGATGCAGAGTGATATTTATATCAGGGTGTGTGGGGTGTTACAAGGTGTGATTTCCTCCTTTCCTTCCTTTTGAGAACTCTGGTGGGATCAGCCTTGCAAGGTGACTCTGGCAGTCTGTGTCACAGGGGACCAGGAGCTTTCCTGGAACTGTGAGGGGCAGGGTGGCAGCACTGGCTGCATGGGCCACAGAACCAGCCCAAATTCAACTCAGGGGTACTGCAAAGCAACACTGCACTTAACAGGGGGCAAAGTTGCTCAGCTGAGAGCTGCTGGTCATGGCAGCATCCGAGGAGAACCTGCTCTCTGAGGTACCACACAGCTCACGGTACAACAGGGACAATGTCACTGGCAAATGAAGAGCTGTAAGCAAAAGAGGATACAGAAAAAATGAGAAGACAATTAAAAGTCACAGTGTAAAGTGGGCAGTTAGTGAATTTATTTTCATGAGATCTTGTGCTACTAATCTATAGTGGATATAAGAGAAGGTGGAAAAAGATTTTTCATGCCTGTATATACCAAGAGCATGAAGTCATCCCCTATGAGAGCTCTACAGGACCAAAAAAGGTGTATGCAGGAACCACTACATGTACCAACTGAATTAAACTGATCCTCCCCTTTCAGATGACTGCTTTACTGGGAAGAGCAACCAACAAGTTAGAAAACACTCCTCAACTGAAATAATATTATGAGTATTTAAACTTCAAAGAGCTTTCTGTACTCCTAGGAAGTGGAGGATGGCAGCTTTAAGAGCTGCAAACATTTATGGATTTTTGTTGAGTTTTTTGTGTTTTGTTTTGAAACTTGCCAAAGGCTGTAGAAAACGGGAGCACAACCAGTCTCCTCAACAATGAACAGCCTTACTGTTGCTGGAATCTGTCCAGAAAAGTCTGTAAGGAAAAATCCCTAGTGATGCTCTGACACAATTTTCAGTTTGAAATTAAACCAAAGTGTTCAGTTTGTAAACTACTGTACTCTAAATCTAAGAAAGGTCATTATTTAGAATAGACCTGCCACTTTGAAATAATAAACATTCTCATGGAAGCCTCTCAGAAAACCCTCACTTTGCTCAGTTTTTCCATGCATCAATGTTCCATTCACTGAGCAGGAGCTGCATGAAGTGACACAGAACCTCAAATCTGAGCCATCATGCCAAGCTTAGGAGAGCTGTGCCAGTCTCTCAAGGTGTTCTTTCCTTCACGACAGGCATGGGTATGGTCCAGCTCTACAGCCCAGCACTGCTGCTCTGGGAACAGGCACTTACTGAACTGCCAGGATTGTTTTGGTTGGGGTTTGTGAGTCAGATGCAGCCCTGAGGCCTCCTCACTTGCTAATACAATATTCACTTCTGTGCTACTTTATGCTGCTCTAAATTTTCTGCTTTTGCTTGTGTTTTACATTAACTGATTTTATGGACCAAGATGCTTCTTGGTCTTGGGAATGGAACAAATATATAGACAAGTTCTGTTCTCATTTGTCATGCCATGCCTATACATTATCTACCTTATGGTTTATGAGCGGCTTTCACAAATCTGATTGTTTCCACACATCTGTCCCAGATTATGCTGTGTTTCCTGTTCTTTACATCTTTGTATGCTGTTTTAAATATCCAAGTAAACACAAAGAAAACTGTCTAAAAAGATACTGAAAATCAACAAAAAGTGCAAGATGATAAAATAAGATCAATTTATGGAAATGGAGAAATGATGCTGCAATAAAATCCAGAACATTGATTCATTTTTGCTGTCAGGAAAAAAAAAAGAAGTTAAGACTTCCACAATATGCAGATTGGCAAACACAGTGCATAGTACAAGATATATATATATATATATATATACACACACACATATATACTCACACACACATATATATATATCTGATACCTCTGTGTACTGGGCACAATATTAAAACTCAGCAGTTTAACAAGGAGTGACTGATCATCTACTTTCATTCAGCTCCCTAGAACTGATGCTGTGGCACTATGCATACATGCTACTGGGTTACTGTAGTTCTTTCAAAACTACAAAGATGGTGAGCTCAGGTAGGATTCACAGCAAGTATAGCCAGGAGAAACTGCCAGTATTTTCAGTTTTTGTATCTACAGACAGATCAGGTATGGAGGGACACCACACATTCTTAAAACAGAATTTAAAAAGCACACTGCTTCTGTGCAGGTTGTGTAAGACTTTACAAATTTCTTATTCAAAAAGACACATTCATGGAAGCTGTAACAGATATTTCCACCATGGTCTAAGACTCCTGGCCTCAAGTCAAAGGTAATTTTTTAAAAATAACCTAAAAATTACCTGAAATCTCAAATTTAAACAGTAACCTTCTAGTTTAAAACTGTACTCATATTAGCATTTTCCATCTTTCTTCTGAACAAATGTAGATGCATCCAGCTGTGGAGGGTTGCACAGATGACAGTCCTTTGTTTTAGAAGTGATCTACACCCCACAGCTCATGATGCACGCTGGGTTAAAGCCACTGTCCCTGCTCAGTTCCAGCTGTATGTTGAGCTGCATGGTTTCTTTCCTTAACTAAGTTGTTGCATTTTTCTCAAGTCAGCTGTGACAACGCCAGCCAAGGCAACACCAGTTCCAAACATGGACATGTTTAGAAGAGCACTGATTATCATCACCATGGCAGGGAATTTACTCAGTTAATCACGTAGGGTATCTTTAGCCTTTCACTGTACATAATAAATCCACATTTAGGCAGCAATTTACATATGTCAGAACTCCCTAATCCTTGAAATGGTCTAACTCCAAATTACAGTCACAAGCATAGCCTTGTGTTCTGAAGGTTAAAACAGATGCCTGGTTTTTGGCCCCATCTCCCTGGTTTTGATCAGCAGTAGGAAACTGGAAGTACCACCCTTTCAGAAGTTCCCAGATGTGGTACAACTAAACAGGCTATTACAAAACTCTACTGGGAAATTTACCTGCACATTGCATAAGCAATTTCACGAATCAGAGTGGATTAATGAGAAATACAGCAGCTTGATTCATTCCCAAATTGCAAAACTAAATTCAATCCTTTGGCTTGAAATGTGAATCAGACTTCTGAGCTTTTCCCTTTTGTTGATAAATTTGCATAAATGTTGTACTTTTTGTTTATAACTGAAGAGCTCTATTTGCACTTCAGCTGCAATTCACTTCAACAAATGCACCCCGTGTTAAAATAAATACACAGCTATTGAATCTTCATTCAATCTTTCACACAGAACTGTTCAACTCACAGCTGTGCTCAGCTGCAGGCAATGCTTCAAACCTTTTTTTCTCTTCAACATCATAAAACAGAGAGATAAATTCAATAACACTTACCTTTATTTGATTGCAACCTTATGTTTTGTTTATGCTTTCATCATTGTTATCAAACACCTCATTCTTCAAACATAAGCATGCTAAGTGTATTAGTACAGAGAACAGAATTACTTTGGCACTACCAACTCTATCAAAGAAAGAAGAATTCACAAGGCATGCTTAGCATCTTGTTATACAACACAGATGGTGCCACAGATTCTTAGGTATCATCATGAGTTAATGGATTTATTCTATGC
Organism: Taeniopygia guttata; assembly: GCF_048771995.1. Lineage (NCBI taxonomy): Eukaryota > Metazoa > Chordata > Aves > Passeriformes > Estrildidae > Taeniopygia > Taeniopygia guttata. The sequence continues at coordinate 54,970,415 of NC_133030.1, read as the reverse complement.
TTTCCTCTGAAGAAAGAAAGTATTTAGTTCTCAGCAGGAAGTTTAGTTTTCAGAAAACCAAGGCTAGAAAAGCCAAATCTTTTGTTAATTGCAGGAGCCACTTTTTTTTAAATATAAATAAATCCTACCTTTTGATAAACCTGAATGACATGTTTCTAAAAGAAATTAAGCCAAAATAATAATTAACAAAAAATTTGTACAAAATAAATTGAAAAAGGCATTTAGAGTGAAACATGCAAAAAAGATCTCATTTTAAATGCACAATTAAATTACACTTCAATATAGTCTCAGATTAGGCAGATGATTTAGGGGCTGAAGAGTCAAATTCCTGGCATCCTGGCACTGTTACATTCAATTTTTTCTGGGAAATATGTAACCAGTATTTATTATGAATTAAAATATGTACTGGTATCAAAACACTTTAAAACTCAAAATCTGCAAGGTCAGGTAAAAATATGTTTGTATTTTCTTTATATATTTACCATAGAAAGCAAAAATCAGTAACACTACCATAATTATATCTTGAGTATCTTCAGAGTTAGATTTCTTCCTTTCCTCATAACATTAGGTCAGCCATGTTGTGTCAAAAACTGCCTTAAATATTTAGCTATTTTAGTGGCAGAAGCTATAACAATTGCCTACACCAGAACATAAGTAGTTCATAACCAAAAGAATTCTTCCCCATGGAGAATGCTACAATAAATTAATGAGTAATAAGGTTTAAAAAAATTATTTAACAGGAAGAAACATAACCGTGTCCCTCAGTGGCACTATCCACCTCCTCAGTAGTTTGTACAGCACTGAATATAACAGAGCCCCAACTGCAAGAAATTCTCCAAGAGCAAACCAATCATCTGTAACTGTGCTATTGTATTACAACTGCATGTTACTTAATCAAGTCCAGATGGAATTTAAACTACTGTCAAAAGTCGTGGGGAAAGACTTCTTCAAGAAAACCACACTGCACTGCAAAAGTTGAAACTGTGAGGTAATGATAGAAGTTTGAATGCTGCCTAAACAACTGAGTGAAAAGCTTGCATGTTCACAGTTTGAGTGTCCACATTTGGAATGTCAAATGGAAAATTAAGTAAGGATATTACAAACAAAAGTACAGAAAGAAAGATGTGCCAAAAGGATGTGGCTGATTAAGACTTCACTTGACATAAAGCAGATGGCTTAACACTTAAAGAGTATTCAAATTAAAGTTCTCTCTCTCAACATAAAAAGGAAAGGAAAAAACCCAAACCAAATTTCCTACAGCACAGTTTCCCAGAGAAGTGTTACCTGGCAGAGAACTGAGCAAATGAAAACATTTATCAAAGGCTAGACTGTCATGTTCTTGTATTGCCAAGAAGCAACTTCTACATGCTTAAAGAAATTCCCTCTCTCAACTGAAATAACCCATTTGTGAAAAACTGGAGTGTGGCTTAGCATTATTTTGTAGGAATGGGAGACTGCAAAGGGGATACTGAGAGGGAGGCATCCATGGTCATAAAGTAGACAGGAAGGAAATGGCTTGCTGCTGACGTGGTATAAGCTTAAAACAAAAGTCAGCAGGGCAAGATCAGAATGATCTAGTCCAAAAAACTTCACCTGATAAGGAGTGTACAAAAGCTTGATGATTATCTTAAAGCAAAGACAAACAAGGCCTCAATTCTGCAAATGCAAGTTGTGGAGATCAGTGGTCTGAAGTATGTGGTATGGGAACTGACAAGTTTTAAATGCAGAAGAAAAAAGCATAATTTTCAATTTTAGCGTTCAATTTTCAATTTTAGGGTTGTAGTAAGTAATCTAAATCATACATGGATTTGAAACTAGAAGTTCAGTTAGAATAAAAACTGTTAGTGCAGGAGCAAGACCTGCTGAAGTTTGGCTTTGGCTGGACCACACACCTTCACACCTAACACAGAATTTGCACATGAACTAAAGGCCAAAGTAGGAATAAAATTTTCCATGTTTGACCAGACTTCTACCTAGACTGAAACACTAATACTGCCATTATTTTAAGATTGCCTGTGACAGCGTTACTGCCAACAGAAGCTTTTGTCTCCTGCCCCTACCTTTTCACCTGTGGTATTCCTATTTCTGTGTTGCCAGCAAGGTTATGCTGGAAACACTAATGGACTAAGTGACTGGGAAACACAACCTGAGCTTCTAATGCTACATTAAATATCTAGACCGGGCTCCTGGACTATGGACTATGCAGCCACTGGGCAGCTTTTCAGCTGAGCTGAAATGTTTCATCTCTGCAGCATTCGTACCTCAGACATGAGGCTGAAGAGCACAGAAGGAACAGCACAGACCAAACTGTCTCCCATTTAATCCCATTTGACTCAACTCCCAAAAACAAATGGCTTCAGTAACCAAAATAGACCTATGAAAAAATCATAAGCAACTGCATTTTAAGTTAGCGAACTTCAGCCATTTATCAGTGAATGTGGACAAAGTCACCTAAGCAATGGAGTATTTCTGCTACAAAAAGGAAGAAAAGACAGACACGGCGCAGTAGCATTTGAAGAGCCTTACCTTCTCGTGAGTTTGGAGGTGAGTTTGCTGAAGAGGTTGGTGGAGCCGCGGGCGCGGGTCTGCGAGAGCGGCGTGGCCTCGTGGGACAGGCTGGGCGAGGCGGGCGGGCCGTTGTAGGTGGCGGTGCGGCGCTCGCGCAGCTGCCCGTGGAACGTGCTCCGGCTGGCCGTTCCTCTGGGGAAACGAATACGGTCAGGGGTGGTCGCACTGCTAATGCTGTGGGTTGAAGCAACGGGAGTTCTCTGATCGGGAATAGTGCTAGGGCAGAAAACAAACAAACAAACAAAAAAACGATGCTAGAACGCCTTCGCACGGGCACTGCGGCTCAGCAGGAAACACAAAACACTACGTTCTACAGTAAAGCATAAGCAGACACTTTTATATAGGCCAAGGTTGGGAATACCAACATTATTACAGCACTGTATGGAATCAAAACTTGCAAGAAGTTAGGATTAAGAGGCTGCCGAAACAGAAACCTACATAGGCAGAAAAGTGCAACAGGAATATCCCGGAAAAGACCAGATAAACCAGGCCTACAGAGTTTCGCTGAGAAGACTGATAAAAGAATAGACCAGTAAAGTTTCCTCCCAGGAAAGAGAATAGGTAACTTTAATGTCTCTTCCTCCACATTCTGTACATACATCTTTGAAAGTCTTGCTAATTTGAAAGTATCCTACACAAAATTCTCTACAAGCGAACCGCTCCAAGCAGTGAAGTCCTTCGGGATACACATTTTAAGTCTCCCACAAACTTTGACAATAGGGAATGTCCAATACTCCTAACAATAGGAAAAAAATTAAGGTTCACTATTGCAGGATTATGTCACAGACAGCCTGACACACCACAAGACAAATGTAAACGAGACTAAAAAAATGAGGAAACACACATCTTGTGGGCAAAATATACTAGAACAGTCTAGGACTAAAATTCCACAGCACAAAGTTAAGAAGCAGTGGGTATAAGTTAGTGTCACAACGATTTCTGGTTCTTACATAGGCCTGAAGTTATCTGCGCCATTGTCTATTGGAGGCAACATCATCTTCGTGTGCACAGAGGCTGACATGGACATCGACTTCTGATGTCGCAGCCGAACACTGGAGAAGGATGTGGTACAAACTGAAGCAGGGCTAGCTGCGTAAGCGAACATTTCTGTCAGGCTGCGAGGGGGTTTGGGTTCAGGCAGAGGCAGAAAGAAGAGCATGATGGACCAACAACAAACTACTGCATAGAAAAAAAAAAGCAAACTTTTCCTTCTATTAACTGGTTTATCAAAGAACACGAACTCTAACAGCCCTCCTCTTCTATGTAACAGCAGTAACTGCCCTACACTCCCCTTAAAGAGCATCCTTACTTACATGGCACTGGACATCTGTAAGTGACCACACTCTTACCATTAGCATTAGTTTGCAGTGATACCCTCCTTGATGTACAGAACCTGAATAACTCAGAATTCTATGCCAAAGCTCTACGATAAAGCACTGATGTAACTTGTATTGCTCTTAAGAGTAAACAATGCATTAAAACCCCCACCAAATGCACTTTCCAAAAGACGCATAATAGCTCCATTACTAAAGCAGAATCCTTTGTTCTCAGAACATATCCATGTTAAAAGAAATTAGTGAAAGTTGGGGAAGCTGTCAAATCTACATGAGATAACTGAGAGACTTCATAGGTACAATCAGAACCAAAAATACCATGATCTTTAACAACTCCAGGGAGGCCAAAAGAAAAAGGCTGCTAATAATGAACCTGTGTGTGTAGTAGACACTGAATATGCTAGCTGTTCTCTAAAGAAAGAATGACTGTTGAAGAGCATCTTGTATTGCTTTGACCATGAACATTAAATTCTCCAAATTACCATTCAGGCTTTGAAGGAAAATATAGAGCACTGTCTTAGCAGAATGGCCAGTAAGCTGCCAGCTGCATGGTACGTTCAAATAGAAGCATAGGAGCATTAAGTTTAGTCATTTATTTAGGCCAAAATACTCTTTGCAGCCTTCACATTATCTAGTAATGATACGGATAGGAGAAAAATGAGAAGCCACAAGATGTTTTGGGCCTTTCAGACTACATCCCACATCATTCGTCTGAAATTTGTTTTAAAATTTAGACAGCTCTAGTTCAGAAATTTTGCTCAAGGTTGAGAAAACAATAATTCTCAGTGACAGTTTCATGACACTGCATGTCCACTTCCAAGTTACTTCTTGGTTACACACAACATCTCAAGTCCTGTTACCGAATTCTGGTACATCAGACTCTGGAGAGAAGAACGCTAGTGCAGCTACAAGTGTCAGCTCCTCCACTTCTCAGGCTTGGTTGCCAAAGCACCAGTGCAAAACACCACACAGCTCAGACATCTGATCTGCTAGCTAAAATGCTTAGCAAAACATACTTGGTTTTGGTTTGGTTTTAACTTTTCAGGATCTGAAAAACTTCATCTGAGTCATGCATGCATCTCAACAATGCTGAATCCATCAGGATGACAACTACAAGCACTACTTACAATGAAGCCTTTAACACAGGCCCAGCATTCACATTACCCCAGGGTTTTAAGGAATTTTCAAAAAATGAACATTCATCTCAAAACCAATACCCTGAAATCAAAATATTGGTCACTAGTCTCTCAAGTTCTTCCAGCTCATTTCCTCTATATTTACTTCAAAAGATAAAGAATCTAGTTTTACAACACAAGACTCAAGTTTTTAGTCACCTGCCTCCAAAGATGTGACATCTAAAGGTGTCAATAAAGGACCTTCTCCTCCTCTGATGCTTTGCTAGAAATCAGCTTCTTTGGATTCCCAGCCTGGGAACACAGGAACAGCGAACTAACAATCACCAGTTACTGCCAAGGCTTATTAAAAATCTGAAGCTGTTGTAAATCATTTGTGTTACAAATGATTTAAAGCAATTGCCTATCATTATGAAGAGTGTTTCGTGAGTCCCCAAGTGTGTTAATTAATGCTCAGGCTTTGGAGGAAAGCCAACAGAGTTGTCTCCAGCAGAATGCCTGTGTCAGCCACACAATGTGTTAAAGCAGAGATGGGAGACTCAGAACTCTTTGCTTCTACCAGTCTGGCATGGGTCTTCAAGATTACTTTCTTCAACATCAGACTTACTGACTATTGATTCTTTAAAGTGTCCACACTTTCAGAAATAGTGCCTTCTCAGAATTCAATGTGGAAGATAAAAGCAGAACAAGCAATTTTTTAATGCTTTTGCTACAGAAGAAAAATAGAGATTTTAAATGTGTGCACTTTGCCTTTTATGGTAAGTCTCCCAAGTTTTCACTGAGTCACAGTCAGTATCTGAGTAGCTATGGAAAATCTAAAATCTAATCTGTAATAAACCAATTACAGCAATTACTCTAGCCTGTAACATTTGCCACCAACAGACATTTCAAAAGCATAGAAGTAATTTTTAACTAATCCTTGGATATGTACAAAGCCCAGGTTCAACTTCAGATCATGCTTTACAGAAGAAAAAAGAATAAGTTTCTAGAGTTACTTTCTGCCAAGCTGAGAGTACAGTAACATTAAAGATTAATTCTGAAGAGCCAGTCCATCAATTGCCATGTTGACTTTCCTGCAATAAAGGTTCCTGCATTTTATGTGACCAGTCAATGCTTTATCCAGTTACAGCAACAAAATACATTCAGATGTAAATTCTGAATTGTGCCAAATCACAGTAATTCTGAAATTATTCCAAAATGAACATGCAGTTTAGTACTGAAGTATTTCAGACAATGAAAGCTCTCCAACTGTAATATAATAAGCAATGCATTCTCATTACCTTTTCTCTTTTTAACCCTCTATCAAAATTAATGAATGTAGTAATCAAAAAATACACGGTAAAAGCTATAAAGACATTTTTTACCTGTGCAAATATAAATTCTCAGACATTTCAAATGACCCAAATAAGGCTTGTTTGTAGAAAAAGCAATTTATGTTTAAAGATCATATTGACAATAAAAGGTAAATTACACATGGATAACCAATTATGAATATACACCACAACTAATACAGTTATCAAGTGCTACTCAGTTTTAACTTTGAGTTTAAGGTGTATATGTGACAAAGCAGAAAAACATCAGTTTCCTGAGAAACTCAAAGCTGGGGAAATAAAATTGCTTCAAAAGATAGTTCTTTATGAGTATGAACTTGCTCCCAAATTAAGGGAACATCTAAATATCAAGCATTCATAGTAAACAATATCTAGTAGCTTTTAAAAATGTAATAAAGAAATTGTGGCAAGATATTAGTTTAAGGATGAACAAAAATTGTATTAAACCAAGTCATCCAGTAATAAAAAATTATCAAAACTATTATGGATAGAAAGATTCATTTTTTCAAATAGTGTTTGGAAAGGAAAAAAGCTATTAACATATCAAATCAGAGAAAGGATGGTGAGCTTTAACCTAAACAACCTGGTAACATTAACAAGGAGTAACCAGTGAAGGCTGAGACAGACACATTAAGGGACAGTAGCAAAGAACTGTGCTGTACTTCGTAAGACAGTGACTGCAGGCCCAGCTGGCCAACTACACTTTTGGCAGTCTTCAAACTTATATTTGACTCTTTCCTTAATGACTTTCCAATTGCAGAAAGCTAGGAGGAAGAGACATGGTCAAAATCATGTTCTTTATCCCTAGGTTCCAGGAATCAAACAGGGACTAGACAGGCTTTCCATTCAACATCACAATTCCTCATCAGCTGCCAAAAGGAGGGAAAAAAATTTGTGCATAAACACAAGTTAGAAAATAGGTATTTTCTTCCCACCCTTTACAAAATAGCATAATATCAGGAAGAGCTGGAGAAAATTGGGAAGCATAGTAGAGGGGTACACATTCTTTTAAGTAGCAGCTGAGTGCTCTCCTGGCAAGGGTTAACTACTTAATTGTTACCATCTTTTGACAGCAGTAAAATTCTGACAAGAAGGGCTGGAAATTAAAATACCTCAGCCAGCCAGGAAATTTGGTGGTTTTCCTCCCAACTGCTACTCTATACCTGATACCTATGTTCACTATAATATTATTTCTGACAGCTCTTCTCAGTCTACACAGGATGGCAGTAGATGTGACCACAGTGCCAATACATACAGTTGTTAGGTCCAGTTCCACTGCTTGCTCTACTCAGGCTTTCATTCAGAAAATTAAAAAGAAATGTATTATTTCTCTGACTGTTTTCACTCAGAATATGGAGATACCCTGAAGAGGGAAGCAGCTGAGTTCTGTAAATCCTAGGAAATAATTAGACTGCCACAGTATTAGCAAGGAACACTGTTAGTCCAAGACAATGGTGGGTCACCATTTCATCTTTGCTCAGAAAAAATTACCTTTTCCCTGAGACTTTACAGCAAAAATAGTATTTCAAATAATCTCAGTGAAGCAGAGTTAGAGTGAAATATAGAAAGAGAATGGCTCAATAGAGATAGACGTTGTAGTCTGATACTGAACAAGGCTCTTCTGCAAGCATATGCTGATTGGCCACAGGAGTTCACAACAGATTTAAGATGAAGGCTGCTACAAACAGTTCATGCATTTAACCAGAAATTAGAAACTTCCTTTTACATTCTAAGTTTAAAGATTATAAAATTAAATATAGGAAAAAAACCCAAGGCCCAACATACTTACAGGCGCTGCATAACCAAAGATCTGTACTCACCTTTCATTATGAATTACATTAGAATATCACTTATTTTTAAATTAGGCATTAGAATTTTTTTGGAAAGGAGAAGACAAGGGACATACACCATAGGAAGACATTTCATATACCTGTTCTCCTTGCCATTTTGTATCACTGAATGCCTATCAGCAGTGGTTCTTTCACTACAAACATATGTGTTGCGCCGTGTCATTGCTCCAGGGGTAGTATTATTCTACAATTAAAAAACATAGGTTTGTTATTCCCCACAGAAGGCTTTTCTGAGGTTAGTCTGCATATAATTTAAGGCTTTTTACTTAGTGCTTGTTCTACACAGCTCTAAAACTTACAATAATTAAATAACTTAATATACAAACTCCATCTAGTACTTGTAAAGAGTAATGCAATCAGAAAAAATAATTCTAACAAGTTGTTCTTGTATTTCATATTGATGTCTCAAAATTAATATTCTTTAATGTTTTTAATTACAAATGTTCTGAATTACAAATTCTGAGTATATACAACATTCTTCTACATTGGCATAGCCTGTGTCTTTATAGCCTATTTTTGAAATACTTTACCACTTGTAGCTTGAAGAATTTTCCTTTAAGTTAAAATCATACCCTTAAACAAGATAGGAAAAGCAAAGACTTAACAAACAAACGTGGTAAAATTCAGTGGGAAGGTAAACATGGACTTTTAAATATTAAGATACTATGAAACACTAGACAGGTTTTAAAAACAGGGAAGAATAAGAGACAAATTGCAGAGAATTTTAGTAAGACATTTTTTAAAATTCACATTTCAATACAAGCATAATACATTGAGGACAAGAGAACCAGGGGGACTTAAACTACAGACCTTACTTTAGAGGGGAGAAAAGAAATAGAATTACTTTGCCTCTGTCTTTACAGAGAAAGAGGGTGGAGATATGCCCAAGTTGGCGGTCAATTTTCCAGGAACGACTGAGAAGCTATAGGTAATTCACAGATAACAGAATTATACAAAGTTAGATGCAATTACTGTAGGAAAAGCAGGGTGGTCCAGACAAACATGCACCCCCAGGTCGTAGAGGAAGTAAAAGCTGGCAAGCCTTTGTATTTTTCTCTCCCCACCCCAAGAACAAAACACCGGAAACTGCAAATGATTGAAAAAGTAGAAAAAAACTTTTAAAAGTTTTCTTTAAAGAAAAGGATCACGGGGCAAAGCAGGAAGCAAAAAAGGCTATAAACTTCAAACATCACTGCTGGGGAAAGTCTTGGAAGAGGTCAGCTTAAGGGAATGACTGGTCAGCACCTGGATAAGCACATGTTGAGTAAGGAGGGCCACTAAGAATCAGGCAGGGGACTTCATGCTCAACTAACCTTTTGGAGTTCTTTGAAGAATTATGCTATGACGGACAAGGGAAACTCAGCGGATTTTAAAAATAGCATTAAGAAAAGGTTTCACATAAATGGTCACAGGAGAGAATCATGGCAAGAAGGATTAAAAAAAAAGAAAGGAAAAACTAGTTCAAGCACAAAAGCAGAGTAGCCAAACCTTTTTTGTTTCCAAACCTGAAATAAAACTGTTAAAGTGGAGTATTCTCAATAAATACCAAGTGCCTTAAGGCAAAATATCTGCAATCTAGGGAGTCTCAAGCAACACATTCCCTGAGCTACTTAACCTTGAAGCCACCTTGTTTAAGAGACTGATGACCTGTTTGTTACACATCTTTTTACACAAATGTACAAATTAAAATTCAACAGTGAAGTGCACAACCTCCTGATGTTAAAAAGTACAAAGACAGAGGCTATTTTAGATGGGCAGAACAATTAATTAAATTGTAAGATGCATGCAGCTGTCTGAAGGGTTCTCATGTATTCTTCACTAGATATTCCTTAGGGATAAGCATGTGTCAAACATCAGCAGAAGCTTTCCTGCCCTTTCCTTGTACTTTATTCCTTATACATGCCTTGACTTCATATACATTTATTTAAAAAAACCCCACCACCAATTCTTCCACTTTGACATTTATCACTGTCTAAACTCCTCTCTCTTTATTAAGCATGCCAGCAATGAAAGCTGCGCACCTACGGTGAGTTTTTATTTCTCTGCTCTTGGGCAGGACACTTTATGGAGGCTTCACAAACCAGTGAAATATTGCTTATTAGTGCTTGCAGATCATTTTGTTCTGTGTTTTGAACATACTAGAGGATAAAGCACCTAAAATATCCAACACTGTTCTTCTGGTGGGAAATAAGCACAATAATCAGTGGCTTCCTCCTTTCCACCTGCTCCCTTTGAACATGCAGTGTTAGTTTCCCTTGAGAGAACAACACATAACATTACAGTGTACTGTCATGTGGCACATCTGGAAAGACAAGACTGCAATCTTTGTGCTGGACCAGACTTTTAAGACTATGCATTTTCAGGTTTGGGAGCTGACAAGTTTTGGTATTCATATCTGAAATGAGAAGACAGCAAGGACACGCTCTCCCAGCTCATTCTGAAATGCAAAGATGGAAGCATCAGTATACATTTTTTCCTGTTTGATTCAGATTTCAGAGGTCAGAGGAAGAGATTAAGTACTTCAAGGTTTCAAATTTCAGTTTTGGCAAGAATAGTCTTGGTATTGGGGCCTTTACACTTTCTAGTGTATGACCTTTCACGATTCATCAAGGAAGCTCTTCAGCTGTGACTTTTTGTTCAGCCAGTCTACAGACTGTTAATCTCTGGACATGACTAAATAGCACAGGTGCACAGCACTGGAAACTGGTGTGAGCAGCACCCCATTCCCTGATGGAATGACAACTCCCAGGGTCAGGGTTAGCTGCCTAAGTTCATCTTCATGGCATCGTCTGCCTTCTCTGCAGGAGGAGCTGACACAGCACAGCACATGTTGAGACTTGTGAGCACATGCACAAGGTCCAATCTCAGCACAAAGGATGAATCTGTGGTACAGAGTCCTCCTCTTTTCCTAGAGACAGCCTTGTGTGCACTGCTCAGGCAGGCTATTTCCCATTAAGAGACACCAAGGCAAGGACTGATGAAAAACTTTCATAAAAGCTTCTGACTTACAACAGTGAACCAATCTATTTAGTTAAGAGCACTGCTATGGTATTTGGTCCTGGATGACTTTTCAAATGTACCACCTATTCCAGTTTTCTCAAAGTTATTCTAAAGGTTCTGGGACAGCTTTATTACAGCACTGAGGAAAAAATCCAAAGCTCTAAGAAACAAACAAGGAATTATTAAAACATAGATATACCAGTTCCTGCTAACTATCCAAAATCTGTAGCAGGTTTACATTATTAATTTGGTATTTGCCCAAATAGCTTGATGATTTTTGATGTCTACTTGTTCAGCTTGCAGAACAATTTTGTTTACAAGAGTTTAAACACTCTGTCAACTTTAGAAGTACAACTTGGAGCCCCTCACTCCAGTCCCAGACTCAGCTATCTGCTCTCCAAGCACAACTCTTATCCTTAAGTGCAGCCTTTTACACTTTGTTACTCAATAACAGCAGCACACATCTGACTAAGGGTCTCCAGCAAGGACTGGCTCTACTGCTTTTGCTGTTCTGTCAAAATATTAATTGTTTTTATAGGGTATTTTTCCATCTCTTCAGTGCTTTTTCATCATACTAGAGATTCCAGGACTTCAGTGCTCAGTAAAACAGACTCTTTTCACCTCAAACCCTTTTCAACCTCAGGATAATATGGTAACTCCTATATTTTTTTTCCTTCTAGAAGCATGCCAACACTGTAAGAAACAGAATTCCCTACTCAGCTGCAGGAAATGAGTAAAAACTCAATGCTTCCCTTCATTCCCAACAACCAGAAAGCCAAAGTTTCATCTTTGCAGTCTTTTGCAGGGGGGAGAAAAAGGAAAGAAAAAAAAAGAGTTTGAACTGTCTGGTGTGAAGAGCTATAAAGAGAGACAATTTTGAACACTAATTATTGAGTGACAACAAAAATCTGATTTCCTGTTCACCACCTGGTATCACTGCTAGTAAAAGATCTGCTGGACCAGTTGCGCACTGAGTCAGGGAAGCATCGCATGGTTATGAGCTGAAATTTTATTTCAGGTACACCAGTAAGAAATTTGAAGTAAGCCTACTGGAATAAATCCCCAATATTTGGGTGTGGCACAGAACAGCAGATGAAAAGCTACTGAATGTAAAGTATGTTGTAACTGTGACACAAATCTTTGGAATAAGGCACCAAGTGAAGTCCAATGTAGGACAAAATTGATTTGATTATCCTACCATGTTGAGATTCAATAGCTCAGAATTGTCTTTTAAGAGAAAACCAAATCTGAATGGTTTCTGAACTGATCAAGAACAAAGGGAAACAGTGGAGAACCACAAAAATAAAAAGAGTCCCTGAGAATCTTGAGTTCTTGTTCACATTTGTGAATAACAGCTGCTACAGTAGAAGATGTGTTTTTCCAGGGAAACTCTTGGGCTGATATCCTTGAGCCAAGTCACCAGTAGCCACTGAGCCAACTGACAGTACAGGGCCAATAAATAAAACAAGTTTCATTTCACTTCTTTTGCTTCAGACTGTCCTACAGCTCAGGAAGTTATGTTCTCATTTGTTGTAAGTAATGGTGCTAATTATTTATATGACCAAAGAACTATGACAACTTGGTGGGATGAGTTAAAAAAAAAAAAAAGTTCTGTTGCAAGTTGAACAAGTTGAACAAAAGGACTGAGAATTTTTTTCTTCTGAAAAGAAGGAAGTTTTTCAACACAAAATCTCGAAGTTTTAGAAATGTTACATGACTGAAGCATTATGGGAAAACAGATTTCCAACTTTGCCTTTGAGGGAGGAACCACAGTGAACACAGGTTAAAGCCAAAATGAACAAAGGATTTTCTTTCTTTTTGCACACTGCCTATTGCTAAACCATGAACATCCACTACTTTTGCTCCTTTAAATGTTTTTTTTGTTGTTGTGGTTTAGAGGCAGGTGGAGGAAGCCCACAAGGACAAAAGCCAGGCACACTCCTTTTGAATACAGGCTGAAATATATATTTGAAGCATTTTTAGAACTACATTTCTTTGATAATCTTAACAACATAATTATGACTTAAAATTGTAATGTTTGAGGACAAAGATTGGGTGGCTCCTTATACACATTAAACTACAAAACAGGATAACAAAAATAGAGATTTCATTTTTCTGTACAGAGGCCACAGAGAAGTGGTTGGCGATATCAGGAGTAACATAACTACCTTTCTATGGTTTTACTTTTTTTTAATACCCAAATCATGTCTGTTTACCAAGAACTACTAATGCTAATTATGCATACTGACTACTTCAAGACTGTTAAGAGGTAATGTGAATAGCTGAGACTGCAAAGGAAAAATACCTACATTTTCTCTTGATAAATGAAAAGTAAAATCAGCACCACCAATAAATCACAAGTTTAACATTTTTCTATGTCTCAAGAAATTAATGGTTTTGATAAATAAACATTTCTACTTACACTAGGGACAGCTGAACTTTTCTTACGTTCAGGAATATCAGCCTTATTGGGATTGCTGGCATTTCCAAGCATTGGGCTGGCTGGTGCAATTCCTCTTCCTGCAACAGCACTACTGCTGGATTTTCTTGACTGAATTCCTTCCTCTTTGAGGTCACTGTCTGTAGTACTAGTCTGGCTTCTTTTAGGATATGCCACTACTGAGGGGATGGATGGTCCAGCTTAAAAAACAAACAAAAGAAACAGGAAAAGGATTTTTCTTCTCACAAGTTCAGTAACTATTTTTTATCACAATGGAAATGTATTCACACATGAGAACCAACATAGTTATTACTGGGAACCAGAGCTGCAAAAGAGATAATTAAATTATTGAAACAGATATATTTCAGGTGACAGTAGAATATTGTGGAAAAACAAAATCAAAAGTGAAGGTACAACTTGATTTCCATGAAAGTTCCACGAATTTCATTAAGGTTTCTCATTTGGCCTGCTAGAAAAATGCTTTAAAGACATCTTAAAGACACTTAACAAGTAACTGACTCATTCAAACCAGACCATCTCTCATTAGCACAGTGCTGCCAAGAGCTGTTCAAGCCAATTTCCTGAGACAGGCAGCTGGTGACACAACCCTGGGGCAGCACTGACGGCTGCTGGTCTGTGCTCCTGCAGAAGTGGCAGTGGTTCACCACCAGCCTCCCCACGTGTGCCAGGAACAGACAACTGCTCTGACACCGGAGAATCAGGAAGCCCCTTCAACAGTGCCAAGCTCCCTCTGGCTGTAACAGCCTCCTGGACACCGGGTAAAGTCTGTGGGGTGTGTCAGGATGGTGTTTTCTGACCTCTCACACCTCTGAAGGGGATATATCAAGTTACATCAACTTCTTAGTTAAATGTTTTAATAAGAATTAATCAAAAAGCATATGTATGCATATACACACATATAAAGAACACATAAACATATAAAGATATAAATGAAATACATAAACATATAAATACATAATATGTAGCTAAAAATGTTTTACAAGTATCAAAACCCCCATAATTGGCATCCCCAAGACTCCCCAAGGAAAGCAACCTCTGAATGCAGAGAATGTAGGCCTAAACTGGGATTCCTTTCATGAGTTAAGTGTCTGAGCAGGAGGAAGTTTAAGACGTTTCGAAAATCCTAATCTACTATATTGCACTCTCATTAAGCAGAAGAGTTTAAGTTTGTCAGAGTCATTGTTCTTTAGAAACTGAATTCCTGAGGGACAACCAAATGACACTACCCTCAGGAAACAGGAAACCAGAAATATTGGCAAACTGACATTTCTTCAAGTTTTAGACAGAAGCTGACCTACTAGTGTCAAAAGAAAACAAAAGCTGAACAGACATACAAGAGCATGGGGGAGGAGTGCTGTGCTTTTAATGAAAAAGGGGGTTGCAACATTCCCTTCAATTTGTGCAACAAGATTTTGCCAGCACAGTCAGGAATATAAGGGACAACACAAGGCAGAACAAGAGAATTAAGTTGGTGTATTCAGTGCTCCTCTAAAAGCTCTTTTGAAGGCTTTTAAACAAAACTAATTTAAAAAATCAGTTATTCACCAAAATATTTAACCACAATGCTGTGAACTATGCTGTTGTCATGCTCCTTACACTTGGGGAATGGAGACAAATCCAGAACCGAGCAGAACTGGAAGTCACTGTACTCTGCAAGCCTGAAAATGGGAAATGCTCACCATGATCACTGTACCGCCGCTGCTTCTGGCTAGAAGATATGCTTCTCTGAACTTTGTGATGAGGAGATTGTCCAGTGCTATTGTTCAGATCACTACTTGGCCTAACTTTGGCAAGTGAAAGATTGCTGCTGGAGCTTGAATCACTTGCATCCAACTACAATACAAACGAGAGTATTAAAACAAAAAGTTCAGACAAAACAGATTAAAACATGCACCACGTTCTGGGAGCAGGAACAGGGAAGGTGGAAGATGACCAAGAGCAGCTTACTGATGCTGAGCCCTTTCAGCATTGTATGGAAAGGTAATCTACAATGCAAGAACTTTTTCAGGTTGGTCAGTCCTGCTCCTTGTCTCTCTTAAAATAGCTACAGCTGGCACATTCACACCTCAGCTCCTAGACTAGCCAGGACAGAAACTGCTGAGCAAACAGGGCAGTTCTGGAGAGCCTAAAGGCAAGAGTTTACTGGCTCAAAATCAGTTGAGAACAAATCTGCTTAATTTGGACTGCTTATGAGTAGAACAACATGACTTTAAGTGCAATGGATTTTTGTGCAGGAATGCAATGCCTACAGTAACTGACTTAATTTCTGCTTCTAACTGTGCTAAGGACACTTTCTGATTTGCTTCTTTGCAGTTTTAAGAATGGTACTTACCTCTGATGACTTCCTTCCTAGGAGTAAGTATGTAGCTGTGATTTCATCATACTTCATTTTACTAAGGGATTCTTGAATTTCTTCTTGAGAATATCCCATTCCTACCATAATATCTAAAACCAAGCAGACATTCTGTAAGTAACTGAAACTCTGATGTTCAGGCTGGCTGAGTGTTCAAGAGAAAGGATGGAACATCTAAAGCATTAAACTAGAATTATTAATTTTGAGAACATAAACCTGATCAAGTATCAGTTTTAAAGGATTAGTTACTTTTTCCTAATGTCAAACAAATACAGAGTGGTGGTGGAGAAAAAAAAAAAAACAACCCTCCCACACCATGCAAACAGTATTGTGGTCCTGGAAAGTACTCAATTACCTATTCTTTTCTGGTCCGAGATGTCTAGTTCTGGTTCAACAAAAGGTTTAAGCTCATCCTCCTCATGCCCTGCATTGATCCACCTGTCCTTCATAATTTGCTATGAAAAAAAAAAAAAAAAAAAAGGTTTGTTAGTACAGTACACTTAGAAGCAAAGAAAACAACCTGTGGGAAGAACAACTTCTCTATGCAATGAACACTAAGGTCTTTCCTAGTTTTTATTCTCCAGAACATTTCCAGCACCTATTGCTTTGCTCCAGTGAGAAGAATCAGCTGTGCACATCAAGCCAAGCTCCTCCCCAGTCAGCTGTATTCCATCTCACAGGTGAGAGCCAAAAGCCTGCAATACAGACCAGGAGCAGTGTGACAACTTTGACCTGTCTTGGAATTCCAAGCTCCACCAACAGAAGTCCATGGAAGCCCTGTTTTGGTCTTTACTCCTCCATGAGGGTACAAAAGGCAGGTAAAAGGCAACTACAACAGCCAATACCTCCAGTTCACAACTGAAAATGTCGAAAACAATGTGGTGGATCATCCATTAATGCAGGAATCCACAAGCTCACCACCAGGAGAAGTTATATGACATAGAAAGTGTAGGGACACATTGATTTTGAAAGTAACTGGAGTCAGGTGTATTACAACCCCAGTAAACAGTATCTTTGAAGAGTCATGTGCTTTCATCAACAGCCCCAAAACCCACCCCAAATATGCATAGGAATAGTATGAAAAGAATGAGTTACAGCTCAAAAATGCAGAATGTAAAACATGTTGAGCCTTCTGATGCACCTCATTTGTGCAATTACCTCTAGAGTGCCTCTCTTTGTTGGGTTTAGCACCAGGAAACGTTTGAGGAGGTTTTCACAGTCTGTGGACATGTAGAAAGGAATCCTGTATTTTCCCCTTAGCACTCTTTCTCTAAGTTCCTTGGAAACAGAACAAGAACAGACAGTAAGTTGTAAGCAGCAAGCCACTTATAATATTAGATAAAATATTAGATAAACATGTCCAGCATAGTCTACCTTTAAGTTCTGTCCATCGAAGGGAAGAGATCCGCTCACAAGAGTATAAAGAATAACACCTAAACTCCAAACATCTACTTCAGGTCCATCATATTTCTTCCCTTGAAAGAGCTCTGGAGCAGCATATGGTGGGCTGCCACAAAAGGTGTCCAGTTTATTTCCAACTGTAAACTCATTGCTAAAACCAAAGTCAGCTATTTTAATGTTCATATCTGCATCTAGCAATAGATTTTCAGCCTGGAAGAGAAAGAATGGTTTGTAGACGAATAAAACACTTGATTTAGAATGCTATTGGTTGCTTTTACTCATTCTTAAAAGGCAAGAAGCTGAAATACCCATTAACATTCCCTTCCTTGCAAGATCTTTAGGTGTGCTTTAGTCAGTCATTAGCACACCCCATTTTAAAAATGTCTGTACAGTGGCTTCAGACTATGGGAGCTGTTGCACTGCCGGAAAACATGTTACCATCTGTTTTTCTCTACAACAATGTATCTTACATTTTGATCTATCCAGGTGAAAATAAGATACAGTCTCACTATCCATACTTGATAGCATGTGGTATTCTTGTAATAGTTTGGCAATAAACATAACCTTTAAAGTTTTTTCAAGTGCACTTTTTTTTTTAGTGGTGGTATTGTTTTTTGCTTTTTATAAGTTACAAAGCTATGACAAGTTGGACAAACTACGTAGCAGTACTATTAATATAAAAGGCACAGTTTAAAGAAGAGATATGCTGTTTCATGCCAAGCTACAAAGAAGCCATACTTCAGTTTCATTATCACTACTGGTAATTCATTCTGTTCAACATCAATTCTTGTCATATTGCTACCAAACTACCACTTAAAAAAAAATAAAAATAAAAAGCTTTCTCAGCTAACACTGACCTGCATCAGATCTGAATGTGACCACTGGGGGAGAGGTTATCTTTCAGCAGCCATTAAATGTTTGCATATAAATTATAAATTTATTATAAATCCTCTTCCTTTTATTTGAAATGGTTCTAAGCTGCAAATATTTCTCAAGACTCGCTATAACATATGTAAATAAATAAATAAATAAATCAGAAAGCTCAGTATAAATTGTATTTTATAAACAATAAAGGTCACACCCACAGGTACAGAAGCTGACACACATACACTGCACACACACTTTTTCCTACTCACCTTGAGATCTCTATGAACAATATGCTTTTGATGGCAATACTGCACTGCAGATACTATCTGGATAGAAAACAAGCCAAATTATGTAAGTGACATCTCAAAAAAGCAGGAGCTTTAATCAAGGATTTCAACATTTATTACTGAAGTTGATATGAAGTTATCCAGTCAGAGCTACATAACCAACTCCTACAGTGACCAGTATATTTGGGAAAAAGCTGCTGAATAACTTCAATGTTATTTGATCTATTTGCCTTCTCCTATACTTGAACAAGGATTTTGTTTTTCCTGTGGGGCTAATTATAGACCAGTAGAAGCAATGACTTTCAGAAAGGTTACTGAAGTATTTCCATTCCAATACTGTATACACCTATAAAAGCTTTCCCCCTAGACTGAGGTTTTCCAGGCCCTCTCCAAAGGTGATTTTCCATGCCATGCCAGAGAGAAAAGGGTAAGAAATGGGCTTTGGTTACTCGAGAAACTACAAACAGCTTGTTTGTCAAAATTTATGCAATGAGAAGCAACTATGCATCTGACAGAGGTCTGCTGTCTAAGTGCATATGGTGTATTGTATTTTTTGTACCATAGCAAGTTCAATGGAAAAACTGTCTCATGTCTCTCAAGCATAATGGAATAATTTCTTCCATGATAATTTCCAAATATCATAAAGTTTTTCCTGCTTTATATAGCAAACTATATAAGCTGTTTACAGAGTGCAGTGTCATAGTACATTGCTTCTTAGAGTCATAAGCATTGCTTCAGAACTTCACATGTATGGAAAAGCTGGATAAAGTATTATTCTTACACAACCACAAATGCAGTCAAACACATTTTGTCATGTATGCATGGTCAGAATTGAGGCAGATGTTATGACTTCTTAAAATAAGTGGAAGTGCACATAAAAATAGTAACTCCATTTAAATAAATATATTTTCAGTCTTCATTCAAGAGTAAGAAGGCTTCCCCAGAAGAAAGATGAGGTAGCATTACTGTTACAAGAAAATAACTCCTGATCAGATCACCAGTTTAGTGTAAGGATCCCCTGTACTGGTACAGGAGCAAGGGTTCTCTCCTTCAGCATTTAGAGCACATGAAAGATGTTGGTAGGATCTTGGTAGGTCAAATAACTGATGCACCAGTAAGTTTTGTATTTGAAACTTAAGCACCAAAGTGATCTTTGTGCCCTGTAATATTGAATCACTCACATGCAAAATGTCACCTTAGAAAGCAGACGGTGGAAAGATGAAGTGCTATTTCCATTCCCTACACCTTCCTTCTGGTTTTGCTTTTTCCTTTATGTACTGGTTCCCTCTTTCAGACTCCAAGTTCAGCCTTTTTCAGTTACTGAAACTGCCAAAGTGCTCCCATGCCAACACATGTCCCATCCTTTCGGTTTCCTCTGCTACCATTACCTCAGCACCGGTTACAAGCTCACCCTGCAGGGGCTTCCAGCGCTGACAGCATGACAAACACCTCAGGCTTTATTCAGGATTGCAGAGACATAGCACCATCACCACTCACTCCTGAACTGCTTTATTGTGACTGCCTAAGAGCAGAAGGCTGAGCAGATGATCAATCAGTAGCTTCCTTTGGAGATGCTTTTGAACTCCTCTGCATTGCAACAGGATGGCACAGAGACTGCAGAAGTGAGTCCAATCCACATGAAGTGAAATAATGAAATGTGTAGGACATTAATAATTGAAGAACATAACTGAATGAAAAATAGCACAAAGCACGGCTGCTCCAGACTGAAACCCTTGTCTTCCACCTTCCATCACTGTTTCCATTGAAAGCTCCCTCACTTCCTAACCTTCTTGTGTGAGGAATTTTCTGACACTTGGCAGGTGAAGAGGGGAAAAAGCATCTGAGCTTTTTGCTGGAAGTAACAATTGGAACATTGAAAAAATTTTATAAAGAGTGATTTTAAAAATCTGTATAAATACAGGTTTTGAAGGAGAAGGTCTCTCTAGGCAGAACCATTCTCTAAAAGGATTAAATGACAAAAGGATGAATGACCTCTCAAGGCCCCTTCCACACTGCTAAGAACACTCTGTTGCTTTATTTGAACACCTCAATAAGATGTATTTTGTAGATTTTATAATTTTCTAAGATCTACCCTAACATCTACCAGCATTAAGAACTCTAAATTGCTTCAGCAGGGAAACAGTGAGAAGACTGAAGAAGGCCAGATCTTATTTCTTGCAGAAAAGAGAGGGGATTAATACACATAAATGTAAGGAGATTTGCTGCTTTGCATCAGATTTTTCTGTGGAAAAAGGATGAAACTGAACCAGAACTGCCTGGAAGTCTGTAACAGGGAAGAAGAATTAAGGTGACATTAAGAATGCAAAACATTCTCAATTTGAATTTCTCACACACGGCTGCACAAAAGGATTTTGAAATGGAGAACTGTAAAGCACAGTTGTATTCTTGGACTTTGTACTTTTTCCTGTGTTCCTTGTCAAGTGCAACTGAAATAATATGATTACTGTCTTTTACATTCTATTTTCCTGCTAAAAACCTTACATATGTTTAACAAACTGGACTAAAAAATAGCTCCTTTTTATCTTTAACAAGCAAAGGGAGAATTACCAAATTCTGCTCTTTGCCTGCTAGAAAGGAAATGTCTCCTCAGACAAAACACAAGTGTTTGATCCAGAAATCACATTTACTGAAAGAATAAACATGATCTGAAAACAAGATATAATACAACCTATTGTAAGAACTAATCTCAATACGATGGCACAACTGTTTCTTCAGTTTAGAAAGAGCCACTGTCTGCTAAAACAGTTAACAAATTAAAAAGAAAGAAGACTATTATGTCATAAGTCTCTATCTAACAGAGAACAGCTGCACTACATCAGATAAAAGGTCTGCAGAGTGCATTCTTCCTCCAACAATGACCAAAAGCAATACAAAGCTATTCCAGGACTACAGTAAGGTGAAATGAATAGTTTCATGATCTGTGAACCCAGCAAGATGTAGTTTCCTTATTTCCTTTGACACTGTCCCTCAGCCTGAGCTTTAGCACCTAATAAAATGCCAAGCTCTGATCAAAGTTACCTGACTTTCATCCAGCATGAATGCTTTTCTCTCTAGTTAAGCCCAATCAGCTTGTGCTGCAGTTTCTCTCTGCTTATTTCTAGGCTTCTCTCTTTTTTCCCAGGAACTGAGGCTTTTGAAGCTTTCAAGAACCTCCTTTCTTTGAGATCAAGGTCCTCTAAAACTGGTTGAGCTCAGCAGCCAGGAAATCAGCTGTTGGGGGAGGACAGAGCACAGCTGTCTGCACCAGCATACTTGCATGAAAAAACTGAAAAGTGTATCCCAGTGCATACACAGAGGCCATCTAGATGTCTTTATAAACACCACTTATTCTACTGAAATAAAAAAAAAAAAAAAACAAAAAAAAAAACAAAAAAAAACAACCCAACAAACAAATTCAAAAAATCATCAGGCTGAGAGTACATAAACCAAATTCTTGACAGGTCAAATACCCAGCTCAGCAGGTAACTCCCTTTTAAATTCTTTTCCTCCACACTTCTTTTTGAAAATGAAGCTACATATATCCTGTACTACACACATAATCCCATAAAATTAAGCACTAAGTGTACCTGTAAAACGTGTTTGACCTGTTTCTGTAAATTTTTACTCAAAGGTGAGTAAAATTGTTAGAAAAAATAGGTATTTATTGGAGAAACATGTAATTTTAATGTAATTACTGCAAGATCTTTTTCCACTAGCTCCTGATGAAAGAAATTGAGGACTGAGAGCAAATATCAGTAAAAGTTTCCAATATTCACATCTGAGAGAGAACAGTCAATCCTCTCAAGTTACTCTGAAGCTCTTCAAGTGACATTACAAAGGCAACAGCCAGGGATTTAGAAGAGATGGCTGAAGTGGGAGTGACTGTTTCACATCCCACCACATCTACTCCCAACACAGCACAGAAGCATAAACCAGAAACCTTCAATCACAAAGGAAAACTCTCTACCTACCAGAATATAAAAGTGAAGGCAGCAGCTTTAAAAAGTCATGTAAGACTTTGTTGAAGAATAAGAAAAGTTTTCCTTACTGTCAAGCTGTATAACTCCAGTAATCACAAATGACTTCTGGGGAGATGAAGTCTACAGCTGCTTTTGGGATGTTTTGTTTGTTTGGTGATGGTAGTTTTGGTGTGGGTTTTTTCCCCAAAAAAGATTAAAAAGAGTAAATACAAGTTTTAATAAGATGAGAGAAAACAAAGCAAAATCATTAATTTAGTTCCTGGAAGTCTCATATCTTACATCGAATTTCTTTTATGTATGACTATGCTTAAGAAGTGAAACTATCAGAGCCTCCCCTTCCAACACAGAAACTGACTGACACATCACTGCTATGATCCAACAGTTCAAAACCCCTACATATCATTCAGAAAAACACTCCTGTCTCTACTCATTATTTTCAAACGCCATTAAGCTGGAGCAGAATTTTGACATTTATTATTTTTCACAACATTACCGAGGCTATCCAAGTGACCAAAAGGAATAGGCATTTACAAATTTCAGCACAAGAGCAGAAAACAAGTGTGTAAGACTGATCAGATCTGAAACTCCACATGCTACAACAGCAGACATTTGGATTTAAATTAGTTATGGAAAAATATCTGGTTATGTTCAGTACTGCTTGACTGTAGAATGGAAATGCTTTTTGCAGATCAATGAAATTCCAACATCTTGGCAGGGCTAGCTTATTAATCATAAAGAAAGAAAAACTAACAAGTCTAGACATTATTTTTCTGTGACTTTTTAGAACAACTATTAAACAGTATCTTCTCATAAGCAGATGAATGTGAATGGATCCCTCCTACATGCACTGTCTGCATTTTGAAACTGGCCTTTAGTAGCCTGCTACATTTGAACAACTTCCAAAATGTTACAGACCTGCTGAGGTAAGGACATATGAAATCAGCCCAGAGGAAATGCATTTTGGAATGGAATACACTTCCAAACCAAGCAGTCTCTGTGCTCTGGCATCCTTGGACACCCTGGCACTCAGCACTAAGGAAACCAGCACCACTGAACAGACTACTCACTCCTTCAAAATACTGCTGTGACACAAGTTTTTTCTTACTCAGAGCTACAAGCCCACAACATGCTGAACACTGCTGTAAGTCAAATGCAAAGGACAGCTGTTTTACTCATTTCAGCACTAAAAACAGGGGTGCAGGGAAAGCTGACATACAGGAATGTTATACATACCTGTCTAAATTTAGCTCTAGCCTCCTTTTCCTTCATTCTTCCATGTGCAACCAGATAGTCAAACACCTCCCCTACAATTCAATAACAAGATACATTAATGCCAATTTCAGAATGCAGAGATTCTCCTCCAGCAGTTGCCCACAGCAGCTTCACTGGAATTACTGTACTTCAAGTTTATGATTACAGGACAGCTCAGAAGAACAAGGCACAACTGCTGTGCAATTTACTACACCATCATCTCTTTTGCAAGAAAATAATGAGTGACTGGATATACACAAAGGAAACCATTTCCTTCCAATTACTTAGGATAGAAACTGAGCAGCATACTTCTGTTTTGTAAACAAAGATGACATCTACCCCTTCACAGACTTTCTCTTAAGAGTTTCTTTTGCTTCAGAAAAAGGAAAAGCTTCATATATGAGAACAGTTGATGATATTTTTAAATGCCATCATACCAACACTAGAATTTTAATTTGTGCATGTGTATAAAATGGTTTTAAACAAAATAAAAAACCTTAGCTTTAACCCAGGCTTGGAAGAGGTACCCACAAGGAGGGCCACAAGACTGACAACAGCAGGACACACTGATCCTCACACAACTATCATACCTGTAAAATACACTGAACAAGGCCACTGTTGTACAGCTGTGGATGACTAAAGATTACTGAAGATCTACTGTGTTTCAGTTTTTCCCCTCTTTGATCAATACAGTCATTTTAGAGCACGTCAATACAGACTACAGTGTTTGAGCTTTAGGTGCAGGCCACTGGCCAATGAAACACTGACATGTTTGTGAAAGCATGGGAGATTTTCTTTACTAGAAACCAACAGTCATGTACATAAGAACTACAAACACAGAATAGTAACATGGTTTTAAAAAATCCTCACTCGTATACAAAAACCATAAAAACTTCAGAAGTGGTTCAAATATTTAAACATTCCCTACTGAGCAAGGAAAGATGGTTTTGTAGACAGCCACCTCAAAAGGGAAGAGCTGAGTAATACCATATTTATTTTTTTTAACTCCACCAGATTGCAATAAAAAAAGGAGTCACATTGCAGGAAAAGCAACCACTGAGCTATCTAAGGGAATGTCAGGACTTCCCATAAAATAGTCTTCCCATTGCAGTGTATTCTTTAATACTCAACTCAGATAACTCTCCCAGCTGTAGTTCACAGCATTTCTTAAAAAACCTTGAAGCAGCAAACCTGAACACTTCTTCATAATTCAGGGAAAAAGACACCAGGGAAAGAATTATCCCAAATGTATGTGAAGTGTTGCAGCTGCAGCAATAATGCCTTTCATCCTGCAGCCAGAGTTCATGTGCATCAGGATGACCTCTACCTTGATAAAGAGGAAACAGGGAAACTGATGCCTGCCACTGTGATTACCAGCCACTCCTGTCTTGCACAGCATGGCTCATCAAAAGGTACTGCTCTTGGCCTTTAGACCAGTTCAGTACTTACCTCCTCCTTATCACCCTAGGAAAGGTCCTCACTCCTTTAGAGAACCACTGGCCTTTCTACCTTGTAGAAGCCAATCACTAGATGGCAATAAGACTTCACTTTTAAGTCTAGTGCTATCAAACTACACAGAGATGTCTCCCCAAACACCTGTACTAGTCAATGTTATAATGTTATAATACCTACTCTGTTCCTGTTTAAGCAAACTTTGGCTCAGCATTTAGGAAGCTGCTGGAAGAAAACACAGGTGGGTAGAGAATCTTGCTTTATTTGTAGCAATTGATTAAACTTCACATAATCTAACGTAAGAGTCTGAATTCAATGCTGATTTTCTCTGAAAAAAGTCTACCTCCTTCCTAACCCTAAAGAAAAGCCTCAACTGGTTGAGATTCCCAGATGCTGGTGCTCAAGGGTCACACTGACAAACTGAATATTAAGTTCTAGCCAGCAAGGAGTAACTTAAGCCTGAATACCTTAATTCAGACTATAGTGAAAATATCTGACACTGTACAATGTGCATTTTTCCATCCCCTCTAGAATCAGGAAAAGCATTTAAGCTTCTTCTAAAATGGCAGAAGGCTAAGCCTAACAATCCGTGACAGTAGAAGGCCTGTGATTAAGATATGTAAGATGTCATCAACATCTAAAAACAGAAGTTGCAGTGCTCATGCTTTTGAAAGCAACAATTAAAGAAACACAGAAATGTTTCATCCGAACATGATTTTACCAAATATCTTATACAAAACAGGACATCAGAGGTAGGGAACTGAATACAGTAAATTGAGAACATTAGTATTTGTTATGGGCAGGAACAATCAGTGGCCAAGGTAAGATTCCAAGTTATTTTGAGTTGTGAAAAAAAAGCAAATGTTACTAAGTTGTAGTCAATTTAGAAGCTGGTTTTACAAGTTACATTTATTATTTATGTTGACCAAACAAGTCCCTGTGAATATTAAAGATTTTGCTTAATATTTTACATTACCTTGACATAAATATCTGCTGAAAAAGAAAGCAAAACTTTCAAGAAAACAAGTGCTTTCTCTCACTTGGCAATTTGATCACATGTGTCACTGCAGCATAAAGGTACTTACCCCCACTTGCATATTCCATTATTAAATAGAGAGTTTTTTCAGTTTCAATGACTTCAAATAGCTTCACTAGAAAAGAAAGACATTTAGTCATCAGTTAACTAGCTGCAGAAGCATTATGTTAACACCCCACAGAATTCTGTGAGGGAAATACCCAAACTGTTTGCCTGCCACTATCAAACTATTTATTCTAGAGAAGCTTTCTGTCTAATGTTCTTAAGTAGAAAAGACTGTAACACATTTGGTCAACTCACACAGAACAACATGTTCTCAAGAAACAATACTTTGCTTCCTTTACATAGGAACATAACTAAACTAAGCAGAACATGCACATATTTGAGCAACAGCCACTCATGTGCACTGAACTGACACAAGTGGTGACAAATCAGTTACCAGTCTGCTGACAGTCCCATAAGAGTACCACATCATTTAAATGTACAAACTTGAAAGAATTCTTGACCACTTCTTGGTTTTGGTGTATATGCTAATTTTTAATGAGAGCCTGAATTCAGTCAGAAATCAATACTATACTCAAAAGGAGCAAATTTATCAGTTAGCTATGCAAATACCAGTTCTGTGCAAAGGGATCACAATGTTTATTTTATTTTTTTAAATACACAGGTCTGGAATAGCATTTATTACTGCTATCTTAGAGTAAATTCACACTCCAGTCCAAAATAGTCTTTTAACCTCATGCCACAACAATCTTAACTGAAAAAGCTGAAACTTCTCCAGAGATGGAAATTATGTGAAAAAAAACAAGATACCTATATTTGGATGATTTAAGATCTTCATTATTCTTACTTCTCTAAAGAGCTGAAATGAACATAAAACATGAAATAAGTTAATGAAATCACTAATAAACAACCGTTCTCCTTAAAGACTGATGACTTTGATATAGTAATTTAAACACATAGGGCAACATTATTAAACATTATCAATTAAGTTAATGAAATAAGCATTTATTGAAGGGAAGAGTTAAATGCCTGCTTAACATACCTCACAAATCAACCCTCAAAAACCTGAAAACACCCAGGAAGAACTCTAGACAGCTCAGGAAAGAAGTCACCTTAGCTCTAGGGTTTGCAGACTTTTGGGGTCAGAAGAGCATTGAGAGCCCACGCAGCTTCCTGCTGGCTAGTACATCTCACACATCTTTCACTCCCTTCACAAGAAGTACAGCTCCAAATTTTTGTTGAATCCCCACCAAAAGACCTTTAGAAGTCCACTGAAGTATATTACTGGTATGAATTCAGCATTCTTCAGTACGTTGTTAAAGCCCAAGAATTACAGTGCTACAACAGCGGCTCACAGGTGAAAAATCAGCTGTTTATATTGTACAAAAACCATGTTATCCAACTACACCAGCAAGGAGCAAGTTGTAAGGAGAGAAGGGAAGACAAGCCCTTCAGAAGTATTGCTGCAAGGCAACTGAGGCACAGCAGTCCTGGGTCTGGCAGCACAGCTGCCCTGCCTGACTCCAGGCACAGCTGAGCTGCCCGGGCAGCGCAGCACGCTGAGCGCTCTCGCCAAAGGCAACAGGGCAGAACACAAACCGTGTTCTCCTGACCCCATCGTGCTGCTGCTGTTAACCCTGACTGACACACAAGGTGCAGGAATTATTTAACAGAAAAATCACAGAAAACACACAGCTTCCCCATATAACAGCACTCCATCTCTAGCCCACCCCAGCAGGATGGTGGTGAGGGACAACTGCCTATTTCAAGCTGCAGGATGACATTATACCCCCTGCCCTAAATCCAGAGGTAGTGTACTGATTGTAAGGATACTGTCATGTTTCACATCCTGTCTGTCCCTCCCCTGCTGCCAATACTCTGTGAAGAGGGCTTTGCTTGAGTAACTATTTCTGAAGATTTCAACTTTGCCTGTCACACAGAGCAAACTCTGTCCTTCTGCAACTTAGTGAAAATATAGAGTGACATTCAACAAATAGAAATAAAAGCAAAGTCATGACTGAACAGTTGCAATTATTTTCACCTCCCAAAACACTTCTGCAAAAGACTGTTGTAAGATATACATAAATTCATAACTGTAATGCTAAAAATGCCATAGGTGATGTTTCTGCACTATAAAACATTGCTTTGAACAAAGCTGGAAAATAGCATATTAATTAAAAGCAGTTCCAAGATAAAATATTATTACAAAAAACTTGAGGCACAAATATTCTTGTATTCAGAAAACCAAAGAATTTTCTTTTTATGCACTACCCTACATGGCAGTCAAGTGTGTAGCTGCTCTCCCTCTGCAGCTAAGCCATGCCAGCCCAAGACTCCAGAGGGCTGATGCTCTTCAGTGCCAATTATTTTCTAACAGCATGCTTCAAAAAGTGGGAGTAATCATGAGGTTTTATTGGAAAACTAACACAAATTTCTACAGGAATATCAGTAACCTAACATCACATTGAACTGAAGCAAAATAGAAGTCCACAGCTCCAAGTGAATGCACACATAGGAAAAAACCCAAGAGTTTTGTAAATACAGGATAGGGATAACAGCATTGTTAATTATAGCAGGGAAAAAAGTGACACTGGAAGATTTGGCTTAGGACAGATTTCAGATAAAGTGAAGAAATTTGATATGTCAACACATATTAGTAACAACTCAAAAACTTGTAGGAGATTTACTCAATAAAAGTAAAGAAAAGGTAATAAAAAAGGAAAGAAAAGTAAAGAAACTTTGTAATTAAAAAAAAAAAAGGTGAAACTTTAGAAACAAACAGAAAACAACCAAAGAGTCAACAAAACAAAATCCTTGTGCCTTTGTGATTTTTAATACAAGAAAATGCAAGGGGTGGGTTTTAAACTAATCAATAAGACAAATTCGCAAGCTGGAGACCAGCTGTTCTAACCATTCTCTGCTTTCTGATATTTCAGAATCACAGAATTTCTGCAAATGCCAACATCTGGGGAGCAATCCTCACTGCACTGCCCAGGAGACCTTCTCCCTGCTACAGCACCAGCTGGGATTGGCACACTACCTGAACAGAGAGAAAACAGTTTTCCAAATGCTTTTAATTATCTTGTTATCCAGGTCTGTGCCTGACACTTTGCTAGATGACAAGCTGCTTAAATGAAATCACGCTTGATCAATCAAGTAAATTATTGGCCATGCAAAATAGTTTCAGAATCTCTGTGCACACATTTTCTTTATCCTCTAGAGAGGTAAAACTGCCTTCCTTTCTTTTTTAAATTATGTTATTTCTGAAGCTTTTTCATATGTAATCAGACAGGGTAGACTACATCATCTGTCTCTTGATCATCAGGAATTTAAAAGCAGTTGAATCTATAGCTATTTTTTCTTGCTTTTCATTAATTTCAGTTAAACTGGCATATAACATATTCTGAATACTTCATTAATACTTTTAATCACGGCTTATATAACTGATAGCCTCTTATAAATTTGTACAATTTTGAAGAGAGTTTGCTTAATTCACTCTCAATTGGTATCTGATATCTTCCACCCCCAATACCCAGATAAAGCCTACTGGGTCAGACTCTCACCAAAACACTCCACTTTTGTAGTCCACAAAATGACTACTCTGTTTTACTAACCTGAATGAATCATGTCAAAAAGCAGCTTCTACTTCATGAGCCATTTGTTCAAGTGGGTAACTAGGAACAAGCTCTTTTAAAAAACTACTATTTCTGCCTCAGAGGAAATTAAAAATAAAAATACTTGAGAATAGGGTACAACCACCACCAAACTGTAATTTTAGTTAGATAAATGCACTTTAGATTGTGCACCCTTAATCAGTTTATCTGTTATATGCTGCATTTTGACACAGATGGGGATATCTGCAAATGCCTGACATTGTAATATGTATTACAGTCTGTTTCTGATAGAGGAATAAAATGTACATCATACAAATTTCCCAAAGTATGCTGGATAAAGGTTTTACAGATTTCATTCCCCCAAAATATTACGTGCATCAGCTTCTAGGAAATGATGTAGTAACTATCATCACACAATAAAATTCACTGCAAACAGCCAGGTATGATAAAACCTCACATCTCTGAGGCTTCCTGCCCACAGTAACACAGAACAAGGTGTAATATCAGGAAAAGTAACATGAAGGTTCTCAATACAGAAAATTATTTTCTTAGTATTAGGAAATTACTTGTCATAATGAAACTATGAGGGCAGACAAACAACTGAAAACAGTTCTCATCAGTTTAATTTCTAATGCTGAGATCCAAAGCTACTCCCAGCTTGTTGAACAGCTCATTTTCCGTCAACAGGAGCTCTACAAACGTTTCCAGGCAAAGACAAACATCCTTAGTCTGCCAAACAAATGGCTTTCAGCTTTGTTGTGGTCTGGTCCTTTGAGTGTAAGCCATGTCAGATACAGGAAAAGAATGCCATTTAATTAATACTGTGAGCCAAAGTACTGAATAAAAAAATCCCAACGAACCAGCAATGGAAGCTGGTTCTTTTAGGCTAACTCTCTTTGAACACAGCAAGACAGACTAGAAGTGCTCCCACAGTAGCTATTACAAGACTGTAACAAATATTTTAAAAATACCGAAAAAGTTTGCTACCAACCTCGCCTGGTCACCCTCTCCCTTAAAGGAGGAGGCTTTTCACAGGATGTTGTCCCAAGGCAGCTCAAGCCTGACCTGGTATTAGGATTCTGCTGGTAACTGCTCACTGAAATATGTCCTACATCTAATAAAGAGCCTCAAGCAAAAAGCCTTTACACAATACAATTTTGCTTCAAACTAAGCACAACTTGAAAACAGAAAGGGATACTCACTACAAAAAGAAAAGCCTGAGCATTTGAAATTCTTGCCCTTTTCTTGCAGTTCTTAAAACACTGGTTGACCCATAGTCAGAAAGGACATGAGCCATGTTAAAATTGTTGTTTAAGAACACTTAAATGCTTTAACAATAAGTATTGACCAAGTAAGTGGCAAAACATCTGCACATAATGAACAAAAACATTTGGCTGAGGAGCCAAGTTCTAAAACAGGAAAATGAGAAGTGATTTAGTGCTATTACATGAGCTTGCTAAAAAAACCCTTACATATAATGGCATTGGTAACTCAAAAGAAAAAAAAATCAAACTATTTTATTTTTCTGTCTAGGAGGAAGTGAACTCTGTAGCATCAGCACTTGTTTGCAGTGAGACCAACATCCACTGGAATTGCATACACAAGTCCATTTGTGGACAACAGTGATTATGACTAACACCACCAGCATGGGAAAAAAACACTAAGAACTCCTTTTTCTTTCAAAGCAGGGAAGTACCAGTTACAGCTTCCTCCTCACTAAGCAAGAGCAGCAGAGCAGTAATTAGGTCCTAAAACAACAGTGAGGAGTAGCTGCATGTGGCTGCCACAGAACTTCCTCAGCAGCAGACAAGAAACCCGACCCTTCTGCTGCTGAGGATCAGCATGGAGCTGTCAGGGCTGCAGCGAGGGCATACCAAGAATTACTGCTCCGGAAAGCAAAGCAAGTCCTTAACAAGGTTAGCTTCTTCCTGGCAGCTGAAGTATCGATGTGCAAGATGGAACATAAAGAAATCAGAACTGGCAGCCTTTAATCACCATTTGTTTCCCCACCTAAGGATGACTCGGGCATGCAGCTACACCGCAGCTGAGACGCTGTACACCACACCCTCTTCTGGGCACAGCCCTTCCCTCCCCACCATACCTCAAATATTTTATCTCTCTCCACAGAAGTGCAAGATCAGAAGCACTTCCATCTTAGCTTCCCCCGCATCCACAGGTCGCGTGTGCAGTTGGCTCCAAAGGCACCGAGGCTGCGGCACTGCCGGCAGTGCTGGGGGGAAGGGGGCAAAGGCTTGCAAAATAAAAAGCCTTGGTCAGGCAAAGCTGGCAAGTTGTATGTTGTCCATTCACTCTGCTTCCTATGGCAAGCAGGCATTTAATTTTAATAAAACTGCTTTGAGTTTTTGAATTGAAAACTGATACACCTTACTAAATTCTCTTTGCACTCGTATAATAAATGAGCGTAGAGACGAGAGCACATTAGCAATTTCACCCCACAAATTTGATCTGATATCTGCCCTGCTATTTGGTACTATTCTTCCAGACTCCCAGGTAAGAAATCCAGCGGGTACACAAGATCACACTACAAATCACAATTCCTAATCTAATTTTATAAATTGTAAGTAAAAATTAAATTACAGCAGAAATGGAGCTATGAGTGGACACTGACCCGGCTGAAACCCAGTAATCAAAGGCCCATCATGCACACTTGTGGCTTTTCCAGCTGAACACCTGTGACTTGTAAAAGGTTTGTATTGTACCCCAATATGAGCTCAAACTGGCATTACAGCCCAATCTCAAGTAATAGCATTTGTAGGACTATGATTTTACATTTTCAGACTGAAAACATGGCCTCTTTAGCTCTCTCTGACCATTCTTCCCATGCCCTGGTATTTCCCCTTTTAATCACACAGCTTTTGTTTCACTTTCAAGTGCCTCAAGCATGCAACCATTTTTATTTAGGTATTCCCAGTTGTAATCTGCCACAGAAATCAACTTTATCGAATCCATTGTATTACCTAATTTGCACTTTATTTTCACCCTGATTACCCAGAAACCACCAGTAACTAAACTCAGAAAAATTCTGAGAAAAATGGAACCAGATTATCTACTTTGACCCTGTCTACAGAGTCATACAAAGCTGCCACCTGCTCAGATGATGGAGCCTTTCTTCTACAGGTTATTCTTTGCCTCTCAACTAAACAATAAAATGTAAGAACTTGTGTGTTTTTCCAATTTACTTTTGCACCATTAATCTTGATTTAAAGTCTAGTCACATGATCTTTTTAGTATTAGCATAAAATACAAATGTGTATATTCTCCAGTTTACTCTAGTTACTCTCTTTTATTTTGTTTGCAGGTAAATTCTGTGTATTCTCTTGTTCAAACAGAAATATTTCAAGGGGGTTTTTATCAAAGTACTCAAAAGTAAACAAAAAGTCTTTGACTGCAGAACTTAAAAGGACAGAGTTATAGAAGTCCCAAGTAGAAGTAACATTTAAATGCACTTCCTGCACAGACTCCCAAACAGACTGGGTTGCTTAATGAAAGAGCAGGGTTTATCACTCTGTACTAAAAAGATAAGGTGATACAACTGTAACAGCACATTAAACATTCAAAACTAGAGGGAAGAAACCAGAATAGCCACGGCCCAATTTGTTTCATACAACTGCATTACCTCTCCTGCTGCAAACTACATGAAAGGCACAGGTACTGCCTGGCCTTCAGTCCACAGGCAGCATTTCCAAGGCCAGTTTAAGAGAACAGAACATAAGTTTTGCATTTCTAAGTTTAAGAAAGCAACTGGCACAAAGGAGATATGGGGGCATGACACCAAACCACAGACGTCCTCTCTACAGAGTCAGCTCTGCTTGGAAGACAAAGGAAGTGGCAAATACCACTGTTTTCTCAGTTTACAGCTCTGTACGAGTTCAGCTCGAACAACTGCAGGGTTGTCACAAATATCTGTTACAAAACCAGTTATTTAATACAGTAGTCAGACGTGTACAAAGGTATGTAATGCTTCAGATTCTCCAGCACAGGCATTCAGGGTTAATGGAAGGAGGTGGGGAAGAGAACAAGTCATAATACAGTTGAAAGATTAAATGTAAAAACATACCTTTTGTAGACTAGTTGGGTTCAGCTGTGTTTTGTCGATTATTTTTATGGCAACCTAAAGGAAGAGTTCATGATCAGTATTTTCCATAGGAACAATACCACGTTATTACAACATGCTCAAATCCAGTAACAGACATGGAAAACATGAAAATTACACAAAAAATGCTTAAGTTCCTTCTACAAATTATATATTTGTATTTAAACTAGAAGCAGGAATGGAAAAAACCTGGTATTTTAAGGATATTACGATGAGAACCTTGCTGAGTCTTTGACTTGACATTAAGACCACCACACTCATGACAGTGGAAGCTCCAACAGCAGACAGTGCCCCGATAGAGAGCAGTGTGCCTACAGATAATATTTACACAGTAAAATTACACAACAGATTACACATTAGTGACTGGGCATTGGCAGTTTCTAAAAGCAGGGATTTCAGAGCATATTGAAAGCATTTCCACAGAAATTTGGCAAGAAGTAAGTTAATCTTTGGAAATCCACAAAATATTTGTGTCAATTTGCTCCCTGATGTGTATTAAAAAAGCATCACTTGGAAATCAACAAAAACACATTGGCCATAGTACAACACTTTGGGTAAGTACATTACTTTACTTGTTCTCCTCTTTTCATTAAATGTTGCACAGAAATATTAAAGAACAAAATAAAAATTTCACACAATAAGCAGGAGAGAAATTCCATACCATGCTAACTAGACAGAACCTGAAGATCTGAAGCAATGAATAGGCAAGAGAAACTTCAGTGCAATGCAGTTTGGATACTGGACGAGGTAGAACAAGAAATGAGAATCCTCCTAGAATTACACACCAACTGGTATTTTTCCTTTCTAAATTAGAGATTAAACATACCAGAAGAAGCTCTACAGAAGGAGATGGTGCCTCTCAAAGAGGCAAGATGCTGCAACTCAGCTGATTATAATACCTCACTGGTGCAAAGCAAAGGCTTTCAACTCCACTTCAATTTTTGGCTCAAACAGTAGATGTTGCTCCTTCCCATGCCACAGTTCCCATTTCTCTGCATCACTTTGAGCTATCTTTGTCACCTCATTAACTTGGGGTTGGTGACATACGGAATAAAGAATATCTTACATCAAAGCCAATTTATATCCCTACATTCAAGTGCAAAAACACAGGGATGGATCGTCAGGATGGAGAGGGTAAGAGGGGAACAGTGCTCAACGCTTGGGTGCATCACAGAATTATATAATGGATATGGTGTTTTCTGAAACTGATATTCAAGATTTATTTTGAGCTCTTCTAGCTGCAAGATACGATGAGACATGACTGAGAAGCCATCTAAGAATGCTTTTACTCTGGGGAGTGTTTTCTTCTAAGGCAAGCTACTGAAATTATAGATCACTATTTCCTGAGGCAAAATTCCATTGCAAAACCTTGAGAAATCACTTCAAAAATACAAACAAGAGAGAAAGACATTAAGCAACAGGTATTTTTATATTAGCAGCTGTGTACAAAACTAAGGAAGATTTTTATCTCTACCTTTTTGCCTGTTGTTAACTTTGTGACAGCAGTCCAAAGTTACTTGCTTCCTGCAATCTCTTATAATTCTGGATTATAGTGCTGGACTCTTATAATGCTGGATGTAGTGAGCGCTGCCTTTGTCAACAGAAGATAATGTTATTTGAAAGTGACCTGGTGCCCCAAGACTACCTATAGCTGTTCACTTAGTAAGCACATTCCACTCAAAAAAGTTTGCATTTTTGCTCTGGATTGCACCATTCTTGTAAATCTTTAAATATTTTTTCTACCCACTAGAACACTTTTTTCAACCCATCAAGCCTTAAGGTGCCATGTTACTGCAAAACCAGCTCACCTCAGTGTGCACTTGGTGCCAGATCACCAGAAAGGTCTCTGACACTGTCAAACAAATTCAGCCCTGGAGATACAGGGAAGGTACATATCTCAGTTTTCCGAAAGACAGACTCTCAGGCCTGTTCAGTGCACTAATTATAGCCCTAAAGGCAGGATGAATTTAGAGAATTCCTATCCACATGAACACTGAGAGTACAATGTGTTAACATGGGCTGTGAGAGTTTGAACCCATCATCAGAACAGGGGACAACTTCAGGTGCCTTGATAAGGTCTCCAAATCGCAGCCAAAGGCAGCCTGCCTCAAGAACAGTTTGGACAAGCCTGAGAAAGTTAAATGGAGAATTTTCTAAGTACAGTTAATAAAACATTAAATTGCCTTTCAAAGCAGAACCTTTGCTCTCTTTACATAAAGTGCATTTGGAATGGTTTCATGTACTGTGAGCTAGGGCCAGTGCTGGAAAAATGCAAGTCCACCTACACTATTACACCACTGCCATGATATTCTGTGTGAAATTAATAGAATTAAAACTGAGTTTGCTTCCACCATTCACAATAATGTAACTTAAAACATTTCCCCTACATGATTTGAATAAGGGAGTTAAAGAAATCAGAGGTTGGAACACTGAGCAAATTGGCCAAGCTGCTACTATTCAGAATGCTTTATCCCTCTTAAATTTCATTTTTTCCAAGAGAAGAACAGAAAGAAGATGACAATAGATTCCTTGGAGTCAGACATGGGCTCTGAAAGAATTCAGCCTCACTGGGAAACATCAGCTCCCTTTCTATTAACTGAAAACATCTTTAAAGAGCAGAAGGGTCCATAATAATTTTGGCTACCTCAGTAATAGCAGAAGGTAGTTTTATCTTTTAGATTCATTTTGGCAAGTACAGAAAACTTGTCAGAGGAAACACCTTTTGATGAAACTACAATAGAAAATACATGGATTGCAGTGAAGAATTAAGAAAAGCAGATCGACAATGAAGACCTGTGGTTTCAAAAGGGCAGACAGCCTACAAATAACAAACTCCTAGGCAGAGGACCAAGAAGGATGGTGTGTCCAAGCACCAGCCCTAATACAGTGAAGCTAATCTCTGGCCACACATACTCCTTGCAAGACAATTCAACACCCTCGAATTAGGCTGATTTTCTGACCATCCCCTGAAGGGCTAAACATTTCTTCCTTTCAGTAATAGAAGGAATTGCCAAAAAGTGAACCTCACATGGTCACTTAAAAGGACATTCAGAACAGAGACACAGATAACAAGGAAAAGATAAGTGTGGTTCAAATACAACAAGAACACAGCAGGATGAAAACTCATTTAAGTATAACTCCCAAACTAAGCATTTAGTTTACGTTTTGGTACATAAGATGGAAAAAAGAACAGGAGCAAAGACAGAACAGGCTGCAGGAGAAAGTGTGTAAAGCAGGAAATCACAAATTCAGAAAGCTAAGTGCCATCTGGCTGAGGCCAGGCTGAGAATATGACCCTGGAACTCTTACAAGAAGCAGGTTTTCAAAGGAGAAAGGAAAAAAAGCATTCTTGTAGCACAGGTTCCTAGCATCTACCAAGAACAGAACAGCAGAGCAGGGTTTAGAAATGAGCAGACAATTTCTTTTTCCAATTCATCATTAAATTCCTGAACTTGAAACTGGCAGGAAAAAAACAAGGAAAAAGAAGGTTTAAATGCAACATATTTTCCTTAGTTAACTGCACCCTATGGAAACACACAAGATATGACTACCTGGACTAATGAAAAGCCTCATCTAAGAGGATGCATGGAAATTTTTCAACTAGATAAGCTGAGAAGTGCACAGAGTTGTTTTTTGGTTGTTTGGTTCCCCCCCCCCGCCCCCCCCCCCCCAAAAAAAAAAAGAGTCTAAAGAGATATTAGGTTGGAAATAAATGAGTTAGAGTTTTTGAAGGACAAAATTTTGGGACCAATCTTGTTTAATATCTGTATCAGTGGCCTTGGCACAGGATGTCAAAGCATAATGATTAAGTCTGTTGAAGGAGTTAAGAGGCACCATCAAATACAGATCAGAAAACCAATTTAAACAACCTTGGAGATGAGTTACCAATGAAACTGAGATTCAATATACAAGGTTGGTGCTGTTGCTGATCACAAGCAACACACATCAATTTAACAGCCACAAGAAAGGCTAGCACAATCTGAAGATTGATCAGATAAATACTTCTGTAAGGGCAAGGGTGAAGTAATGACATTGGTGCAATTGCTATCCAGAATATTGGAAACAATTCTGGTCACAGATTTAAACATGTAAAATTATCAACATTGTACAGTTTATCTAGCAAGAAGAGACATTTTCCTCTTCTCCCTCTTAAAAAAAAAAAAAAAAAAGTTTTAAATATCTTGAAGGTATTCCTATAAAATCAGCTTAATTGTTCCCTTCTAAGGAATGACACTCATTCCAATGGTCACAACCCAGAAAGTATCTATGCTCTGAATTGATCAAACTACATCAATTCTGTGAGAGTGGAAGGAACTTAGTACTGAAACCTTTCCAAATTTAGCCAAAAATTTTACACTGTTCCCTTTATTTGTTGAAATTTCAAACAAAAATAATGAACCGGGGTCAATACAATCATTTGCAAGTAAAGAAAAATGTATTTCACTTTTTGCAAAGTGGGACACATATCTATCTCCAACACTAGCAAAGAAATACTAACCAAGTACTTGAATATCCCATCTTAACTATCAGTAAAAAAACGAGGGAACTTAAGTGGAAAGGAATTAACCAAAAACTTTGTCTACAAATGAGAACTTTAACATAAGAAAACAATGGGAGCTGTCAGTCAAAAAAAAAATCAATCTCAACAGCTCTTGCAGAACGATGTCTCCTCTCTTCTTCCCTCTGTTCCTGCTACTGAACTCTGTATTAGCTCAGAAGAGAAATTCCCTTAAAGCACTACAGTCAGCAACACAGCTTCTGTAAAAGTCCTTGCTGGTATCAGCAAACATTTACTTCATCAGACAGGTTTGGCAAGAAAAGGTTAGCAAGGTGCTTCTCCCTCTTGCAGTACATCAAAGTTGCTTTTAATAAAACAGCACTAAGAAACACCTTCTTGTAACAAGCAGACAGGACTATAGCTCACCAAATCAGAACCACCATTAATTACATTGCAATGGCACGCAGAAACTGAATACAGGGCTGTTTGACTCCAAGAAGAGATGCAGAAAGCTGGACTGTACTGCACACACTGAGCAAACTGTCACTGACACACAGACTATCCCTGAACAAACTGAAACATCCTCCCAAAGCCACCCAGCACTGCAGACACCCTGGGATTATCCACCCTAGGACTCCTGGGAGATACATGGCTCTGGCAAGAAAATACTGCATTTGGGCTACTTGGAACATAATTAAGACAACATTTAGTTCTCATGCCCGACTTCGCCTCCAATAGAGCCCTGCAGTATAGAAACACTAAAGAGGCAGTCTTTCCAACAACCTTATTTAATTGCTGTGTATTGATCTGGTTTTTGAAAATGGAGGATTTATCCAATAATATTAGTAGCAAATTTTAACATAATTCAGCTGGACAGAGGCTTGCCAAAAATACAAGTTTAAGAAACCATTTCTAAGAGAAATTGTTCTGTAATTGTTACTAAAAAAATAGTTTTCAATTTCTGCTTTTTTTTAGTGGCAATATCTCTAGTAAAATGTGCTCTATGTTCACTGACAGATGATGCTATTCCAAGAACACCCTCACACCTACAGCAACTCACTGCTGTTTACACCCATACCACTTTACCTCTCTGCCAGTTAGGATGTGCCTTGCAAGTTTCACTTTTGCAAAATTCCCCTTTCCAATCGTTTTAAGAAGTCTGTAATTTCCAATATGCGGCTGCTCATCAGCACAGGAGGCTATGGAGTTCCTGCAGCGAGCTCCAGAGCGCCCAGTTCGAGAGGAAACTTCCTGCCGTCCATCTCCATGGGACGTGTGCTGCAACAAAAACATGCATGGTAAGGCTGAAGAATAAAGACAAAACACATCAATGAGGAGAAGCGTACAACATTCAAAAACATCAGCAATGCCTTTGAAGGAACCTTCAAAGAACCCAACTGAAACTTCACGCTCACAATGAACTTTGTTCTGATGGGGGAAATAAAGTGGTGCCCAGTTCATGACACAATGTTCACCCCATCACCTGGTCAAGACAGCAGAACATCACCTGCACTGCAGCAACAGCTGAGCATTTCTAAGTAACTCACATGGACTGCCAGATCAGGTACAAAATATGGAGGTGTTTAATATTATCTCCCATTTGCATTACTGTGCATAATTGGTGCAGGAAAGCCTTTGGAAAGAAAACACGAATACAGATTTTCCAAGACCACTAATTGTTAACCCTTATTGGACAACTTATATTAATAAAAAAAAGGGGTTTTTTTCTTTTCTGTGGTACTAAACTTGTGTTCTACAGATCCACATGACTGAAAACACCCAGGATGACCTGGAGAACAATTGAAGAAATCTTACCTAATGTACTGAAACCTTGAATATTGATAACCTGAAAGCCAGTTACAGAGATTTGAGACACTGCAATCTTTCAAGTTCCTTTCACTCTCATTTCCCTGAACAGCTACTGATTGCAAAAAGGAATGGTCAAATATTATCTATAACAGTCTTTACTCATTGATCACATGGTTAAGATTTAAGTATTTTTTCACTTCCTGATAGCTTGTTTATAAAAGAGCAGGTGCCCTCTTACATTCTTAAATCATGGTTGAGGTCCATACACCAACCACACTCATTAAAGTATTAGTTAGAAATGTTTAGGGGCCTCCAAATGTGGAACAAATATATAGCTCCACCAAAGATGACACATTAAATTCATAGTCATCCCAGAAACCCCAGATCTTGCTCTTCTACTACTACTCCTCTTGCTGAAACCCATTTCGGGCAATGAAGAAACTGGCATACAGCAATATTCAGTCTGAAAATCACTGTAGTGTGAGGATGAGATCATACCTCAAGAGCTAACAACCATGGTACAGGCACAAATGAACAAATCCCTGCTTGCATGACACTTGGCAAGTTCCACTTGCCTGACGTAACCTTGTGACCATATACTCTCACATCTTGGGTTCCTTGATTTGTTAATTTGAGTGCATAAAACTGTGATCAAATTTTTGTGATCAAAGTTGTGATCAAATTTTTTTAAAAAATACTTTATTTAAGAAATGCTACTGATAGGAGTCTGTGGCAACTCCTGGAAAATTGTTTCAATAGTAACTAATTAAAAATCATACAATGTTTTAGAATCAATCTGGCTTTAGCTTCTCCTTACTACCTGGCTACTGCATTGCCACAAGATTTGCACTTCCCATAGAGGTACTTAATTTCTCTGATCACAGTAAGTGATATGTATATTGAGCTCCCTGAACAGGCTGGTGTAGGAATAAACAAGGAAACATTTCCTGTAGTTCTGTTGAGAACCCTCCTCTATTTTTCCAACATCTTTTTGTGGGGCTCATGGTAGGCATGGATCCACCATACCAAGAGTAGGGGCAGCAGGACTAAACACAGAGGCTGCATCTTCTGTTCAACATCTCACTGATTTCACAGGGGCAGAACTAACCCTCTTTGCAGAAGACCATCTCTACCTGACCACCCAACACCAACCCTGATTTACTACTTCTCATTCCTGGATCCTTACATGCATGATCACATTTGGCTGAAGTGAAATGCAAAGTTTATTTTCATGCAGAATATCAAGTGTTCCTAATAAGAGGCCCATCCTGCCCTATTTCACAGTCTAGCAATTTTATCACAGTTTTCAGGAGCAAGAGTACACGATTTTTCCAAACCACTAATAACTGGCACAAGAAGCAAGAAGCAACAACAGCCAGTAAAAATTCAAGGCTTGATAGTAATTCGATGTTCTCAATAATATCTTGAGACCTGCAACAACTGGTCTTGATAAACTGGGTGTTTATCAATCAGTAATTCTCAAGGAGAGGAATGATGAGCAGTCAATAACTGAAGGACCTACTAAAGTCAGGGAAATCCTACATTAACAATTTCAGTATTTTTGCATATCCTTAATGTCAGGCTGGTGCTGATAGTTCAGGCCATCTTAGCCACCCCTGTGTGTACTGGCACAGCAATGCCAATCCTCTGTATTTCCCTACACTTTGACTTCTAACAAACCTTGCAACACACAATGCAGAGAACTTCTCTGTCAGCTCCTTTCACACCTTTCAGTGTCAAATTATTCAGACCAGCTAGAAAAAAGCAGCAACTGCTGATTCTAGATGCTAACATCCTCCTACATTGCTACCCCTGGTGATCAGGGACCAAGATGTTCTGTACAGGGCCATAAGGATATTTCTTGGATATATTAGAGGAAGGTTCATTTCAGTTCAAGTACAGCATCCCAGGAATACTGTACTACTTACACTGCACTTCACTGAGTTGATAACTTTCCTCAGAAAAAGAAGTGTATCAGAACTATTTGAACTACAGCCCTTCCACACCTGGGCACTCAGCACAAACTGGCTCCAGCAGGAGCCAGACTGCCTCCCAGCAGGGCTTGTTAGCTTAGGCTCTCCAGCAGACAGATTCAACAACTTGAATTCAACAGCTTTTGAACCACTCAGCTGACTCTGAAAACAACAGTAGCTGTGCTGTCTTGTGCTTAAACTAACACAGTTAGCCCTGAGCTAGCCTAAGAAGCAGCTGAGATGTGGGCATTGGGCTCAACATAGTCACAAACCAGAGAACAGGTCAGTCAAAATTGATCTAACTCATACCCTACTTCACGTAAGGACTATCAGGAAAAGGAAAGATTCTGTTATATTAACAAACTCTATTCCACATAGTAAACCACCCAGTAATTGTGTCTTGAGAGCTTCACTGTCCTCTTGCTGAGAAATTACTTTTTGTGTCCTGTAATTTTTTCATGCTTCCTAGCTTTGGATTTAAAGGGCAGCATTAAAAGCTGTGAACTCATTTGGACAAGGGTTGATAAACTGAACACAATCTCCTTGTATGGAGGTTTGCATTTCCACCCCAACCGAGATTATTTCTTTTCAAGAATATGACCTTTTTCAGCTGTGGGTTTTAACTATCAAGCTGTGTGTTCCTAAGCAGTTCAGTTCTCTCCAACTGATTTGCTCAAAGCCATGTTTCACTCTGTACAAATCCAGCCATTTGCAACCATATCTAATTTGGACTATATTCCACTTTACATAAATAAATCTATCAGTAAGTCCTTCCTCTGTCAGTTACATTATTATACTGAACAGACAACAAGCTTTCTAAAAACCACAGAAAACAGATTGTCCATTTCAACATGGATTTTCTTTTGCATATGGAAATGAAGAGCATAAACTCAAAACTGAGCGAAAGTGTTTCTCCCAACCTAGTCATTTTCAAGAAGCCGTGATAGGCAGATGGAAAGCTAAATGGTGTAGGCAAAAAGCAAAATATAGGTGGTCCAATAAGCTTAAATCATGCATTGGCTTGTACAGCATCTGGCTGTGCCCAAGTATTTCCCAGGGCAGTTTCCTCAGCAAACAGGTTAACAGTGCCAATCTCAGCCCAGAGAAATGTCAATAGCATCCTCTGCTCTCCAAACTGAGATGCATGTCATTTGTCTTTTCCCTCAAATCTACACACTTTGCCTTCCTCACTACACTGACCCATCGAAACTCTGTTCAATTTCGGGCTTCTTTTCCAGGTCTGCATTTATACGGTTTCAAGAAGATATGGGCTTTGTCTTAAAAATATAAAATTTAAAATCAGCATGTGTTTATTTGTAATAAGTTTCCATCCCTTGTGGTAGGTAAGCTGTATTTCCTGGAGGTGTTTTCTGTGTAAGAATAACACTTGCTAATGAACTCACCAGGGCTGAGTGATTCCCAAAATATCTGTCTTCATGTAAAACAAGATCATTACACTGTAGAGGGAAACTGAGGCAAGGAAATTGGGTACTTTGTGCAACTTCAGGTTTGACAGTTACCACCTCTTTTAAAAGAAAAGTTTCCTGAAATCCACTCCTGACGATAAAGCACTTTCTTCCATATTTTGGCATGCGTCAGGTTGCACTTAAGTATCTTTTAAATACTTAAACGTTTGTTCTTTTTTTGCACCATCCATTTTCAAGCTAACAGGACAACCTTCGTCATTAAAAAAAGAAAACCCAAAACAAAACATTCTCCTCCTCCCCTCAGCCCCACCCTATTATTACTCAACCCAGAAGGAAATGAAGTAAAACATCTCCATTTGTGAGAGACCTTACTGCAAGGGAGGGGGGACTGAAGCCAAGACCAACTACATTTGCAACACAACACAAAACCCACCTTTTCGCAAAAGCCTTCCCCCAATGATGAGCCGACATCCTTTCATAGCCAGATAATGATTAGCATGAAGAGAAAGAAAAAAGAAAAGGAAAAAAAGTAAAAAGCAAATGAAGTATGAGGGTGTCAATAACTGAAATTTTTTTTGGTAGATGTTAGTTTTATCCAGTATCTGTATGGTTTCAGATATCTTAACGTTCAGAGAATTAGAAACACACAGGTCAAGGGATGACTAGTATCAAAGTTCTTGAACTGCTTAAGAAGGTGCCAAAAGTTGAGGAAAAACCTTAAAGAAACAGAATCTGATATCCATTCAAAGAGCTGAAAAACAGTAAAAAATCAGAATGTCCAAGAGCTGCAAAAATCCATGTTTAATTACAGTAAATAGGGAACTCTTTCTGAAATGTGGGGGACAAATGGCATCAACTTTTGAAAAGTATTTATTTAATTAAATAGTGTGAACTAGCTTATCATCAGCAAAAATGAACTATTAAAATTCAATTTTACTGAAGTCTCCAGGAATGTTTATTACCTTAGCCGTTATCTAACCTC
This sequence comes from Taeniopygia guttata, assembly GCF_048771995.1. Classification (NCBI taxonomy): domain Eukaryota; kingdom Metazoa; phylum Chordata; class Aves; order Passeriformes; family Estrildidae; genus Taeniopygia; species Taeniopygia guttata. The sequence goes on along the minus strand of NC_133030.1, from coordinate 54,925,691 downwards.
TGCATTAAATACTACAAAGTGGTATAATAGAATTTCTTGGAAAGCTGTCAGACCACTAACAGTCATGACAACCTCATTTCATTCAGCTTTTTTAATTGTAATAAGAACAAACTTAAAGTCTATACCTTATAATGTCACTAATGTAAGCATTCCAGGACACAAACATTTGAGACACTAAATTGCTTCATTACCTTAACCTGAGCACACAATATATAAATAAATGGTGATTTCTGGCTGTGCACTTCCCACTAGCACTCTCATTTACAGAAAAACTAAACAAGAAACATACCATAGTTTGTTTTCTTAAAAAAAAACTCAGAAATATTTTAAATCAAACATACAAATACAAAATTTCACTGCAGCCCTTCCCAACAATGTGTTGTATTTTATTTCCCATTCTCATTAACATCTTTAATAAGACACAAACTGCTGAGTACTACTCAATGTAAGAGTAAAAAGGTAGCCCTAAGGATATGCACAGAGGTAGCATCTTACTGAGCACAGATCTCCCTGAAACAGCACAGCAGGGCATCCTGCAACTGCTGACGAAGGAATTCTACTGGAAAGTCAAAACAGAGACTTATGTTTCTGGCAGCCACCAAAGGGTGTCACAGCAAACACTCAACCACAATTGTTTATAGTGCAGTTACTGCTCTGGGATTCCCTAAATCATCATGTATTATATGATATGATTTTCCTAGATTATAAAACAGGAATGCATCAGGTGAAGATGTCCTGTACTCATCCTGATTTTACTTCCCTCCTAGCAGTGACCAAGGCACAAATCAGGACATGGAGTGAGGTGGATTTTGTCAGACCAAGTATGCATATGTTGATGTTTGCATAACCAATTATTTGGTTCCAACACATATAATTAAAAGGCAGCTTTTAGACTAGCTTGCTCCATAATCAATCTTAAGGGTAAACAGTCATGGCTTCCATCTCACAAAATTTTAAAGGGTCTCCTATGAAGAAAAATGCTATCCACCTAAAGTGGCACTGAAGTTATCAACCCATGAGGGCAGATTTATTCACTGATGTGGGCTACAGCCCAACCATTATGGATGTTGCAATCAAGTGGAACAACTGAAAGGGTCAGAATTCATCAAGAGAGACAAGCAGACCTTCTAGTAATATAATATAGACGTTAAGGGAGAGAAAACACTAATTGGGATGCTTTCATTGTCAAAAGGGGAAAATTTCACTGCGCAGTTCTCAGCCTGTCATAGTGTTCATTCATGTAATTGGTATGACATTCATGAAAACCAGTGGCTCTTTTAATTAGGTCAGATCTGTCAAACCACCGGATTAAAGGGGGAACCTAAAGAGTAAACAGCCTTTAGGACATGGAAGCTATACCTCTGACACACATTCCTAGCTCCTCCACACCTCAGTGGGGAAGGCAAAATAAAAGAAAAAAACCAGGAGTAACACTCAGGACACAGCAGACCCAGCTCAAAGTGAGCACAGCAATGGAACACCCTACACTGGGCAGCCTGATGGAGGTGGACAGGAGGGACACAGGACACTTTCACCTGGCAGAGAGAACACTGCTACCCAAAGCAACACTTGCACACTCCTAATTCTGGCTACTGACCAGCAGTGGGAATTGCAGTGGGAATTGCTAGTGACAAGTGCAGCCGTGCCCTGAAGACCAGAGTGGGGAAGTGCTGACAGCAAAGCACTAACAGTCTTCAGCAAAGGCAGGGTCTGCCACGCAAAACCACTACAGCCTCTGCAATGTGTTTGGCAGTATTTGGTTCATGGTCTATACAGCATATGAAAGAGAGTGAATCTGTAATTCCATGATTAGCACTGAACAACACAACAGTGAAGAAATCCTGCTTATATAATCAAAAAGATAAGTCTGGTGCCGGTTAGAAAAGCTCTTTAAAAGCTCTTTTGTTGCTTCACATTATCAAGATCTGACATTCATCATATCTTTCCAGCCAAAGTTCCTTTACTGCTGATTAAAATGGATATTTATTGACATCAGCCTGGGGAATAATAGCTAAAGAGCCAACCATATTCTATTCTTCATCAACAATACTGCCAACTAAGTTGTTTCCAGAATCATCACTGTCAGTAATTACATGCTAAACAAAAAAGAAAAAAACCCAACCACCTCACAGTTGGTTTTCAAAAACCACATCGAGCTTGCAGATAGAAAGCTTTGCTTTGGCTTTAACCCTGCAGGAACAAATTTTATTTGAAAGTCAATTTCTGTTTATATGTATATATACACATGTTGAGCTCAGCAGCTTGCTGCTTTATGGGGCAAGAATTCCTCCTAATGAAAGGGTTTCTTCCTCATCACAGGTGTACTCAGTACCTTTCAGGATTATGATTTCAGAGCAGTACACACTTATTTATCATATGTTCTAAAAAAATTTAGTGGCAGATGATCTCCACGCTAAGCAGAGCCAACCTTGATATGCCATGAGCCTAAAAAAAAAAGTGACCTCCATTTTTGATCTGGCTGACACCCATGAGGCAGCATTACTTGACTGAGGAGAAGAGGAAGTTGCAGACACATGCTACTTATATATCATATGAAATGGAGATTGGGAGAGACAAATGCCTCCACTCTTTGAATTCCTTTGACTTGAGTCACCTGAGACATGTTGTCAACAGGAACTGTCCGCTTACATCAACAATATATCTTTTGGCTAGAACTAAAATGGAGAATTGAGCAGGTAAGGACACCAGGTGAGTGGGTAAAAGGAGCTAGGAAGAAGACTCTGAAGTTCAGCGTACTAAATACTGTATTTACTCTCATTTATTTTCTTTCAGCAATTCCTGTAGCTGTATTCTGTTTTTTAGACTGCTACTTCTATGGCCACAATATAAGCCACATTTGGTGGTGCTAATGAATTAAGTCTAACTATGTGACATTTTCTGGAGTAAGGTCCTGCAATCTAGTTTTTCTGAGTTGTCGAAATAATGTAAGAAGGGGGGGGGGGGGGGGGAAGGTTCATTTCCAAGAATAAACTATCCCAAATTACACTGTTGTAAATACGTATCTGTTTGTAGTTGTGGCACAATTCAAGTTACCCTAGCCCTACGGTGCTGTGCTACCACTGGCTTAATTCAAACAAAAACAAAAACACTAGGAAGCATTTCTAACCTTCCCCACCTGAACTGGACATTCTGTTTACAGCCACAGAATGGGGATAACTCCACTTTTCTTAAGGGTTTATTCCAGCTGGATCAGAGCTGACCAGACTCATCTCACAGCCCCATGATAATTAGCGCTGGCACAAACCGCGGGTGGGAAGGGGCACCCGAGGCTGATGCCCCCAGCAGCCTCCCATCAGTGCGAGCTTACTGAAAGCACTGATTGAACACCACAGCACAGGCTGCTCAGCACAGCTGAGAATTCAGTGTCTCCCTGAAAAACGTGAAAATGCTAGCAGTTGATGACTCTCAGTGTCATGCAGCCTCACCAGGTATTTTCTGAGGACACAGTACCAGGCCTATTGGGCATCAGCGTTTTTCTTCTGCTCTGGGGAATTTTGGCACTAAAAAATACATGCCAGGTGAATGCCTAAAATATTTTTTATTTCTAGTTATTTTGCCATCTTTGCCCAATTTAATTAAAACCAGAACATTTATTACAACTGGTGAAATATATGGAATAGTGTAGATGGTCCTGTAGAAGAAAATCTGTCAGAACTCTTGGCCACAGGAACGCTTCCCTCCTCAGTCCCTTCTTTAAAAAAACCCACAGGATTTAATGCTACAGAAGAAAGCATTCAAATTACAGATCTATCTGTAATAGGAGAAGACTGATAAATAATATATAGAACAATGCAAGCTTGCATATTGTCTGCAAATGCTCTAATGCATTTCATAGTTAATTGGTAATAAACCAAGACATACTGACTAACTTTCCCTGTATCTTAAAATACATTTTTGTACCTAACCCCGCCTTTACTAAATCTTTTTAAATGAAATAAAAGGGGTGGTACTACTGCTGCACAAAATCCTTTTGTGCAAGCAGTTGCCATCATGCTGGCATTTTTCAATAGCAAATTTTTCACATTAGGCACAGTCATGGAGATAAGAGTATATTTTAGTCTTGCTTCTCCTGAAATTACTTAAATTTTTAATTCAGATTGGCCTGCAGAACCAACACATTCAAAACAGTTACCCTTTCCCCCCCAAAAAAAACCCACAGCTGTGCAATGAACACAGGTTTTAATTAAACTCTTTAATCCAAGATATTTTTTTTTCTATTTCATGCTGTTAAAAAAAGTAATCTTCCAACCTCCATACCACCTGTATTTCCTTGTTTCTATCTATAGTTTGCTAGCATCATCCCACTCTTTGAATATTTTTTTTTAATGAATAGTTGTCCTACTCCTCACAATCTTGTTCCTTCTGCTCCTATTTCTTTGTCACCGGTTGTCCTCCATCCTGCCATATGCACATTCCTCTGTGACTCCTCTCATCTTTTGTTTTTCACTGTGTTTCCACACTATTCTCCTCCATCTTCCCTCCCTTCCTTCTCATCACTAGTAAAACAGGGTTACTCATTCTTCTGTCATCTAAAGTCCTTCTTCTGTGCATGAAGGAGATCTCTGCTGTCTCTGTTGCTTTCTTTCTCACGTGCAGGACATATTTTGAAAAAGGACAGAGAAGATCTGATCCTGTCCTGCACTTCTGTCCCCTAAGCAGCTGGCAGCCACTGCTGCACAAGACATGGCCAGAGAGGAGCTGCTCTGTCTCTGCGGTGAGGAGCCAGCTCATTGCAGGCCACCAGCCAGCTTCCAACTGTCCAAGTGTGAAGTTCCTATGATCACAGATCATCTGGGATGCCTTTCCTCTCAAAACCAGGTGACTCGGAGCCAAATTCTTTAATCTCAAAGGCACTAAAGGCTTGGTAGCTCTGTGTAGCTTTTTGGGGAAAATCACTGTGACAGTATTTCCACTTCAGCATGTCTTGATAAGAAGCCTTAGGAAAAAAAAATAAAAATCAAGTACTGGCAATTACCCTTTTTTATACAACAGGACCTGCCAACCACTGAACGTGGTTAACTGCAAGCACAGACAATGGTAATTTACACTCACTGTCATTCTGGAGGCTAACTTCATTTTCAAAACTGCAAGTATAGGCATGGATAAGCTATGATCAGCACACTTCAACCAGATTCAACACCAGCCAAGCCTTTGTCAGCAGTGGTAACCTTCCAAGCAGAGAAGGCATTAATGGGGTCCACAACCATGGCCCAAAGGCTAACTGAATACCTTGGCACCTCCTAAGCCTCTTCAAAGAGTCCTCTGAATATTAGCTAATTAGACTTCTCTTATGTGAAAGAGAATGAACCAAGGCTCAATTTACCTGCCAACATAACACACCCAGATTTGGGGTAAAGAACAGTTAGCTGAAGTATCAAAATTATTGCATGTGGTAATATAAGAGACCTGGGGTTCACAACTGTAGGGATAATTCAGACAGACTAAATGTCAGATTTAAATTTAGTTTCTAAGCAAGGCATAATAAAATAGTTTGGTAAATTTCTAGATAGCTGATGGCCAAAACATCCGAGAGCTTCCTGAGGAATATGGTATTGTACTGGATAGGGGGCTTGGCTCGCTGGATCTGGCAAGTACTTGGATTAATCACTCCCTGTCAATATCACTACCTACAAGTATTTGTGTGGACACCAGCACAGAATACAGCAGTTGAAAAATATCTTTTATTCTAAACCTAAGGCAATTTATCTGCAAGCCAGACAATCCATGTATGTCAAATTATGAAGATAACTAAACTGAAGTGTTAGACCAGTATTTTGAAGTGAGAACAAGGTGTCTTAAGTGGAAGACATGTAAAAACCTAACTTCAAGTGCTAGAACATACAGCTTGTGAATAATTATGTTTCCTTGAGCACATTAGGTCTTTCCACTGTTAAGCTATCAACGGCAGAGTTTGTGAATTAATTGGGGAATCTGATCTGAACACTTTCTAAAATGACTTACTATGTGGCCTCCATACATTCACATGGAACTTGAAAACCACAGTCAGGTTTGGTATAGACTAAAACAATCATTCAAATGAACTCTGCACAATATTTTGTAGAGTATGTTTCAACTTCAACCCTCCCCATGGCATAGGAAGGGCTGCATAATATTTTAATTATTTTCTTCCACAAGACAGGAAGCTCATTGAGATTTTACAACCAAATATGCTTAGTTGGCTTTTTGCTCAATACAGCCCTTAGCCTGCAGGTTGCATGTAGTGCTAAAGCAAATAAAGATCACAGAAGTTAGAAGTGCCTATTATGTCAATAAAATCTAAATCCCTAGTAATGCAGTAATTGTTCCATGCAGCATGTTTTCTAACGCTTTGTCTGGTCTTGTTTTAAACAATGGGGCTACCATCACTTTTCTCAGACTATTTATGGTCTGGAACAATCCAACAGTTTTTCCTGATCTTTAACCAAAGTTTTCACCTTTTATGCCTCTCCAAAACATAAGAAGCCCTTGCAAAACAAACAAACAAACAAACAAACCACAAAAAAACCCACCATCTCCTCCACCAAGCTTAGCATCTACCTTGTAAAGAATATCAGATAGCCTTTACAAAAAGCTGAATACAAAGTTCACCAATCAACTCATTTTAGACTACAGTGAGTGACAACTCCCTTCTGTTTATCATTTGGAGACATGTCAGAGCCTATGCAGAAAAATACACCAAGATACACCAGGATCAAGTAAGTTCTAACTTAGGAGAAACACAGTTTCTATCTGCAGAAAGGGAGTCTCCTATTGAGCTTCATTTGTTGCTATATGCTGATGTGGTAGGACTAGTGTTTTTTTTTTTTTTTTGTTCTTTCTTCCTTTAGCATTCGACCTTTGTGACTGATTTAATTTTGTAAATAAAGTGTCAATTCCTAAACCTTGGCTTTGTCAAGGTAAAAAAAAAAAAAAAAAAAAAAAAAAAAGGGGGGGGAGGGTATTCGGTGTGAAGGGCTCCCTTGCGCAAAGGGTAATTCCAATAAAGAAACCCTTTTAATGTCATCTGAACAGGTGACAAGCCTAACAGCGTCATTACCATCGAGAACCCTGCAAATTAAGCAGGGAAGAGGCCTATTATCTAGGTCACCTAGCCCACCCCTAGCCAAGCTGAATTATTCCCATCTGTTTACTAGGGGTTTATTGGGGTGCTTTAGCAGCAACTTTGCATATCAGGAGAGGGCAGCAGCCCCCCAGCGCTCCCCTCCCCATCGCGGATCCCCGTTAGCGACAGAACCAACCCGACCCTCGCCACCCTGCGACACTCACACAGTACAGGGGGAATTAAAGAGGGGGCACCGGCTTTGGATGGGGGAGGGATGCCCGCAAACGCCACGGAGCCGGCGAACCGTGCTGTGGAGGGGTTAAAAAAATAATCAATTCAGAATAAATCGGCAATTTGGGCAGCGTACGGGCGGCTGCTGACAGCGCGGCGCGGGGCGATGCCCGCGCGGCGGGGCGGGCGGCGCGGGGCCGGGCGCGGTGCGGTGCGGCGCGGGCGGCGGGTCCCCCGCGGCCGCGGTACTCACATTCTCGGTGTCGCGCTCGTTCACCGTGGGCAATGGAGTCCGAGTGGACATTTTCCCTCACTCGGGCGGCCGCGGCGGCGGCGCGCACAGACACACACACACGGGCCCCGGGCTGCGCGTCTGCTCCGAGATGGTGGTCGCAGGGAGCCACCATGAAGGACGAGGTGCCTGGCGGGGGGCGGCGTCGCGTCGGTGCCCCCCCACTAGATCCTCCTCGGGGAGCGGAGCGGCCTCGCCCCCTCCGAGTCCTTCGGGTTCATCCTACAGCCGGGGTCCGCAGGGGTCAGCAGCGCGCAGGGGGCCGCCTCATCCAGCGGGGAGGGGATGGAGCCGAGGGAAGGGATGGAGCCGGGGAAAGGGAGGCGGCGAGGGAGCGGCTCCGGGGGGGAGGGGGTGAGCGCAGGGCGGGCGGGAGGAGGCGGCAGCGGGGCGCCGCGCAGCCCGGCTTCTCTCCGCTGCCGCCGGGGCACGGCTAGCGCAGGCCCGCCGCCCGGGGGGCTGCCCTCGCCTTCCCCCGCCGCGGCCCCGCTTCACCGCGCCGCCGCTCGCATGGCGGCCCGCCCCAGGCTCCGAGAAGGCCGGCGCCACACGGCCTGCGGACGCTCGGTGGGTGCCCGCCTGCCGCTCCCTCCCTGCCTGCCCGCCCCGCCGCCGCCGCCGCTCCCGGACGAGGCAAGATGGCCGCGCTGCTCCTCCGCGCCAGCCCAGCGCCGACATGAACCGGAAGGTCCCGCCCCCCGCCCGGCGTGTGCGGGGCCTCGGGGCCGGGACCGGCCCTGCCCTCCCGGGCACCGGCGCTTCCCTCCGTGCCGGCACCGCTGCCCTCGGGGGATCGGCCCCTGCCCTCCCGGGGACCGGCCCTGCCCTCCGTGCCGGCCCCGCTGTACTCCGGGGCTCGGAGCAGCGCCGGGGCGGCACAGCTGGGAGCAGGGCTCCCTTTTGTGACACTCCAGCTGGAGCACTGCATACAGTTCTGGTGTCCCCAATACAAGAGGACATGGAACTGTTGGAGCAAGTCCAGAGGGGACCTTGAAGTGGATAAAGAGGACTGGAGCATTTCCTCTACACAGATCGAGAAAGTTGGGGCTGTTCAGCCTGGAGAAGAGAAGGTGGTGTGGGGACCACCGTGAGGGTGGTGAGGCACCAGAACAGATTACTCAGAGAAACTATGGATGCCCCATCCCTGCAAGTGTTGAAGCCCAGCCTGGATAGGGCTTTGAGCAACCTGGGAGATGTCACTGCCCATGGCAGGGGTTTGGCACTGGGTTCTTCCAACCCCTTAAAAGTCTCTGATTCTATAAAGAGTCCCTCAGGGAGCTGTGCCCTCCCCTGGCATGAGAGGAGATGTGGTGTGGTGGGGAGGTCAGGTTTTGGGGAGTGCCGTGGGGCAGAGGGGATGGTGCTGCAGAGTGCCTGGAAAAATGGCAGATCTCCCTACAAAGCCAGCCCTTAGCTGGGGAAGGGGACAGACCCCACTGCCCACTCACAGCCAGGGGAAGAGACACAGACAAGGGTAGTCCAGCGATGGTCATCCATGTTCAGAGTTCTGTCCTTGGGCCATCTGCCAAAGCATGGCCTTCCTTTTCTTGGGCTTTCCCAGCCCAGAGGACGGCGTGTGTTACAGAAAGAAGCTCACACCTGGCAGGGGTCTGAGGCTGCTGTTGGCAGATCTCACCTGGTGCCATCAGACACCCATACAGTGTTACAGCACTGCGTTTTCATACCAGCTTGATGCTTGGCTCATTTGTTGAAGGAGGGTGGAAGCCTGAGCTATCAAAACATTCTTTGTGTGTCCAGGAGTTACTCTGCATAATCCCTTTTAAGTTTATAAAGAAGATCTTGGTATAGTCATGAGTAGATCTACTTATGAATGAAAAACAAGAAAGATAAATTACTTCTTTATATTCAGTATGTAGGTGGTTTAAAACCAAACCTATTTCTGTTTGGTTTTTATTTTTTAACAGAAAAAATGCAAACCTCTGTAGGAAAAAAAAAAAAAAAATTGGGTCTGGTGGGATTTGTAGAAACTTGGCATATCTGTGGATCTGGCAGCCTGGAAGTAACATTTTGTCTTTCTAAAGTGGAAAGACTAAACTAGACTTCTAAACTTTATGGTTCTCAGAAATATTTGCCAGCTCAACCCTGAAAGCCATCCTATAACGTAGGTGATATTTCCCTTGCCTTTAGAGACATGAGCAAGGAAAGAGGGCCTTTGAATGCCACACAATAACGTGTATGTCTGTTACTTCATCATCAGAACTACAAAATGCTCCACAACATCCGACCTGCAGATTGTCCTTCCAAACTCTCTCATTAAGCTGAGGTCTTGTTCTGTGTCAATGACAGGAATTTTGGATGTCAGGGCCCACCTCTTGTGCAAATGTTTGTATTTCTGTGTGTACATGCACATCCATGTGTGTCTTGCTTGGACCATTTATACTCATAGAGAGCCACTCTCCCTGGGAAGCAGGCAGGACCCTTTGCACAGAGCAGGGAGTGGGATTTGTCTATATCCAATTTGTCAAGGTCAGTCACGAAGCCTAAAGCAAAGCCAGGAAAAGTATCCAGATCTCCTGACTCTGCTTTTGCCACAGGGCTGCTGCTTCATCTTTTTCTTTTTGGTTGCCAGTAGAATATGTTCTTTACAATGTGTTTGTAAAAAATGGTAATTGAGTTATGAGAGTCAGAAAAAGGGCAACAATTGGGCAGAGTTTCTTTGGGATGTTACCAGCCTAGAGCTCTCACCCTGCACTCGTGGGCAGCTGAGCTGCCCACGGTGGAGCGATTGGCAGAATGTGAGAAGAACACGTAATGCTGTTTGCACCCAGGAGTGTGCCTGTCCTGATCTGTGGAAGTTCTGTGCATGGGCATGAGGAGGCATTAAACTTAGCATTGGGTTTACATACTTGCATTTCTGCTCCGTGGAAGCAGTAGTCACTCTGATAAAATCTGAACTGTACAATGGTTGATAGTCAGATGGAATTCCTGGGCCTGTTGATACAGTAGGAGTTCCACTATTGCCCTTGATAAAGCCTACATTTAATACTTGCAGTATTAATACTTAATTTGAAGGGGCTGGGGAAAGGGCACAGGGAGCAGGGGAGCTGTGGGGGATGGCTGTATCTTTCAGAGTCATGTGTTTGATTGGCAAAGGGATTTTGAAGTAAGAACTTCCGAAGAAGTGCTTAAGACCACAAAAGTAACAATAGCTGATTTTGCTATTTTATTGCCATTAAATGACAACATTGATTAGAGCTGGTTTTACTGTGTAGCAAAACTTGCACAGGGAATGATAAATAGCAGGTGCTTCCTTCTACATTTCATTGTTGCTATATTCTGCTTCTCCCATTTAAACAGATAAGTTAATTTCAAAATGTATTCATGTTCTTCTTAGAAATTAGGCCATAAGAAAGAAGCTGATTGTATGGGTTTCATCTTCCTTTGTTGTCCATAAATATTCTGTGTATTGTCAGGTATTATTTAAGCCACATTCACAAATCAGAAGGTGATTTCTTTTTCTGTGTAACGGTTTTGAAAACTCAGAAAGCAGTCTGAAAATCCTGTCATGTTTTCTGGTTCTTGTGCTATTACTAGTAATAGTGGCAGAGATTTTGATGATAATGTTTATTTTACCAGAATAGGCTGCAATTTGTTTTGAGCTATATTGCTAGCAGTTATAAAAACTTAGTTTTGGCAATAGAGCTGGAGAATATGACTCAAAAACATACAGGAAGCAGATTCTGCTAGTTAAGGTGCCTTTTTTATGTCACTCATTTGGCTGCCACCTCACAGAGAAAACAATAAGATACAGAACAACATCACTGTGGTGAAGAATTTAGAATTTTTTTTCTTCTGGACATTAAAAGCCACACTAAGAACCTCTTAACACTGCACTGCACAGAGTAGACTCCAACAGCATTTGCAGTCAGAGCAAAAAATGTTGGACTTGATTACAATTGCTGGGCCAAACATAAGGATTAAGTTTAATGTATTCATATGCACAGGTTTTGAGCCTTAATTCTGGAAGAAGGATTACACATGCAGAACTGACTGAGGAATTTGTATTCCACTCACCACTCTTTAAAGGCTGGGGACTGAAAGACATCAGTTGGTAGAGACAAGTATAGAATCAGCTAATGTAATTGTTATAGGTGTTCTGTTGCGTTCTGCAGCTATGACAGTGCTTACCAGCTGGAAACCTGCCCAGGTATTAAATCATTTCAGTTAATACAAAAATTCCAGTTTAGATTGATAGTCGTTAACCCTGATGAAAGTTTTTGGTTTTTTCCTTAAGCCTTTGAAAAACACATTTTAAAATATGTTACATCCATTGGAATACAGCTAATATTATTCATTCTTATTTCAATGCCTTTTTCTTTTTCTTGTAGAAATTCTAAGGTATTTCCATACACTGAAAGATTTCCAGGATTGTTTTATCATTAATGCTGTCTTTAAAACTGAAGTCACTCCTTGTATTTGAAATCAATATTTGTATTTGGTTTTAAAATCTTAACTTCCAGACAATACATAATCTTAACAGGGCTTTATGGTAGGAAGAAGCATGTGATTTTTAAAATGTCAATGACAAAACTATTGATAGAAAGGACTGATTATGGTCTGCAACCTGAATCAATAGTCCATGCTCAGTTATGATGAGGCCCTAGTGCAACCTCCTGCAAGGCCAGAGCAAAATGTGGTGCTGGCAGCAGAGAAAACATTGGAAAGGGAAAAAAGATCTTCCTTCTCAGCTTCATGTCAAGCAGAGACTGAGATTTAAGAGGTGGGAGAAGGTTTTGTGTGTGTTAACTTCTCCCTTTGATCCATACAAGTGCCTGGGACAGCAGAGTGGCCGTGGCACTGGGACTGCTCTCATCGCTCAGGTGAGGAGAGGTTCAGGTGCTGGGCTGCAGCGTGGGGAACAGGAGCAAACACTGGTGGTTCCTGAGCTGCTTGCCTCGTTTCATTCCCTCCCTGTAGGGTGGGGCATGCTGTGCATTGCCTGCAGAGCTGTGTAGTGTGGTGCATGACACGTGAACCTTCATGGTGGCATCGCTATCAAGTGCCTGAACTGCACTAATTCCAGTGCCATTTGACGTAAATGCCTGTATGGATCATAGCTCCAGGACAGAATCACAGTGCTGCGGAGGCACAAGGTCACTGTTTAGAGAAACAGAGGATTGAAAATACCTCCTTGGCTTTCCATGACCCTGATGCCATGTGGCTTAGGAAGGCAATGCAAAGGACAAGTAGCCAGTTGATGGTGATGCTAGCTCTGAATTTGACTCTGTATGTTTGAAGCTAAAATATGTGTTTTATAGCAAGTCTCTTCCATTCTTTACACATGACTCCACCAAAGCAACATCCTAGATGCTTTGCCATCTAAGTCAGGCACATTACTGTGCCTCCTCTGCCATTTCCTGTGTGGTTGATACTGAATCAATGACTCTATTCACAATGAGGGAAAAGAATAGATGACTCCTGAACATGTCATATCTTCAAGTGCTGGTTAAGAATTGGTGTGCCCAAGCAATACTGGGAAGTAATTGTTTTGTAGCAGTAAGATAAATTCCAGGACTTTTGGGTACAGGTTATCCTAAGAATTGGTGTAGCCCACACTTGTTAAATCCACCTTGCTCATACAAGAGTGTGTAACGAGGTCCAGAAATAGGCTGAGCTTCAGTATTTTCTGAAGGCACTTCAGGTGAAGACCTAGGTTGTTGCTCATACAGTCTCCAAAGTTTTAGCAGAACCAAGCCCTAAAGTCCCTCTGTGTATTTCCCTGAAGTAAGTTGTGTTTGATTTGGATTGTATCTTTTATTTAAATATTACCAGAGGCAAGGAATCAATGAGTAATTTAGGAAGACTGTTCATGTGATTGTTCCTCCTCATTTTTAGAAACCTTTGCTTCTGTTCTGGATATGCCTGCTAATGACACCTTCCAGCTATGGGAACTTTCCCACTGTTTTTGTGTCATGGATGATCAGACTTTTACGCCAAATTGGGACCCAGGTCAGCCCACATCCATCTCTTCAAGAGGCTAAAGAGATTGAAGTCTTGGGGTCTGTTATCAAAAGGCATCCTACTTAAATTTGTAAGCAGTACCATGCATGTTTCCTCTGATTCATTTCTACTTTATCCATTGGTTTGTGCTGGGGATACCAGATGTGAACATGGCTTTTCATCTGTAATAACATGAAATCCAAATGCAGACATGACGTAGGTTATCTAGCTGATGCCACAGCCAAAGAACCCATTTAGCCCTCTCAGATACTGTAAGTGAACTCTGGAAACTCATATTCAGCTGTGTCTCATGTGCCCTTTTCAGTATCTCTGAGCCTTCCCCTCTATATGGTATCTCCTATATTGAAAGTACCCTTTATTATTATTATTCCTACAGGTGTGATTTTTACCTTTGGTCATACTCAAATATGTATTGTTCATCTGAATACAATTTTGTAAACTGGTCTGCTTGTACTGGTGACACATCCTTAATTTTTTACCTTTTTTCTCTGTCTTGGTGTTATCCACAAACCTTATCAGCAATCCTTTTGTTTCTTTACAGTTCTTGATAAAATAGCAGCTGCTGAATATGAAGAACTAATTGTGCAGGGTTATGGGACCATATTGCATTTTTCTGATGTTAAAAAATTGTCAGTAAGTAATTGCTAAAATTCACACAATGCACAGGTGATCCAGGGTGGGAAAGGAAAAAATAAACAGCCCTGAGAAAACACAGCTGATTAGTGAGGTCTTCCAGCAAGCAAGGGGAAGGTGCAAAGACTGAGGACTGAATAAATGGTTGGGGTGGGACACTGAGCTGAGGGTCCCAGGGCGGCACCCATGGAGCAGTGCCTGCTGCTCACAATACCCTGAACACCCTTCCAGGAACCCCATGGTGGTGTCTCGGGGATGATTAATTAGACAATCAATTTGTATGTGTCACGTTGGCTTTGGATTGTTCCGCTTTCTTAATCACCATGTCTTGCTGCAACAAGCTGAGGGCCTTAAAGAAATCCAAGTGTTTTACATCAGCTTTCTTACATTTATCACTCAACCTTACAATCTCCTTGGTGAAAGATAACAAGTCAGTTTGAAAGGGTCTCTTCCCATAAACTCCTGTTGATTGGCATTAATGATATTTTCCTCCTTTGATTCTTTGTTAATCTGGATCCATGTGAGTCATTCCATTATACTGCCGGGACTCGTGTCAGGAGACAGGCCTATAATTACTTAGATCCTTCTCTCTACCTTTTCCAAAGCCTTTTCCAACATCTGCTTTCCTTTGGAGCTTTCCCACTGCCCAAAAAGTTATTGGATATCGCCGGCATCTCTATTGCTGTGCTTATGTGTTGAAGGCATCCTTGATAATTACCCAGACAAAGTCAGCAACATTATATGTGCTACTGAAACAAGGGGGGTTGAGCTATGAATTACCTCTATAATCATAAATAACAAAATTTTTTTTCTTTGCAAAAGCAAAGAATAAATATTTTATTTACATGTTTATCCTGAATTTCTATATCACAACCTAGTGTTATGGCTACAGAGAGCAGAAGGTCAATAGCTTCAAACTGAATTGGAAAAATATCACATTAATGCTGTTGCTTCAATCCTGATTATGATTCACATCACACAGGAACATAAAAACACTTTTGGAGGGAGAGGGGATGTTTTATCATCTAAGCACGGGACAGTTTTCAAGATGCATAGAAGAGCAAAATTAATTAGAAGGAATGCTTTATTATTATCAAAATGAAAAGCAAGAATCAAGACTATCATCATTTCAAACACACACAAAAAATAAACTCAAGTCCTTTATTCATCTGCATCTGTATTTATCTGAACAGGCATCTGAAGTTGCTGTAGAGGGCCAGGTTCCCCCTGGCTGCCCCTGCAGCCAGCCTGGCTGGTGCTTCCCAGTGGGAAAGATGTACTCCCAGCTCAGGCTTTAGAGGAACAGGACGTCTTTGTCCCAAAATAGTCAGGGCACCAGCTCTGCTTCTTCCTAGCCAAGAGTGCCTGTCACAGCTTAGCCTTTTTTCACTGATGACAATAAACATTCTGGGGTTAGGTCTGTGGTCTGTATGAATCACAGAGCTTTGTAGGACTTGCTTCAAGTGCCTGGCACTATATAGCCATAATAAATGAATAGTCCCTGTTGGCAGTGAAGTCCATGCATGCTGGAGGTATTCTGAGCAGAGAAAATCAAGCCTATGGTGTACAGCTGAAGAATTTTCTGCATATGTCATGGAGTTTCCCTTTGAATAACTTGCTTCATTTTTGTTTTAATGTTACACACCATCACATGATTTATAGGCAAGCATCTACCTACAACTACATAGCATGAATCACCTTTCACTGCTTTTATTTTCTTTCACCTTCTCTCTCTTAGCCCAGTACTTCTATGACTGGTTGGACCTAAGTTTCCTTTCACCATTCACAAAAATACTATCAGAGCAGCCATAGCTGTGAGCTGCTCTGAGCAGGGCAGGACGGGAGCCCTGGGAACCCCCTTGCCTGGGGAGTGCTGCTTTTTTGGGGGCTCTGCACCCCTCCCTTGCCCCCAGTGAATGCCCACTTTGCCACCTACCTTCTCCTTGGCCCCTTAGCTAGTCTGTCAACAGAGCGATAATTCTTGCTGGCTGGATTTACCCTTGCAAATATAGGATCCCGTTGAGCTAATAAATACTTCCTGTCATTGCCTAAGGTTGCCAACAGTAACATTCCCTTCCCCATTTATAGGAGATGCTGAATATGGCATTGGTACTATTAACACCTTTAATGTTTCTCCCATTAACATTTTTTGCCTGTAAGAGGATTTTCATATTTTCTGTTGGTTCTGGTTTTACTTTCTTTGATGGCTACTGAATCCTGGACTACCTGAACTTCAAGGAATCAGACCTTTACATTTGTTTTTAAACTTTTTCAATAATTGTAGATTTTTCAGTCTGACTTTGAAAAGCAAGATAATATTGGAGAGAAATGTGGGTGTACAACTCCAGATGCTTTAGGAACCTTTTATATTTACCCTTTTTTTCAGCAGCAATATGGAATCAAATAGCCATGAAAAAGAGACACCAATAATTATTAATACAAGAGACTTTTCTGTAGGGAAAAAAGTGAAATAAAAGAAGAAAGATTGAAAAAAGGAAAGATAACGGAATGGAGAGGATTTTGCAAGTTTTTAAAGCTTCAGTAAATGCTTGCTCATGTTTTTCAAACAGCATTTTGCTGAAAGCACTTCTGTGTGTCTACATTAGCAGATGAGGTGGTTTTAACCCCAGTAAGTAGGGACATGGGACCAGTCCTGGTTCCTGCTGCCTTGCCCCAGGAGGGGAAGTGAAGGAGGGCATTGGAGGAGCTGGGTGCGCTGTGGGAGGCTTCCCAGTGGGAGAGGAGAAAGGGAACACACTTGTGGACATGAATGAAGAACTGACAGACTGAAAAGGCACATGGATCTGAGGGATGGGGAGAGAGCTAGCAGCTGGAAAAACATGCAGACACTAACCCTGGGAGTAAATCTGTTCTTCCCACAAAGAGGAATGAACTCAGAGGCTACGTTAGGTCCCATGCTGTGTGTGATCCTGGATGGTTTGAGTTCTTGTTTCCTCATTCTACTGGGCTTCAGTGAGTACTGCAGTTGGTTATTATGGGGCTGAGCCTCTAGGACAACCTTTAAGAGGAGGAATACCATTTTGCCTTCTTATATGAGGGAGATTACCTGTGAGGGCACTTGTCTCCAGGGGACACTGCTGAAGGTCAGATGCATCATCTTTAGTCACCTGAGACTGAGCCTGGACTCACCTGGGGCCAAGGTAAGTGAGTTGAGCAAGGAAGTTTGGAGGACATTGAAAGGCTCCTTTAGTGGGGCTCTCCATTAGAGAAAAATGTGTTTTTTCCACTGGGCTACATTTGCCATTCAGTGCCAAATCCTGCAGGCCTCTCCATGGCACTGTGCCATAGATTTCAGGACCTCTGGGAAGACCCAGCACAGACTGGGAGAGGACTCAGGAAATGCACTCCGTCCGTGAGACACAAGGAGCACAACCAATGCTCCTTGGCAGTGCTGACAAATGCTGTGTAAGCATGCATACACACACACAGAGATATTTATATTCCTCTGTGTCTGCATGCATATAGCAGGAAATCTTTTGCTCCCCCTTGTAACAGACCCTCCTGGTATCTCTAAGCATGACACACACTCCCCTTAGGAGGCTGTAATGTCGGAGTAGGATTTATCTCCTTCTCTAACACCTAGGGAAAAGACTAATACTATTTTCTAAAGTCCTGCATTGTTTTTGGGTTCATCTATATTGCTTTTAATATTTTATGTATGTGAATGTGATATACTGCAATGAAAACACCCTTCTATCTTTTTCTAGTAAGTGTGTCTTTCAGAACTAGAAATGATGTCAAATGATGGAGAGGAGCTGTGGGCCTGGAAGGAACAAGGAAATGCATAAAAGATGAAGGCCTATTTATGTTTCTCACACACGCAAAAAACCCTCCAACCAAAAAAATAACCCACCTACATTAAAGGAACCCTATTCAAGCTACAAAGAAAAGCAGCCAGCATGTGGTCTCTCAGTACTTGCACATTAGGATCCAGGCTTTAATTACAGGAGTTCATGCTGCCTTCCCAGAGGCCCCTACACACTCTCCCTGCACTGGGAACAGAGCTGTGTGTGGGAGAGGAATCCCCTTTGCTGGGTTAGCGGGGTTACAGCGGGTACCTCTACCAGGAGCAATATAAATGCAATATTAACACAACAGAACAGGCTGATTTCCTCTATGCTCAGCAGTTACACTGCTTTGGGGCTCACACAGAGCTGTTTCAGGTATCTCTTCAAGCAGGGCTGTGGCTCTGGTGGTGTTCTGCCAGTAGAAAACATCCATGCTGTGCATGGAGATGAGCCTGGGTGGGGAGCCTTGGGGAAACAGTGAAATGGGAAACCTGCAGAGGCAGCTTTGCTCAGTTTTTCATGCCCCTGGAGTGGCTGGCTCTGTGACCTCAGCTCTCTGAAGGTGACGGGGCTGCTCCTGGCTTCCAACAGAGCACATGGGAGTCCCCAGCAGGCCCACCTGGGGGGTGACAGGGCCAGCAGCACAGCTGGAATACAGAGGCCACCAAGGAGAAGTGTGATGGGATCTAGCAGTGTGTTTGTCCAAGTGAAAGGCTGCTGTCCACGGAGTGTCAGTCGATGTGAGACACGGCACCAGAAGGTTCCAGCTCATGATGGAGGAGAAACACAGGTGGGAGTATGTGATTCTTCCCAGACATTGCTGAGGACACATCCTAATGGGGAGAAGGGACTCCTCTTTCCTGCTGTCCCATGTCCTCTGAGATCTACTCCTTCCTTTCCCCTAGCTCCTTATCCCAACTTGCCCCTCCTCAGCCATCCCACCCCATCTCAGATGTTCCCCCTCTTTTCCCAGTATGTCCACATCTCTTCTCTTTACCTCTTCGTCCCAGAGCTATCCCAAAAGGTCAGGGACAAAATATGTCATCTCCCAGCCTCACCCTTGCCAAACTACCTTGACTGAGATGTCCTGGTGTGGCAGCCAGCTGGCATATCTGGGACCAGCCCTGGTGGTTAGAGGCTGACAAAATATGTCTGAAGCAGGTTTTACAGAAAGAAGCCTGTGCCATGGTGACAGCAGGCAGTGCTGCCAGTCAGCAGGGACATCCTGTGCCTGAGCAGCCTGCGAGGCTGGCAAAGGCAGGGCGTGTTCCTGCAGGCTTGATTCCTTGTGCCCATGCACAATGGTTGTAGCCATTAGAGCACGACTTCAGGGTCATTCTGCCTTATTAATTGAAGAAAATAATTGCTTGCTTCTTATGAATATCCTTCAACTCCACCAGCACTGGGCTTCATGGTGAGCTGGTTCTGGGAACCAATTCTGCAGTTCGGAACAGACATTCCTGCTGAAGTCAGTAGCTTCTACTTTCCATCAGGCACGGTGCTAACTCTGAAATTCCTTACAGTTGCCCTCTTTCCTGAGGAAGCTGAGTCCATGCATGGTTTTGTGGGCTTGTGAGCATTTCATAACTTAATAATAGGTCGCGTTAATTCATTTTTTTGGTCTGCCTTTACTCTTTAGAAAGATGGAAGTTATTTTTTAAAAATAAAGCATTGCATATGCTGTATGTGGGAAGTGGTGATTTCTAGCTATGGACTGAGGGGGCAAAATTGTATAATTTATAACTGTATAAAAAATTAATGAGCCTGATGCCTGTGTTACTGTGATTTTATACAAGTCTAAAAGTGGAGTCCTGAAGCCAAGACTCAGCCCTAATATGTTATCACTCCATTGCAGAGCTACAAAACAGTGGAAAACAGAACCGTACTTAAACAAGAAGAGTTTCTTTAACTTTATTTTTCAGTTCAGCTTATGAGCCAGGCAGTAAATCCATTGCATGATTCAAACCTATCACTTTTGCACCAGAAGATAGGCTGGCGTAGGTGTGGAGTCCTGGACAGGAATCAAGGACTGGCAAGACGTCAGGAAAATACCTGCTCATCTGGACTGCCTCAGGGCAGCTACCCTCACTTGTCCCAGCTGATGAGCTGGCCCTGAAGTCACAAGGCAGCACCAAACCTGCAGCATGCTGCTCTTTGCCTCTCATTTCTTTGACAGACACGGGTGCAAGGCAGGATGAAGTCTGAACTTTCTCGGCACTGAGAGTTCAGAGAAGCAGAGGTTGCTGCTGATTTGCCAATTCTCAGCCTTCCTCAAACATACCTACAATCCTGTAACTCTGCTGCCTTGAGGGGCTGAGATGTTTGAGCTGGATTCACAGCACATGCATTCAAACACAGAATATGGGCAGGGTGAAAATTCAAACCAAAAAACAGCCACACAAAATGCCAAGGTACAGCTGTCCAGATGATGGTTGTGTCCAGCAAGTGTAGAGTCTGAATAGGAGGGAAGCTGAGGCCCTCTGCTCTGTGCTGCTGGGGATGCTGTCCCAGGAGATGGCAAAACATGGCAGAGTGGACCTGTGTGCAAGGAGCCCCGGGCAGACTGCTCCTCAGTACACAGGCACAGTCCCTGTCCTTCCCAGCCCCTCACACTGAGACAGAGACACAAGCGATTTGTCCCCATGGGCTTTTCTATCCTGACACCCTTGGGCTGTTCTGTCCCCACCCCACTGCTGGGAAGATTGTCCCTACTTCCAATGCAGCTCCCCCTGGGTGCTTGCACCCCTCACTGCCTCTTGCTGTGCCCGCAGGTTCCAGGAGCTCCTCAAAGGCCTGATCCTCCTTTTGTGCCAGAGGGACAGTCGGTATCTCCACTGCTGGCTGCAAAGTCTATCCTGATGTTTCCATGCTTAAACAAGAGAAAGCTCAGTCTCCTTCACTGTAGGAAGAAGGCTCCCTGGACAAGGGAAGAAGATATCCCTATTCTTGTTCTACCAGTGAACCCTTTAATTACAAGCGCTAGCAGACTTTTCCCTACAGCACACAACAGGGAAAACCATAGGTTTGGATGCCAACTAGAAATTTTCTAGTCTCACAAATTTCACACTTTTCCTCTCCCTGACCATCCCTCCAGTTGCAGGACCAACACTGCAGCAGGACTCCTTCATCTCCATGTGTGAGAGGGATGGGAAGGTCCTTCAGGGGGTTTGGCTTTCCCTGGGAAGGAAGATCTTTAGGGGCATGGCTCCCCATCCCTGCAGCAGCTCCCCATGCCTGGGGCTGGCTGCTGCGTGCTTTCCCAGTGAGGTTGCACAAGGGCTGTGGGTTACTACGGCGTGTTGGGACAAGGCGTGTGAGTCACCAAAGGTACCAGAGTCTTACATAACCCCAGCGTGCATTTTTGGAGTACGCTTCATCTGAAGGGGTTGTCAGGAGCCCTGACTAAAGTGACAGCCTGGGAGGAGCAGGGCAGAAGAAATCTAATACTTCTGTTCCTTTTCCTCCACTCTTTATATTTGATCCTCCTGGCAAGACCTTCTCTAGACCCAGGAGGCCTTGGTCAGTCAGAGGACCAGGACAGTCCTGGTGTGTCCCACAGTGTGTGACACAACATCTTCCCCAGGATGGGCTTCACTGTGGTGTTTTGGACAACTAAACCACCGATGAACTTCAGATCTACATAAACAGAATTAATTTACCTCTAAACCCTCTGTCTTCTAATTCTGACTTTGTCTTCTCTATCAGCTGAGTCTGCACAACCCCATTTTCCCCTCTCTGCTCTTCTCTGAGCTGGTATCATGAGCCTTTCCTTGGATTTCTGCCATCCCATCTGTACAAGCTCTGGGTCTGCCGGAGTACAGCAATAGCAGGGATGACAAGACACGTCTGACCCCCCTTGTACAGGGCCCACGTTGGGATCTCAGCAGGGTCTACTGGGCAGAAGGACTTTGCTTGGCTCATAATCTGTCCTGCTCATTGGCAGAGGGACACAACCCAGCTTCCAGCCTGATAGTGTGGCACACTCAGAGATGTAGTTTGGGAGAGTGTAGGCGGGGATCAGAAGAGTTTCCAAGTGATGGGGTTAATTTCTGATTGCTTTAACTGTGAACTGAATACATCTTCCAGTTCCCACATCAAGTCTCATGGTGCAGCCCATATTTCGTGTTTCGGGTTCAACTAAAGTTTCATCAGATAGCTCTTCTGGCTCCAGGATAGACTCTTTAGGCAAATCCAGGGCCAGAGGAGTGTGAAGGGTTATGGCATTAGCTTCTTGTGTAGGGGAGAAAGTGGCAAATGAAGGAATCTCTCATTATAGTTTGGATAATTTCTGCATAAACAAACCTTTAAGAAAATCTTGGCTCCCTCCCAGCATGGAAGGGGAACACCGCTTGCAGCCTCTATATCATGGGCTCCCCTGATGGCTGAGGTTTCCTGCAGAGCAGCAGAGCATGGCTGCTGTGGAGGCACCCAGCAGGGCCGGGGGCTGACTCACCAGCAGCCAGGAATGATGACACATGGACTGGGAAAAAACGGGCACAGCTTGGAGCTGGACTTTGCACAGCAGTGTCCCCCGCGGACACCAGCACGGGCTGGCATCTTTGTAGGGAGGCAGGGACTGGCCCCTGGCACAGCTCCCTCTTTCCTTGTTGGGGTTTTCTCTCCATGGGAATTGCTTCAGGGTTGAGTTTGGAGGCTGCATGTATCATGTAATGAATGGAACATGTTCCCAAATGCCTCTTCCAGACCTGTCCTAGCTCATTCTAGGGCACTCTGTGCAGCCCCTTTCCCCCACAATGCTCAAAGGCAGTGAGGAGACTGAGAGCTGCCTCTCACAGGTGAAAAACCCCTCTGCTTCCAGTCAAAAGGACCCAAAGGTCTCCCACACACTTGAATGCCATGAACTCACGTTCCATACCTGCATATATCCATATTTCACAAACACAGGCCAGCCCCACAGTCATTACTCATTCTGGTGAGCCTGAAAGGGTCAGAGGGGTCGTGTGAAAGAGCCATCAGCTTCCACAGCTGGAGGGAAATGGACCCCACGGCTGCAGAATGAAATGTGAGTGTGCAAACCAGCACTGAGCACCCCTGCTTCCCTGGCAGCCTGGGCTTGGGAAGAAGCAGGGCTGAGAACTGACAACCTCCTCACTGTGATGGGACTGCCTGGCCAGAGCCCGAGGCTGCCCGGGGCTCAGATGGCAAAGTGCCACCACCCATATGGGGCTGGCTGCTGTGGCTCTTGCCCCTCACTGCTGCTGGGCCAAGCAAACCCATCAGGGGAGTTGGCCATTTGGGGTTTTGCAAATTTTGACAGCCCAAGGCGTGTCCCAAAACAGGAGAGCCAGGTGCTCCTGCTACAGAGCAGGGAGGGATGGCTCCAGAGTCAGGGCTCCCCTTCCCTGGGAAGCAGCTAATCTTAACTGGGTACATGAGTGTCAACAGGTGCCATGAAGAGAAGAGGGACGAGGGGATATTGGTGCAGCTGGAGGAAGTATTTATAGCTGCTTTTTAAAAACCCTGTATAGATCACATCTCTGTTAACGTATGTAACACAATCGGGAACCTGAGCTTTTCATGATCCCATGGCTGCAGGATTTCCTGTGGAATCCTCTATGGGCCACAAAAACAAGCTAAAAATAAGTGCATTAAAAAGAGACACATACTGAAACATGTGCCTGTGCCTCCTCTCCAGCCAATGAATTGGATAGTGGCAAGCAGGGTAGGGAAGGGGACAGTCCCTGGAAAACCCTCTGTAGTGACTCCTCTGGTGAGACACAGACCCCAAAGGGCTCCGGGCACAAAAAGGTGAGAGCACACACTGTTGGCGGGGGTTCCAGGAGTCCCAAACACAAGCGGGAGTTATGGACAAGTTATCCATCAGAAGAGAGCAGAAACAGGTCGGGATTCCCCCATCTGGAAGGCAAACCTGGAGAGCCTGTGTCTCTCCTGTGCAGGCTGGTCCCCAGCTCCTTCCAGCAGCCACACAGCAGAGCCAACAGTTACACAACCCCGCACCTGCACATTTGGCACTCCCAAGTATTTTAGGAAAAGATGCAGAAGTTATGTTTTCTTGGCCACTGAGAGATGGAAAAGGCCACTCGTTCATCCTTCACAGCTACTCAGCTCCTGTCAGGCTGGCCAGCAAAAGGCAAGAGGAGGGTTTTGGCACTGTTATGATGCTGTGGGCCCGCACAGGTGGCCCCATCACTGCTCTGCAGTATCTCCCAAGCCCCCACAATATTATTGGCACAATAGCTTGTCACTGCCACACCCCCACAGGAGGGCCCTGGCCACCAGCTCCATTCAAAATCATAGCTGAGACAGGATGCAGCTGAGCTCAGGAGGGAGCAGTGGGGAGCAGACAGGACCTGGAGATGTGACAGCATCCCCTGGCAGCTCAGATTCTCACCCTCCCTTGGGCTCCCCAGGGTACCAGGACACCTCCTCCCCTCCCAGGACGCAAAACCTTCACCTTGCTGCTGCTGCCTGCATCACGCATTCCCGACACCTGCGCTCAGTGTGCAGCATCAGCCATTAACGGGATACGTCCTCAAGAGCTTGTCGAGCTACAAAAGGTGTTTGGAACGGGGGTTGTGAGATTCCCTGCAGCTAAGCAAGATTCCTTGAGCTGAGCCCAAGCTTCATGCCCTCTAAGTGCCCCAGAGGGCCTTGTGTCAGAACATGCGCTCCTGGCTGCTTCCAGCCCGTGCTTTTCGTGCTGTCGCTCCTCACAGAGGTGTCAGTCCCTGTCCCACACAGAGGCAAAAGCATCTCCTACAGCATGGAGAGAGGGAGATATTCCTGTACCTCCCTGGCCATATATCAAACCCTCTCTCTTGCTAGGGGGGCAGGTAATGGGATTAGTAAGAAGGCACCTTAGCTGAGCTGCTTTGGCATATGTTCCCTTCCCCCAGCACTCTGCTATTAGCTGCCAGAGATGAAAAGCTGCGATGTGCAGAAAGACAGCTGGAGGTGTCAAAGATGTCACCTGCAGGCTGCTCTTTGTGGGGATGGGGATGGCAATGGAGATGGGTGAGAACAACCAGCTGGAGGAACCAGAGCAGCCTCATACCACAGGGGAATGTGGTCAGGGTTGGGCTGCTCAGCCTTCTCCCACCCTGCATCCCCACCGCTGCAGGGGGATGAGCCTCTGGCACCGTGGGAGTGCCTCCGTGGGCAGGAGCAGTGGGAGGGAAAGGGGCTGCTGCAGCACAACAGCTGGGGAGCTCTAAAAGGATTTCCTGCCATCACCAGTAAAACTCCCTTCCCAATGGGATGTCTTGTGCAGAATGAGCTACAGGTGTAAGGGCTGACCTGTTTTTTTTTTTTTTTGGGGGGGGGGGGGGTTGGGTGATTTTAAAGCAGAACCTAGGGAAAGGAGGCAACCCATTGAGAGAGAAATAGTTTTAACCATTCTGTGCTGAGGGGAAAAGAAGGCCCACAGGGGTAAAGGCTGTTGGTGTACCTCTGTTCACAGTGTTTGGAAGTCAGACTCTGTCTGCTTGGTTATTTCTGGATATACAAACTAGAGAAGAGTAGGACAAGGCCCTTCATGTCTAGGCCAGCATCATCTCTCATCTTACATGCTTTAACCTCTCTGGCTCTGATACATCCATCCCCTGTCACAGCATGCGCAGCCGTTCAAAGCACTTCTGCAAAGCTGCTTCTCCTGGCTTGTTGCTTTGACAGGTTTTGTTTGTATCACTTCCCTGGCTCTTCTTTCCTCCTTGCATTCAGGAAAAAGTGATCTGCCTTTTACAGGAAGGCCCTTTATAACATTTTCACAACAAACCTGAACTGCCAGCCAGAGACTGAGTGCTCCTT
The DNA here is from genome assembly GCF_048771995.1 of Taeniopygia guttata. Classification (NCBI taxonomy): domain Eukaryota; kingdom Metazoa; phylum Chordata; class Aves; order Passeriformes; family Estrildidae; genus Taeniopygia; species Taeniopygia guttata. The sequence goes on along the minus strand of NC_133030.1, from coordinate 54,899,893 downwards.
TGTGTCCCAGCAAACAGTCTTCTTCCTGCAGAGGTATTTCTTCCTCACAAAAAGGTTCTTCCAAATACCTCATCTTCTTTCCAGGCCTTCTCAAACAACCTTACATTAAACATTAAGTACATTTAGACACTTGCAAAGTCCCACTATCTGCTTCAGCTGTGACCCTCCAGCAGATCTGAACCACCCCTCAGCCCCATACATGGCTGCCCCAGACAGACATGGCCTTTTTCAGGTTTTCCCCTCCTGCAGCACTTCTGTGAGTCTTGAGTAGCCTCAGGAGCTCCTTGAACCCAATTTGAAACCAAATAAGCCCAGCCTCTGCCATTATCCTTGTTGAATGTCCTGCTTTCTCAGCAAAAAAATTGAGGTGAATCAGCCCCAAAACACCCTCCCACCCTGGCCTGATATGCTCAGAATAGCACTCAAAAAAGCACTGTGCTATTAATACAGAAGGGAAGGGGAAAGGATTGTTTTTCAGAGGTGGATTTGGGGTTGTTTGAATAAGAAAGACTTAGAGTCAGTGTATGGCATCTTGGCTGCTGTGGAGGCAGACACATCAGTCAGACCTCTCCCTATCCAGCTGCATGGACTAGGCAGAATCCAGTCCTCACAGGACTGCAAGGCTGGGGTTATTTCTCTGTAGAATTAGAATTCTGTAGAATTAACCATTAAAGCCTTCAGCTTCTCTCTGTCCCCCAATAAAACCAAATTCCTGTGAAGCTGGAAACCTTGATTAACAGTCTGCTAGGAGAGACAAATCCCTGGGGTCTTACTGTACATCCAGAAGACACTACTCCAGGGTAAATCTATGCTTCATTTTGCTCTGCAAAATAGAGAAAGAACTGAGCTGTCTTCAAGGAAGCCTACAGATTCACAGGAAAAACTAGGGGAAAAAAGGTAGTTTCTTTGGAAGTCATTTTCTCTTATGAAGTTCTGTCTGCATTTTTTATTAATGATACAACACCCTGGATGTGTCAAAAAAATATGAGAATACATTTCCTGGTGGGGAGCTCCAACCTTGCAGAGTCAGGCAGTGCAGCTGGGCTGTCATTTGCTTCTTGGAATTTCATTTCCTAATCAACACATCCATGAAATGACTGTATTTTCAAAGCTTAGTTTCCAGAGCTGCTGTGATCAAAGACCGGGGAGGTGGGGGGAAAGCAGGGAGGGGGAACCTGCCATCCTCATCAGCACCCCATCACAGAGAAATTGCCTGCCTGAGGAAGCCTAAACAAAGGATGGTTTAAGGCCCTGACCAGGCTTTAATGTTTCAGAGCTAAACAAAAGAATTGGGATGCAGAGACCCAACTTCCTTCATATTACTGCTTTGGTGGAAAAAAAAAAATCTACTTCTTAGAAATGTGGGGACCACCTTGAGATTTGCAGGACCTGGCTGTCCCCTTCTGGGGTGAGAGTGTGATGGAGAGCCCTGGAGCAGAGGGGAGGGGCCTGCAGGACCTCCTGAGCCACCCTGTGCTGCTGAGGGTGACACCAGTCCCTGTCTTCACCCTGTCCCTGCAGGCAGCATCCATCGCCCAGGTGATCATACAGGATCATACCTCACCTGCCTTTTTGCCTTTGGTGTCCAGCTGGTCCCATGGACAGACTTGGGGCCACCCAGCCGTTCTGTGACCATCTGACATTACAATTGTCAAGCAAGAGGAGCTCAAACACGTTAAAATTGCCCCAGTCTGACCCAGACAATCAGGTTTTTGCTTCTCTGACACCTGCAAGGCCATAAATTCACTTGTCTGGCAAGGAGGCTATGCTTGTCTTTGAAGAATTTAGGAAGACTGGGAAAAAAATAATTCTGTAAAAACACACAGACTCCTCTGGTGTCTTCATTTGTCAGGAAAAGTGAATGTGCACTCACTGGTGATTTGCAGATGATTTTTGGATAGTAGCTTTGTCTGTCCTTTCCCCCTGCCTGGCAGAGCTACATGGATGCAGCCAGATACCAATGGATTTTGGACAGCTCAGCCTCCACCAGCCCATCCTACCACCCTGCACCACCTCCCTCACTGCCCAAGCAAACCAAGGTGCTCAACCCTGCTTCCCAGGACCAGCCTGAGGAAGGATCATGCAGGGAGATCTCTCTTCCTGCACTTCTGATACTCTTGGCTGTTGGGCTTTTCATTTCAGTTTTGCTGTGAGCAACATGATCACAGAAAAATAACATCAGAGCAAAATGAAGAAAAATAAATGGATTCTCAGATTTCCCCCATTGGAGCGCTGAGGAGGAGCTGGATGGTGTTGCCATCAGTTTTATTTTCTCTATGGCTCCCTGCAGCTCTGGGTATGTCCATGCTAACACAGCTCTTCAGAGGTGTTTAATTACAGCATCCTGGGTACCAGAAATGCAGATGGAGGGGAGGCCACAGAGCTGCACAGGGCTGCATGGTGAGTCACTGCTGCGTGAGACAGGGCACCATCTTCTCCCCAGCACACATCCCTGCTGGAGGAGGATATCTGAACTCCCAAGATCATCAGCAGGACAGGGCAGGCATCCATGCAGGCAAAGCAGAAACTGGCTGTGTGTGCAGGATCTCCTCACGTGACATTTGAGTGAGTGCAGCTGGCAAAATGGTTCATTACAATACATTTTACTGGGAATGAGTCAGGTAACACACAGATGTGGAGATGAGGTAGTTTGTTCCTGCAGGTAAAAGTGCTGCTGAGGATCAGCAGGCTGCATGTGACCTGAATATTTCCTTCAGTGTTGCCAAAAGCATCACTTTGCCCTGAAAGCATGTGCACTGAGATTACATGGACCAGGGTTTTAAGAGCATCCTTATGATACAGCTTGGAGAATATAAAAAAGCAAGTTCTCCCTGAGTGTAACATGGCTGTACCCATGGACAGTGTGTGACGGAGAGACAGATGCAGCTCTCCCTCTCTCTCTCAAGTATTTTCTTGACAGTACTTTCAATTAAGCATTATTTTCACTACCTTCATGCCCTTCCCATCACACTGCTTTCCACTGTTTCTTTCCAGAGAGACATCTCCCTCACTGCAATGACTGAGGGGGTGACAAGGCAGGTGCCACCTCCCTGTGCCAAGGCTCCGCACACTCCCTGGGGCCCTGCAGCAGGTGTGACCCCAGCAGGGGCAGGTGCGAGGTTGGGAACCCCCTTTCCATCCAGCGAGAGTTTTGCACTTGTTCCCCAAAGACGTGCATCGGGCAACCTGAGCTCAGTGGTGCTGGGAGGGAGAAGTCCAACCCTGGTACATGTGTAGCCAGACAATATTCAGGAGGGTGAAAATGGGAAGGAGGAGGATATTTTGGGTGGTTTTCCTTTTTTTTTTTTTTTTTGAGTTCTTTTTTATTATTTTATTTTTTGCCTTTCTTTTTGTTGTTGTTGTTAGTTTTGCGTTTTCTTTGGTGTATATTATTCTTTTTTCTCCCTTTCGTTCCCCCCGGGTCCGTCACCACCTCGGGGCCGCTTTGGGCCGGGGCGGTGCCGCCGGCGCGCGGGCGCCCCCTGGCGGCCACTTCCCTTCGGGCGGCGCGGGGCGGGGCCGGGGACGCGGGGGCCGGGGGGTCCCCGCCCGTGCCCGCAGCACCGGGACCCCCAGCACCGGGACCCCCCAGCACCGGGACCCCGCAGCACCGGCACCCCGCAGCACCGGAACCCCCCAGCACCGGGACCCTCAGCACCGGCACCCCGCCTCACCGAGACCCCGCCTCACCGGCACCCCGTAGCACCGGCACCCCGCACTCCCAGCACCCCGCAGCACCGGCACCCAGCATCCCCGAGTTCCCGCACTCCCGGGACCCCGCCCTCCCCACAGCCCGCACTCCCGGGATCCCGGAGCACCGGCACCCCACATTCCCGGCACCCCCCATTGCCTCGCCGCTCCCCGCAGGCGCGCCAGTGCCCGGCCCCGGCTCCCCCAGCCTGATCCCGCAGTCCCAGCCACGATCTCGGCCACGATCCCTGCGCCCCACGCAGCCCTGCCCCGGCGGGAGTGACGGATGCTCGGGGTCGCAGGTGGCACCCAGGCCTTGTGGCGGGTCAAAATGTGCCCCCTGTGCCCTCCCCATCCTGCCTGCCCGCCTGGGCTGTGTCCCCGCAGGACACTGTAACAGATGGGGGAGCAAGGTCAGTCCCGGCTGGGATCCCTCCTGCAGCCTGGGAACGTTCCTGGGGACGTTCCTGGGGACGTTCCTGGGGAATGGGTCTTTGCCACTGTCATGAAACAGAATTTTGGGAGGAAAAGCAGGTCACAGAAAATTCCCAGAACTGGTAGCTTCTATGACACCTAAGTGCCTCCTCAGGGCATGGCCCATGATGTCAGCCCTGTGACAGCTACAGACATCTCCCTTATAAACTCCAAATCCACCATTACTACCCAGCCTAGACCAAGGCACAGGCTGTTTGACACCACAGCAGAGCAAGTCCCATGGAGCAGGAAAGGCAGGAGACCTTCCTTCCAGTTGCTCTTTGAATAGTACCAGATCTCTTTGACCAGAGCTGAGAAAGGGTTCATGGGAAAGGGGAAAGACAGGCAAGAACCTGCCATTCCCCATCACCCTCTGGCCTTCTGTGTGCAGGGCAGGCTGGGTCATGAGTCCTTCCCCATCCTGCACACATCTGCAGGTTTTCCTGCAGAACAGGTTTTCTGGTATTAGTGATACCACTGCTTCTTTCTGTCTCCCAGTCCCACCCCACAGTGCTGAGGTGAAAAAAAAAAGGAACAAAGGCAGAGACAGTATCATAAAAGACTGTAAAAATAAAAAGAATATACTGCAGCAGTCAGTGCCTCGCATTAGTGAAGCTCCACAGCTCCTCAGTGCACCTCCCTGAACGCCTCCAGAAAGGCTCTCACAACAGACAGGTACCTGCTCTCCCACTTTTCCTCCCACCAGGAACACTCAGTTCCCCTTCAGTGATTCAGATAAAACCACCCCCTTGCCCAGGAAAAGCCTCTTGGTGTTACAAACAGGAAGGCCTCACTGATCACCTCACAATCCTCACCACCCACACACCACAGCCACCTTCACTTCCTGGCTTCCCTCTCAGTGACCCGGAGCAGGATGCAGCCAGCCAAGCCTGTGCTGCTGAGCCTGGCCTCCCTGCATCTCTCTCCCAGCCCACACACTCCTGTCCTCTCCCAGAACAGGTCTGGAGCAGATGTTTCACCCAGGCACACAAACCTGGCCAAGCAAAACTGAGAGCACCCCCAGGTCCCCACAAGACGCTGGTTACCCACCTGCACAGCTCTGGGAACTCCAGGAACACCTCTTGCTTCCTGCAGCATTTCTTTCCTCAAATCAAATGCACTGCTCCCGTCTTCTGGTATCAGGATTGACCAGGTGCTGTTAGGAGGAGTCATCACCCCTCCATCTCCTTGATTTTTAGTCAGCATGAGGAGTGCACAGTTGATTATTTCCTTCTATATGCTACTGCTTTTTACAGGGGGGGGTTCATCCCCTGTAGCAAGTTGTGCTACTTGATAAAACTTTGGCTCCTTCACTGACTGCAAGGTGAAGGTGTTGTTCTTTGGTGACCTCTGTGGGTCTTTCCTCCCAGAGAGGTTTTCCCCTCCCTGTTTCTGTACTGCTCCACCTAAGTTGGGGTTTTGCTCTTTGGAGGGGCTGTGTTCCTGACAGCAGCCCGAGTGGCTGCAGCTACCACATCATTCATCTTGTCTAAACTGTTTCTTGGGATTTTGATGAAGTCCGCCAGTAGTCAAGGGTTTTTAAAATTTTCCTTAAAAGTTCCTCTTTGGCATTCTGGACCTTTTAATCTTTCAGCAGAATAAAAACGAAAATCTAGCCAATCCTGTTCATGGAGAAGGTGCAGAGAATGCAAACTCCTGTATTAAATGTCATCTAATAAATAAGAATCTAAAAGATATTGTTTAAAATCCCATTAATTCTTCTACACAGAACAGTGTTTTCCTGTCATTGGAGCTCCTGTTTACAATTTCCCTGAGTGTGCTTGCCCACCATCCACAACCATCCCAAGTTCCACAGCACATCCAGCTGGAGCCACCAGCTCTTCTGGCTTGTGAGACAGAATGTGAGCACAGGCTGAAGGAACAAAAGAGGCAGGAGATGGTAGCTTTTAAATCCAGTTTTCCCAGCCCCAGAGACCACCCTTAGTCTTTTCATTTAGTATTTTACTTCTTTATTTAGTCTTTTCCTATGTGAACTACTCTGTTCGCCATTTGTATACCTGTGACTTTGTCCGTAAGAGTGATAATTGATTAATAAATAATTTAATAACAATTCCCTGACAAGACAGGGATATGATTCTCCTGGGGAAGTATACTTTCCTCATGTTTATTTTAAAGATGTCAGATGTCTACCTTAATTGCACAGAATCAAAGCCAAACTCCATTGACGTCAATGCAGTTCCTTGGGTTTTATTAATATCAGATAAATATAAAAAACAGTATCAAGCACAAATTCACAGAGAATAATAAAACACCCACACAAACCTCCAGTTGAGTTGTTCCTGGTGCTGATACTTCCCTCATTTGGAATGTATGGCTGTAGTGCCTGTGACTCTGTGCTCAGACCAGAGCACTCCTTTGAATTGTCTCTTTTCCCCTTGAGACACTAATTTGCAGGAAATGCCTCTAACACCACAGTAATGGGATGAGATGAGCACCAGAAAAAAACAGCTCAAAACTCAGAAAATATCAGGGACCTGGGAGCAGAAGTAGGCTCTGCAACCCTTTCCCCTCCTCGCAGGTGCAGGACTGCCTGTGTTCAAGCTCCAGTGTGGTGCAGCTGAGAAACTTTGGAGCTGAGTGATGTGGAAGGACCAGTGGGAGAAAGTCCTGAGAGAAAACATCTGTGGCCAAGGCACCTTGGCACTTGGGCAGGGGCCCTTGTGAAGCTCGTGCACCCCCACGGGCAGGTCTGTGCCTAACCATGTGCCTCGCTGCTCCCAGCCTTGCCTTACTGACCCGGCTGCCTGGCTTCACTCTGAGCCTGTCACAGCTGATCTGGGTGGCCAGCACTGGAGCCACTGCCACAGGACACTCAGGACTGGAAATTTAGCCACAACAAACTAGCTTAAAGAGCCCTAACTATTGAGTAAGCAACGACTTGACAGCATATGCAAGTAGAAAAACTGATGTGTAGGAAAGATGGTTTAGCACTCATTTGGTTTCCCTGACACTAATTTCAGCAGGAAGAACATTTCCCTCTGTTTGAGTGAATCTGCTCCTTATGTTCCTAACCCAAACTATCAAGATGTTATTTGATTTTGCTCTGAAAAAAAATGAGGCGTTTTAGAATTTTCCTGAATAAAAGCAGCATCACCTGGGCACTGGGGCCATGCCCTTGATTGATGTCAGCTGCAGTAGCTCTAAGGAAGCTGTGGAGATACCCTGGTGCTGGTCTGCCCTAGGGAAGGAAGGGACATCCTGGGAAAGCTGCTTGTCAGGGGCCTCAGAACATCTCCTCAGCAATTCCCGGTCAAGAGACAGATTCTGACACCTCTGTGGCAGCAAGATGATCATTTCCAAAATGAAAAACACAGGCAACACCAGCAGCCTATTAAGCAAGTAAGTAAGCCCAACAGCTCCAACAACTTTATAAACCTTAAGCTGAAATTTAACCATGCAGTGTTTCACAGATAAGGTTTAAGAGCATTAAGTTTCATTGCTTTCATGCTGCCTTTTTTTTTTTTCCTTCTGGGTTTTCTGTTCCAGAATTTTACGGTTCAGTGGTGTTACCGAATGCCAAGGAGTCAATCCTCAGTAACAGGCCTCTGAGGCTCTTTGGGACTAATTAGTTTGAGAATAGCTGTCACAGTTTGGAAAGACTAATAGGGGGTCAGCTACTTTTGTTCCAAATCTCCTTGCCATGTCTAGTCCCTGCTTTCACTGGGACCCCGGAGGTCCTGTGATCTTTATTACAATTTCATAGCAGCCCACAAATGAAAGGACAGTTCATTACAGATCATTACATTTACTACTTTTCAGAGGCGCCTCTCCTTTTCAAACAACAAGGTTCAGATCTTTCACAACTGGAAGACACCCACGTGCTAAGCATTATTTATTATCAACTATTTACACTCTGAGGTACATCTGGACAGCAACAAATCAACCGAGCTGTTTGACTTGGATGGAGATCAGGATCTTTCCACAAGTCTCTTACCCCAAGGAACAGGGCAGACCTTAGGGGGGAGGAATGACAGCCTTGTGGCAATGCCTCAGGCAGGTGGCCCGGCAGAGATGACCTCTGTGGGAGCACCACATCACAGGTACACTGGCAAGGGAAGCCACTACCACAGCAAGGTAAAACAAAAGCATTGAGCACATTTCTCTGCCTACTGCAATCCCTTCAAATCACTTTTCCCATCTTTTGCCTCAGTACAAGGCAAAGCTGTGCACGCTCAGGAGCAAAGAGCACACTTTCATCTAACAGACATCTAATCAGATCCAGCGGAGGAGGCACTGGCCTCTAATGACAACTTGTAGGTTTTAACAGAAAAAAGTAAAACCAGGCAATTTTACTTCTTACGTGCACAACAGTCAGGATTTCACACCCTGTTTGAAGCTGCTGAGGCCCAGAGCTGGCAGCTGAGCAGCTCCTTGTCATGATGGATGAAGAGAAACTGCTGCCAGAGGCTGCCAAGCTGCAGCAAAGCTCCCAATCTCAGGCTCCTGCAAGATGAGGGCTTGAAAAGCCGAGGCTGATGGACCTGCCACGAGACCCTGCACCTGCCCAAGGGCAGCGTTCACACCGGGGTTTTCTAGCAGAGACATGGTACAGCGCCAAGTGAAGGGAATCACCCAGCACTGTTTCCTTCCCAGGTGCCAGAAGCCTAACTTGGAAGCCTGGAGCAGGTTTTATCTGAACTCCAAGTTGCCTTTTGAAGATGTACTTGTTATCTTTAATCAGATAGCAGAGGCAATACATTCAAAGACTCATGAAACTTTAAAGTCAGACTTCCTTCCCTAAAGAAATAGTCACATAACACTCAATATTTATAAGCTGGTGGAATCATCAGTTAATAATCTGAGACAGAAACAGCAACAAAAATGTGAAAACAGGCTCAGAAGTGTAACTCAGCACCAGGAATTTCATAGTTCCAGCCTCAGCACTTTTAGAAGCCTCCACCATGACTTAATTAGGGTACCACTTTGTGACACACTCACTCTGATCCACCTGTGGGTTACTACAGACAAGAACACCTCTCTTCCCTGCATACTCCCACCATGTTTTACACCAAATCTACCATCCTATAACTTTGGTATGACATAATCACTTCACTGACCCTACAAAAAACTTTTTCTTTTTTAGGTAATTTATTTCCTACTTGCCCTACAGGAAGGAACAGGTATGTCTTGCTAGTCTTTACAGCCTGGGGGGAAAAAACCAAACAGCCAGAGATTATGCCTATGGATGGCAGCTTGCAATCGCCACCAAGTCAGCCCTGAAATGTGACTGACCACCCCTGAGATGGTACTTCACTGGTGTCACCTTTCACAGCAGCCAACATCACAAAAAAACAGCTTCAGGCAGAAACCTTCTGGTCATGAGAGTAACACTTATCAGGGTGTGCTCACAAGTTACACAAGGGAGGCACGTGCCTGCACCAAGAGGAACAGATGCGTTCCTGAGAGCATACACAGGGACTAGTAATCATCTTCTAGGTTCCCAAACACGCATGGAAATGGGCATTTTGGAAATGCAAACCTGGTTTAAGCCCAATGGAGAACAGACTTCTCTTAGACAAAAGCCAGGAATAAACCTGTCTCTAAATTAAAAATTGTGGGTTTTTATTACAGCAATAGAAATCCACATAAAAGGGCATTTTGAAATTTCCCATAACTTTACCGCATGGTTCTAGCACTGTTTGCCACAGCTGCTGGTGCCCAGTGATGGCTCACTGCCAGGACCACATGCAACACAGACACTGCAGAACAGAACATGCAGCTCAAAGCACCCCTGCTGCAATTACCCAAACACAATCTTTGCTTTTGTCCAATTCCAAGTTCTGCCAGAACAACCTGACTAGGAAAAAAGGTGCAGTGCTCACTGTGTACTGCAGCCTTGATCTCTCAAAACTTCTCATATTGAATCCAACAAAAAAAACCCCAAAACACTATTGATTTTTCTGGCAGGCAGCTGTGAAGGACAACAAAACCCCCACCCTTAACTCCTCCCTGGACAAAACTTGTCACACACCATGTCATACCAGGTTCCTGATTTTGATAGACCAGGTTTTAAGTTTATCCTGCTTCTAAAGAAATCTGATCCCTCAACATTGGTATTTAAGACACTCACTTCCAGAGATGTGAATTTGGGGACCTCTGCACTCAGGTGCCAGATCTCCTCTGCCCCTCCCTCCCCAAGTGAGGCTGGAGCTGGACACTGCTTGTCCTGTGCTGTGGTGGCACTGCACAGCTGGACCCGTGGCAACAGCCAGGTCCTCAGGGGCAGCACACACCAACTGCAGCAGTACCAGCTCCTGCTGCTTTAATCCTGGATTTGGAGCTGTTGAAAACCACAGGAAAGGAAAAACCCAAGCCAAAACCCAACTCATGTATGATTACAATTGAAGTTTGTTTAAAACTCCAAGCATCCAAAGATCAGAATACAGACACAGCTGTCCTGCTTGAAGAAGCTGGCAGCTGCACACTGTTGATTACCCAACACATGTTTCTTGCCCAGGTTTCAAATCTCCACTGTTGGAACAGTGTCTAGGGTCAAGGTGGGATTTTGTCTCCTTCAAGAGATTGTCATTGTGTGATCAGCTTCACAAATTTCACTGAGCTGTGTAAATACTTACTTGGAAAAGCAATAAGGGGGTTGAATCACAAATGAAGATTGACCAAAACCAAATCCTTTATTTCCACAACTGTATAAATGTGCTCCAAGTATGTGTCCAACACAAGTTAGAAAAACAAAATAGAACATGCCAGTTGCAAACTCGATCAGTTCACCGACGTGCTGACTCCTTGGTATTAGGCTTAGTTACACAAGACCAGTCACAGTAAAAAGATACATTTTTTAGAGTACAAAGTAGCAGGATGTTAAGCCATTTCAGCTTGTGCACATACAAGTCACACTTCTGGCAGAAAATGCAGAGAAGTTTGCATTACTATGCTGGAAGCTACGTTGCATCACTTTAAATGGCATCAATATCGATATCATCATCTTTATTGTTTGCAGGCTTCACAGTTTCAACTTTAGGTACACTGGCAGTTGTGGAGTACACCACCTGTGGAGACAAGACACTTCCTTTAACTACAGCACCTACTGCCACTAAACATTGGAGTAATTCCAACCACCCTCCTGACCATGGCCATGAATCCCTGCTTTGTAAGGCAGAGCTGCGCATGTAAATCTGGGGGAAGCAGCATCTCCTACTCAGGAGTAGAAAAATACAATGCTGGGAGAACAGCCAACCAGTCCCTGTGTAAAAACACTCCCAGCCACAGCCAGCTGGAGTGTAACCAACAGATTACATCCAGGTCTGAACTGTGAGGAAAATGGTCAGTTACTCTTCCATCAGCTTATCTAACAAACTCATCTACAACATCAGACATGATGCTTGATACCTCCTGTCAACCTTGCACTACATGAACTGCTACTGTCACTGTACAATGGCACGGTCTAATGCAGTGCAACTGCATTACACTGATATCATGTAGATATCTGACAACAATTAGCAGCACTTAAAGCATTGTAAATGGAGCGTTCCTCCTGTTCCCAACATGCCCCAAGTAACCCATTTCAGAGTGCACCAGGACAAGGTTACAAGATTTCAGCATGCAGGAACAGAGCAGCCTTGGAGCTGCTGTCAGGAAGCAAGCCTTTCCTACCTCTATGTTTTCATCTTCATCCTCTTCTTCATTACCGGAAGATTCTTCTTCAGCTTCCTTTAGCCATTTAATAAATGGTTCTGCTTTGACACGGATTTCTTTGGCAAGGTCCTTTGAAACGTATTTCTTTGAGGCCTGAAAGACAGATACTTTGTGTGAACACTGAAGGAGTTTACACCAGATTGTACCCAAATACTGCCCAAACTGGAACCCTAATCTCACCCACTGCCTTCCACAGCCCATTTTTGTGAAGGAGGCCTCTTGGTGCCAGATGCAATAGGCTACCTTCAGGTATTTAATTGCTACAGTACATTACAAACTGCCCTTTACCTTTTCTGCCCAGCCAAGGATGACTTCTTCTTCCAGAAGATCTGCGTCATACATTTCCTTCAAAATATGTGGTATTTTTGAAATAAGCTGAGACTGATGCATAGCTACCACACACTCGAAGCCATGGAGAAGGTACCTCTGAGCTTTCTTGTTGTTGTGGCAGAACTAGAATTGTGATAAAAACAAAAGTGATCGAATGAGCTTTTTTACCCTCTCTCCAGACTGAACAGAGCAGAAGCAGTTCTATGAGATTGCAAAGTTTACAGTAATTCATATTATCCCTTCCCAGCAGCTCCCCCTAGCCAAGGAGAAGTTTAAAAATAAAACACTACAAAAAGTCCTTCCCCATAGTACCAAACAACTGCTACAAAAACCTGCGAACAGTTGTCACAATGAGTGCAGAAGAGATGGCTTACACGAAGGAAGTGACGTCGGTATTTTCTGATTTGTTCACGAATCTTTTCATCAAAAAGGACTTCAGTGAGAACAAGTGGGCCCATAGCCTTTACATCCAGTCTCTCTGCTTCTGCTACAATGTCTTTGTCAGAAGTATCAATGACACCTTCTTCCTTCTTTTTCTAGAGGGAAACAGGTATAGAGAGAAACATTTTAATGCCACTTGAGGTCTGCATTAACGCTCTTTGCAGTCATCCTTTCCCACTGCTGGTAGAGACAGTACTTTGCAGGAGCTCGAGCAAGTTGCTTTTGGTTTCCTTACAAACATGTTGTACAATTACAGCTGAGCGATTACATCAAGCCAACAACCAGAGAGTAGAGAGTAGTTACCTTTACAAAATCAAATAGTAAGTTGACTCTCTCCTCTATAGTTCTTTCCAGGTCTTCACTAAGTGTGAGGTTCTTTGCATGGTCACTGATTTCATCCATTCTACGCCTCTGGGCTTCTTCTGTTGTGTCCTCACCCCAGTCATCATCATCCTCCTCCTCCTACAATACAAAACCAAAACAAGAGAGCCACAAAATATTACTGAAAGCTTAGTATTACATGAGGATAGAAATAATACGGACTTGACAGCCTGAAGAAATGTTTGGAATAAAATTTGCAAGTCAAAGATCATGGAGAAAGTGCAAATATAGGAAGTAATGGTAGCTAAACCTAATTCTATAGCCATCTGCAGGGCTACTTGAACTGCAGTTCAACCATTCTACCTAGTACACAGGTGCCTGAAAAGGAGTGATAAAGGAGAGGCAGCTTTCACTTAGCAAGGAGCATAAATTCTGGTACTAATGAGCTGATAAAGATGCTACAGAGGAAAATCAGGGACCCTTCTATTCCAGCACTAAGTTCTGGATAAAGTAAGACTTTTAGGTGCAATGTTGACCATCAAGGAATGCCAGTGACTTCAGAGGTTTAAATCTGAGCAACACAACACACACCCTTATCTCCCCACTTTCCCTTCTACTTACCACAACCTGTGGAGGAGTAATCTCCTCTGGTGGTGGGGGTGGAAGTGTCTCATTGCTGGACACAGAACCATTCTCTTTGTCCTTGCCTTTTCTGTTCTTCTTCTCCTTTTCTTTCTTTCCTGTACCAGTGTCACCACTTTCTGCAAGTGAATTTTAATGTTTTGTTCTATGAACTAGAGCAAACTAGAAAGTCCCTGCACCTCTGCCAAATCCCCAAGCGGGTTTGGATGCTGTCGTTAGCTGCAAGCTATGGGTAGTACCCGTCCCCAAACACACTCAGGGAAGATGTACACTTGGTGGGGAAACCCCCAACTGCAGCCAGTCTTGCTTGTCACCAAGACTGTCCAAGTCTATATAACAGGTGACCTCACAAAGCAGAGACCCCTGGAATAGGTTAGACTTTTCTATTCTAGCAAGCTTAAATTGCAGCAGGCAACTAGATGCTTACTACAGAGTGTTGCTTGCACAGATTACAGTTTTAATTTACTACAGTTTTTTACTTCCTGCTCTCACATTTCATGCTGACCTAAAGCTAACTACCTTCCTTCCTTGTAAGTTTTGTCCTGCAGCACAGGCAAATCCAACTTTTAACGAACAGCTGTACTTGGGAAGGACACATTGTAGGGAGAAAAGACATTACCAGCACAGCTCCTTCAATCTCGATCCCCAAACACACTCTAGGAGTATACTGGTGCCTTTTTACATTTCAATTAAATGTGAGCTATTTATTTTTCTACTTCCATAACACCACTAATACAGAAGTTCGCTTTATCCCCAGAGGTAAGGAAAGGCACTTACCAGGTGGGTTTTTGAGAATGAACGTGCAGAGCTTATGGTTTGTGTCAAGCATGCCTCGATAGCCACAGGCTTTGCAAGAGTTACCTATAGTTTGTTTCTTAGGATTGACATGCTGCAAAGAGAATAACCTCCAGTTAATTTACTAGTTACAGAACAACTGCATTAAAGCCTGATGTCTACATTTTAAGCCAGAGGTTTAAATACTTTAGTATCATCCCCTAAAGACAAAGTTTAGAAGTAACAATTTATCCCAGAAGTTATGAACTGTTAAGAGATTTAAAACCTTCCCAAAGGGTGCAAAAATGTGTACTTGAATTTCTGTTAATAGATACTGAAGTCTTTTAACCACAAACACCTAACACAGTGCTTCCATGGTGTCATTGTTAATGCAGGCAGAGCACTCACCAGATCAGTTTCAGGATTCTCACACTCAGGACAGAGAACAAATTTTTTAATGAATCCATCCAACATGTCTTGCAGCTTATTCGCCTCATGAGATCCATTGACAATGTAACGGTCATTCTTAACATCAAACTGGGTCTGTGCTCCCAGCTCACAACCAAAAAATTTGGTAGGATCTGTAAAGGAAGAATTATAGCCATTACCACATTCGTATCTTTGTAGTGATTCTTAAACAGCAAGTAAACAGGCTACTGTTTATTTTTGTCCATTTTTAAATCCTGAGACAAATCGCATTTTTCTCTTACAAATCTTTAAGGAACAGTATTAATGCTTTAGTAGCCAATTCACACTACCACTTCAAAGAGAAAAGCATTACAAAATGCTGTGTCATTCCATGATACTTACACGTTGGAGGCCGATTAAGCGCCTTTGCAACGTCAACCATGTTGACTATAACCGTCTTTATTCCATTTCCTTTGCCCTCCACCTAAAGAAAACAAATAATATTTTAAGGTTAAATGCTTGCAACAGCCAAACCCAGTGTGCATTTCCCATTTAACTACACCAAAATTCTGCTTTGAAGTTCATCTCCTTACAAGACTAATATGCACTTAGTGTGGACCAAAGGAGGGCACACCCTCCCTGCCCTGAGTGGCCAAGCATTATTGTGGCCTCTCTTTCCCCCCCAGGAAAACCAGTTACAGGAGAACACTCCCTGCTTTGCTTCCAGCTGCTGCTTAGGAAGTTACCTTGGCAATCAGACGGGGCATTTTGTAGCGATAGAACTGATCTGAAACACTGCGGTTGACGTTGACAGACATTTTGCCTTATTAGTAGCTTTATCAATAAGATGAAGAGATCTTTGATTGCAGTTTTTTGGTATCTTCTGTCTGGAGAAGACGGGATGACATAAACGACTGCAAGAGTTCTCGGTCTCTGACATGAAAAAATTTTCGCCACTGAGGCTGTAAGGTTCTTGCTTGTACGCTATGTTTCCCCAATACAGGTACCAGTGGCTGCGCAACAGCTCTGCAAGTGTTAACACACAAAAAAATTAAGTTTAGCTTCATGTACATCAATCCACTCTTGCCACAAAGCTATATAAAGGATGATATTTAGGGTGAAAAAAAGGAAGAGTACATTCGTTATGCTATGCCTTTCTTCAGCCTATGGAACTGAAATCCATCCTTGGCTTGTACTGCTAAGGAACTTTTCTTTAACTGCACCACCAAGCTTTCCACCCTCTCTTACTGCCCTAAAACCACTGAACAGCTTACAACTACTTTTTTATACAATTAATTCCAGCAGGAGTTCTGGGATCACTAAGGAAGGGCACACGCCTCGATTTACTATGCAGACCAGTGACTTGCGCCATAAGGGTCACGTGGTATGGTTTCAGGCTGAAGGGCACAGGAAATCAGGAGAAATATTTGGAAATCCATTTCAAATTCCACATCATGAACCTATCACAAACTGAAGTCTTCCAAAATGTTGCAGAATATAAGTAAGATGGAGCAGCAGCAATCTGTAGCCCAACATAGTTTCTACATGGCTTACCAGTTTTTGAATCGGAGTGGAAAAGAGTTGAAAATTACGTAATTCTCCCTCTCATTTATGGATTCTCATAGCAGCTTCTGTTGAGTTCTGACTTAACAATAAGCCTGATAAAGTCTGACAGAAGTTGCTTCACTGTAGAAAGCCTAGCAATGCAGAGGTACAGAGCAGTGCAGCAGCTTTTCCAGTTGATTTTTTCTTGGGGGAAAGGGAGGAGGGGGAGGAAGGGGAAGGAGGATGAATCCTATTATTAACGTTGCTTTGAGCAGTATTTACATATTTAAATTAACACGTGCCTCTATAATCAGATCTAAGAGTACTTAAGCCACAACTGGTTGACTACACAGGCAACCCTGACTACAGAGCATGGCTATTCTGACACGTCATCACGTTGTTATCGTTAATGACAGAAGCGTTGACACATTAAAAAAGCCTACTTAGTATTCATGTGGAAGAGCGTGCCTATGGTGCAACACGATCCGAGTCCCTCTGGTCAGGTTTACAACTTCTTTACACATTAGGAACACAGATCTTTACGTGCCCTGTGTTCTACATTAGCCCTGATACAATTTTACCCTTCCACAGCAAAAAGTACACCGCGGACTCCGTTTACAACACACAGTTTCCTTCCCCACGATGTTTAAAAAGAGCCACCGTGTAACCTGACCACGTGTCTGAAGAAACGCTGAGGAAGCAGCTCTCTCGGTGACCGAGCTCCCAGAAGGAGCGTACCGTTTTTCCCTCCTTCCAGAGCGCAGCACTGATCCGCTGCAGGCTGAAGCTCCCTCTCCTGGTCCCCACACCAGCTCATCCCAAGCACCACCCCCCATATGCCGCGCACGGAGGAAAGAGCGGGAAGGCACACCGGCTCCGTGCCGCACAGCGCCGCGTCCCCGCCCCGCCGGCGGTGACTCACAAATGCAGCAATTAAACACTGACTCAGCGCCGGGAGCCACGGGGGAGCCGCCGCCGGCCGCGCATGCGCCCCGCACGGCACGGGGGAGCCCCGCCGCCCCCCCGAGCCGCCCCCCGGGAGCGGGGCCGAGCGCCCCCCCCCGCGCCCGGTGGGAACTGCGCCACTGCCGCCCCCCCCCCCCCCCCGCCGGGCACAGCGCGGGAGGCGCGGCCCCGCCGCCGCCATCTTGTCTCGTCGCATGGCGGCAGCGAAACGAATATAAATAAATAATTAAAAAAAAAAAAGCCTCGCCGCCCCCCCCCCCCAAAAGCAAACAATACCCCACAGATGAAGGTTTACTGCTTTCAGAGTTTAATTTTGTTGTGCGGTTTTATGTTGTTTGCTCCCCCGCCCCGCGTTGCTTCTCCTCCCCCTCCCGTCAAACTCCCGGACGCTTCGTTACACAAAACCTCTGCGAATCTCCACCGTTCACCGGCAGCCTGAGGCCCCAGCCCGGCCCAAACCACCCGCCGGTCCCCGCTCCCCTTACCCTGCTGCCCTCACCCACCCTAGTCCACTATTAGCACTCACCGTTTTCGTCCAATAAAGACATAAACCCAACGCTGCTCGCCCCGGGCTGCGACGAAGCCGATTGTGAGAGGAGAACAGGGCCGAGGGGGCGCTTATATCCAGACGGAGAGGGAGGCGGAGGCGGACGCCGCAGCCTCCGGGTCCCGGCGTCCTGGGGCGGGCGGTATCACCAGGGAGAGCGGCGCCGGGCAATCTGCGGGCAAGACACAATCAGGAGCATCGTTAGCGGCGACACCTGTGAGGGAGAGGGAAGAGGAGGGGGGAGAAGAGGGAAGGGGGGAGGGAGAGGCGGCGAGAGGCGCGCAGCTGAGGCAGCAGGGGCCGGAGAACGGGACCCGGCAATGGCTGCCCCGTACTCACCTCTAGAATGTTCTCGCTCCGACTGAACAACGCCAGAGCTGGGATCAATCAGCCAGCGCTGCGCTCCGCCCCCCACCATCGCCATTGGCTCACCGCTCCCCTCGCTGTGAAGCTATTGGCTAAAACCTCACCGCTCCCCTCGTCTATTGGTGAACGCCGCTATCAATCAAGGCTTTGACTCCCTCCCCCCGTGCCCTCCCCCTCGCCAGTGCCCCAAAGGACATCGCGTCTACAGCGACCGAGTCTCGCGAGAGAGCGCGGGGCGTGGGGGCCGAGGCCGGGCCGGTGCGGCGGGGCCGGGGCTGAGGGGGCTGAGGGGGCTGAGGGCGCTCCCCGGGGCTGAGGGGGCTGAGGGCGCTCCCCGGCGCTCTCGGGGACTCTCGGGGGCTCCCAGCCTCCCCCTGCCCCTCCGTCCTGCCAGGTGTGCCCAAACTCTGCCCCGGGGTGGAGGGCAAGCTACTCCCTGGAGGGCAGTGACCCAGCGCTTGACATCTCAGCAACTATGTTACAAGTAATAATACAAAGAATTCAAAGCAATTAAGTTGCTGAATAAGTTGTGTTTTTCCTGCACAGCCGGCTTGTGGGGTTGGAGGAGAGCCTGTTGTTTAATTCAAGTGTCATAAAGGCTCAGCGTTGGGTGGCTCTGGGTGCCTCACAAAGAATGACACAAGTGCCATAAGCATGTACTCTATTCTTAGTGGAAAATGTTGCCAGCCCTATGTAGCTGAATTGAGACCCTGAATGAAATGCATATCTTGATTTATTTTCATGTAAAAAGCAGAAAACTTGCATCCTTTCTTCCATTTCTCATTCTTTCCCATCTTCCATCTACGCTCCTCCAGTATCACAGGAGTTATATGTTTTGGGGAATTTAGAGTGTCAATAATGTTCAAGTGGCAAAGAATTTTTTCCTGACTTTATGAATTGAGTGGGCAACCAGCTCTGTTACCCCCATAAACACACCCCAACAACTCCTCAGTTCCTGCCACTGTCTTACTGAGTAACAGTTGTAAAGCTTCTTGATGGCTCTGTGGGAGTGCAGAGGAAAAGAGAGGGAACGACAATAAAACTAGTAGTGACATTAAATAATGCTCTATACTCTAAATCTCTTCCTGCCTAAAGTTGGTTTTCATGTGTAGTTTTCCTGCCTGACTTCGATATCACATTGATGTGGTCAAAGGAGACATCCCTCCTGTTGAACCTTGAAGTACATATTAAATATTTTTGGTCCAATATGCAGAAGAACTTCACTCAGGAAGGTGGCTGATAAATGATGTTTTCTTGCAAGTCACAAAAGCAGGACTACTGTCACTTCCAGTAGCATACAGCAACAATGAAAAGGCAACCAGAGATAAACGTGCACATCTTGGTGCTTTCTATCAAAACCCTCATTGTGTTAGCTGCCCCTCCTGCATGTCTCCTTTCAGTATGTGGAATAGCTGGTCGTTCTAGCCAGGACACTGTCCTGTAAAGAATAATGGAATGGTTTGGGTTGGAAGGGACCTTAAGGATCATCTAGTGCTAACCCCTCACCGTGGGCAGGAACACCATCCACCAGATCAGCCACATCCAACCTGGCTTTGGACACCTCTGGGGATGCAGGGTCCATCATATAAGTTTGTCTTGGACTTCACTACCAGCATTTGAAAAAGGTAAACATTCTTCAGGATATGTAAAATGTCTTCTTGATAAATGCACGGCGACACTTTCTGAAATGGGAGAGAGTATGTTAGGGCAAAATAAGGAAGCATCTCCAAAGTATGTAGGGCTTGGCAGCTACCAGGAAAGGAAAAAAGTCATAAAAAAGTGCGAGGCAAGAAAAACACCGCAGAAAATCCTTTGCTGTGAAACTATGTAGCACATATAACTCGCTAAATGCCTCCTGACTGTGGCTTTAGCTCTCTATTACAACACCTAGGGGGTTAATAAATTACAAGTGTTAACATACACTGTTGCCAACACCACTTAGTGAGCTGCTGGGAAAGAGACCCAGGATTTGGTGCTATTTGATATTATGAATAGCTCTAAACCCTTACAATTAATAGCATAAAGGAAGATAGTTTTTAAATATAGTATATAAATTGACAAAAGTTAAAGAGGTACTTTTAAGATGGTGTTTCTTCTGCAAAAAGCACGTCTTATCCACGTGAAACCACATGACATTCTCCTGGATTATGCAAATCAGATCAAAATTGTGGATTATTGACTTCATGGTACCTAGTTGTTGATTTTTTTCCTCATCAGAAAATTAATTAATATTAAATGTTGGATTCAAAATATTTTTTACTGAATCTTAATATTTACAATTTGTTCATTTTAATATTTCATGATATGGACAAGACAGAAAAATATTTTCTCTCCTCCCACTTTAAAATGTCACAATTTCATGAATCCCAAAGTTCATAGTACACATTGCTTGTGTGACCTTCAAAATACAGACTGCTTGTGTACTTTGTGTTTTATTGACAGAAACTATGCCGGTTTTATGCATACTTTTGTAGATATGACATTTTAAATTACATCAGTAAGTCAAGTTTTCCAAATGGTTTCACGTCTAAGAATAGGAAATTTTCCACAGTTGAATTTAGGGTGCTTCTCCTTATCATAGAAATGCTTTATTATTGCTGAGTTCAGCCTTGAACAAACCAAGTTTGTTCCATGTTGCCTTAGCTGGTTTTTATTAGAAATAACCAAGAATCAATGACTGTGACAATGCAGCAAAATCAAAACTCTATTGAAATTCTTAACATATTTAACATCTTCAGAATTAGGTTTGTCATCTGAACAGTTACAATGTGTCCTTTTAATCCCCGATTGGTATCTTGATGTCCTTCTGTGGTTTATTCAGCGAGCTTGTCCTCTCTCAGTGGTGTGGCTGGCTGCAAACATAACCCTAATCCAATGCCCTCTTGGTAACCTTGGCCTTGAAGAATGTTTTGTCTCTGCTGTGTGTGTTCTCTCCCAGAGGCTGGGTCAGAGCTCTCATTTCATGCAGCGCAGGCAGGAACGTTAGCACCTGAGTAAGGGATTCCTCCTCATGCTGGCTTTGGCTGTAATTTCAGGAGATGGAAGGAGAGCCAATCTTATCTATAGTTATGTGGAACAGCAATAGCCTTTCTTCTTCCTATCTTGGCAATGTGTAGAGAAAGTTTAATTATTTACATGTCAGGTTGGAATAGCTAACCTTTAGGGAAGGGTGGGTCCGAAATCCATCAGGATTGACACTAGATATTGATCATTCACAAGGGCAGAGGTTAATTCTGGTTTTACTGTTCAGGAGCTTCAGAGTCATTTCTGTCCAGCACCTCACTGGCCATCTTGGGGAGGTTCACTTTGTGAAATGCTTTTCTTTCCATGTTCTCACCATCATTTCTGTTAGCTATTATTAGTAGCTCAGGAATTAGTAAACAGAGAAAAACATGAAAGCAAGTGTGTGATGTTGCACACATATAGCCATTATTAATGGAAGTCATTTTTGTTGCTTCTATTACTATGCAGAAATACTAGAATCTCCCAGCTAGTGTTTTGGGTCTGGGTTCAGTGTCAGCTGACAGCATGAGCCCTGCCCTAGATCTGGTCTTCTCACTAGTGAGGTTCCCTGTACCCTCCCTCTTTGTCTTCCAGTGTATGTCTGCCTATACAAGGGAGTCACCACAGCAAGGAGAGGCAAACAGCTTCTCTTCAGAATACAAACCAGTGCTCGATAGCAGTGAAGTCTCTGCCTTGAAAACCTATCTTTTCTGTGTGTGTCTCACCAGAAAGTGGAAATGCTGGTGGTAGGAATCAGGGAAGCCTGGTTTTCTCAGTTTGTCTAGGCATCAGTTTTGGCTATGGGCCTAACTGGCAACCACTACCATTATCCAGCAGTTGCATGCTGTGGTTGGCAAATCTGCCTGCTACATTTATATGGTTGCTGAAAGAAGTGGATGTGGAAGATAAGAGTCCCTGGGAGTACAGCTTCCAGCTGAGAACATGCTACCTGCCTGCTCATAATGCCCATTAGTAACCACTGCATTTACATTTCTCTGCTTCTTATCTTAGTCAAGATTCAGACATGAAGATCTGCCTGTGTGTTAAGTTAAATCTCTCTTCCAGTACCATTTTAGCAATCTGCACTAATATTTCCCTGTCATGCTTTGCCATCACCTCCAGAGATTAATCCCCCTTCATCCTTTTTCTTTGGCTTCTGATGGTCTGGCAACAAGTACTGTGATTATCACTACAGATTTCCCAGCAGATTTAATTCTGAGTAGTAAAAAAGAGTAATGAGTACTTAGAGTTACCTTTTAGCTTTTTACTTTTCCTAAGGAAAAATGTGGTAGCCCCTGGTATTGAGAGCCTATCTCCAAACCTCCTCCCAGACTGGGGACACCCTGGAGATCTTAAGTGCTCTCACAGCCCTTCTGTGGTGAGCCAAAATGTGGCTGCTGATCTTGTTTCTCGGGGTCTGCCCTGCTGGGTGCAGCAGGTTTTGCTCATTTCTTCTGCCCATCTGAGCATGGAGGAGTTTCTTTGCTGTAGAACAATACAAGGGCATTGCTGGGAGAGCTGAGCTTTGGAGGCAGTACTGAGGCCCACTTAGGAATTAAGTTTGCGCTTCTGCTGGCAGCTCTAGGAAGAGGATAAGGCATCCCAGATGCTTGGGCTGAAAACAAAGGAAAAGCCAGTTTTGAAGGCAAAGGAAAATTTTATGTTCTTCAAAACAAAACCTTTGAAGGTGCTGCTTGGCTGGTGCTGTGCATTTGGAAACAGGCAGACACACCACAGAAAATATTTTCTTCTCCTAAGTCTGATTTTAAATTCCTGAGAGTTGCCTCTCTTGTGACGTTGAAGATGTTTTTCAGGGAACTACAGGTCCTAGAGGATAATATTGAATTTGTACATAATGGCTGAGAATTTGCTGCTTGTTTGGTATGTTTAACCAGCAGCTTGATTACAGCTGGTGCCAGCTTCTTAATTAAAACACAGGGATTACCTTTTGTAATGAAGCAAATAATACATGACTACCATGCAGTGCCAAAGGCTTTGAATGCTTTGGTGGTTTGCAGCTCAAATATTTATATTACTAAAATAAATTGTTTGCCAAACTACAAAACAAAGCAGGGGGAGTGGTACTTAAATAGAAAAATAGAGGCAAAATCTTTGTCCTATGGTTTGCATATGCCAAGTGTTATGCATGCTTAGGGTATTACACAGACTAGTAGCAATATTAAAACAGCTAGTAACACACATGTTTTCCAGGACTGCTGTAATAAATTAAGTCTGGTTTTGGCCAATGGGGATTCTTGGACATCTAATAAAGGCTGACTTGGAGCTCTAATAATGTATCTACCGGTGAATGTCAGTGTGTTTGGAATTATGCAGGGGGTTCAGGAACAGGTAAATGGTGCTGAAGACACAGGCTGGTGCATACTCACACACAAACACACTCACCACCATTGCATAAATCTTGGTTGTTTAAGAAATGAGGCTAAAAATATCCTTGAATATGAATCTGGGTCAAATATAGTGTTGACTGTAATGTCTAGCATGATTTTATTGACCTAATGTAGACCTCTGTTTTTGAGAGTGACCCAGGAGGCACTGAAGGGAAAACATTTTTAGAAGGATTTTACTGCATTGAGTTGTTTCTAAAGTCAGTTTTTCAAAAGTCTTAAGACACAGAGCTGGGCCAGTGCAGGCTCAAAAGCATAATGTAGGGTGAATTTTCCCTTGAAGCTCAGGGGGTTTATTTGAAGAAAAAAAAGTCTTAACCAATCTTAGTGGTTGTTTTTGAGCTTTTTACTTGGGATAGTCTCAGGATACAAGCTTTCCTGAAACAGGCCTTTTCATAGAGTTGAAGGGATCTAAAATAAATGCTTATGATAACATGATTTGTGGCTACCACACTCATTTGGAAAACTGTGGCACTCACAACTGAATTACATTATGTGCTAGCTGTGAACATTTTGACACTGTAATTCTTTCAGAACTTGATTTTAGGATTCCAAAATGATTGTGTGCATGTAAGTGAGATCACATGTATAATGCATTATTTGGCACTTAGTCTAATTTATACTTATTTCACCAGTGTCCTTAAGATGCCTTTTTCTTAAGCCTTATTTGCACAAGTAATTTCAAGTCCAGTAGCATTTTGGCTTCAGTGCCTCATGTAGACATGCAACATCTGAATAAACTGCAACATGTTGTACAGTTCTCCACGGATTTTTGTATCTTCTATGTCTTATTTGCAAAAAAGGACACAAAGTAGGTCTTCCTAAAGTTCCTCACAACCACTCCAACCTCTAAAAGATGAGATACTCAAAAAATATTCTGGCTGTTTTCACTATTGCTTGCTGCATCTCACCCACAGTTAGTTTTTAATCATTCTCATGAATGATTTACTGTTCCCTTTCTATCATGTTACTTTTTCATTGTTGCCTCCACCAGACAAAAAGCTTTCAAAGGGTTCTTTAGGGTTTAATATATTGTTTGTCCTAGATATTTGGCATGACTTATTCAGAAATGTGTAATAAATACACAGCTCCTCTCATTACTGATTGTTTGCACATCTAAAACGTATCCTTGTACCAGCCCTTGTGAAGGAAATTAACTCTACCCCAGCTGAAACCAGCAGAAACGTTTGACAGATTAATGAATGACCAGATGATGGATGAATAGTCTCAAGTTAGGAAGGGTGTGTGGATGCAGGTGGGATCTTGAAGGTCATGTGTAAATATATGTGAGCTCATTCAAGTCTGTGGGGATGCAGCATTTTATACCAGTGGATAATGTGCTGGTTTAACTCAGAGACTTTACTTCTGAGGCATCGTTCCTGGTACCGGCTTTGTGCACTTACCCCTGTTTATGGCTATAATACTTCTGTCTTCAAAGACATATGCTTATAAAAGGTTACTTTTTGTAATCAGCTATCCAGTTCTTTTGATTCATTGAGCGTAATGTGGCTAAAGAAAGCCTTTACTTTCCCTGCTTGTTTGGTTGGTTTTTTCCCCCTGGTGCACTGAGACAAGAAGTGCTGGTACAAGTGGTTTTGATAGTTCAGTCTATCTGTTTGACGGTAAATCTCTGTGTGGGTCTATGTGCTCTGAAGGATGTTTACTGGTAGACAGTTGATAAAACTTCTTTTTATTTTATAGACAATGAATTGTGAATCTCAGTGTCACTGCTGCTCCCACAGAAACTTACAGTAAACAGCTGAGTCATACAGATAAAGGCTGAAATTTCTTCTCTCACAGCTATGATGGAATCCCACTGAGTTCCTTTGCAGAGAGTCCTGAGCTACTGAGTTCTGCACCCTGAAAAACATTTGGATGGGCAAGAGGGTGAACAGCTTATCCCCTCCACCTTGTCCAGCTCTGTGCTAGCTCTGGTGCTCAGGAGGCATATGCTGGGATGGGTGCAGCCAGATTGCTCACAGCTCACTCACATCCTGGAGCAGCAGGGAATCAGGAAAAGAAGTGGTGGGCTGCCAAGTCTCAGCCTGCTGGCCAAGTTGCTTGAGAATCAGCACAAACCTGCTTTAGAGTGAGACTCAGGACTTCTTTTGCCCTAGCAAAGGTCTTAAAGGCAGCTCTGTAGCTGACTTTGGGTTGTGTGGCAGATTCACCTGTTTTTTGCCTGTTTGCTTATCATGCTCCAGATCTGCAAAATGTTGTGTTTCCCATACTGATTCTAACCTATCTCAGTATACCTCCTGAGAGACCTTTGGGAGATATTATTGGTGTTGGGGAGATCTGTCTCTCTACATCTCTGGACTCTGCACAGGGCTGTTGCACAAAAGGCTGTGCAATATATTCTTCAAAAGACCTACTAATGAGAGCACATGAATCAAAGGAGAGTTATAGTCATGGGTTTCCCACAGTAATCTCTTTCATAACTGATAACTGATGACTGCTTCTCAACAAGTACCTAAAAATATTAAATAAAACACAGAGTCTTAAGCCTATACTCAGGAGCAGCTAAGCTTCAGTCATTTGCTCTGACCACTTTTGACAGCTCATGCATTGCTTGCATGGGAGAGCTGTGCCAGAGCTTTGAAAAACTGTATATGTCTTCACTTGTGTTCTGTGTCTTTTATCTTGTCCATTTCCCACTGGCACTGACTGCACTTAAAGCTTTTTAGAGGGCCTGTCATTGTGCTGTCCATGTTCTTAAATCCTGCTTTGAAAATCTCTTCATAATACGTCCCTAGCAGAAATTTCTGGTTTGTTTATTTTGATTTGTCCTTTGGCTGTGGCTGGATGCCCCGTCATGAGCCAGAATCAAACTGGCTGAGTACCAGCACAGGGTAATTTGCAGCTCCTTGTAAGCGACTTCAGTTCATTTTGGCCGTGCCTCTGCAGCATTTCCCAGAGCCAGTCATCTGTGCTTCAGCTGATCGGGGTGCAAGCTGAACTCTGACTTGCCTGGCTGAGCTTGCCAAGAAAAGCATTAGCTAAGCAGAAACAGTGTGTGGCTAGGGGCAAAGGTGAGCATGCATTAAGTATCCACATCTTGATACTAAAAGGATGCAGCTACAATTTAAACAGGGTAAAGGGCACCCGGCAGGCGGACAGCCGCCTCAGGTGACCCAGGAGCTGAGAAAGGCCTCTTTGTCTCCCTGCCTTAAGCACGCCTGTTTTGAGTGAGATGCAAAACAAGTGCAAGAAACCAAACTGTATGACCTTGCTGACATTCCTCTGTTTCTTGGCATTGGTTTGTTGTGCTTAGAAAGACCTTGAATGTGCATATCTCATCCCCAGGCAAAATAGAGATATTTGTGCAGCTGGATTGAAGTTCTCCTCTCCCTTATATACAGTCTAGGGGATGGAGAGGGTGTCTGAATGCTGGGCCACCAGGTGAGAGACAGGATACAGACACTTAAGTTCTTCATCTGTGTTTAGGAACAGATGTGAGGAGCAAAGGTGGTGAGGAGACCTTCAGCCATCACCTACCCCTTTATCTCCAGTGCTGTCTGCTAGTATTTGTATTGCTTCCCTCTTCCCATTTAGATTACAGTTTGACCAGTGTGACCTGGATGCTTATTTAAACACAGCTAAATTGGTTGAAACCCTGCTGTGTCCATGAATATCTCTCAAAGAGACAGGAGAGTGTTTCTTATCAGTTTTAGAGAGATAGTCTTACCAAAGTTCTTGTACTTCACCTGGGTATGTGCAGTTCCTTTTTGTTGTGACAAGGCTTTACCACTTTGATAAATTACTCCTGCCATAGGCTATAGATAACAAGATAAAATAGACTTCAAGTTACAACTGGGTTTTTTTTCAGACTGTCTTTTGTGTCTATTTCTGCACTGACCAAATGGTCAGACTGTGGACCTTGAAGTTGTTAGACTGAATGTGAGAGATACCAGGCCTGTGTTTCCCTGAGCTTTGACAGCATTCAAAAATTTTGATGTACATCTTGACTTCCATAACTACCAAATGCGTGTTTGGCAAAATAGTTTTCTTGAACGGCACGTCCCATATCTGTATGCAGCTTGGCACTGTTTGGTGGGGCTGTTTTGCAGGAACAAATAGCTTCCTGCTCCTGCACTGGGTTCAGATCCAGTCAAGATTCATGTTGGGTTAGGTAGCAGAGTCCTGTAGCAGTCCTGGCTGCTATTAGTGAAAGGCAATTCTAGCAAAGTAAATGCTTATTTCTTTTAGTTGCCTCCTACTTCAGTGTCTGGTAGTGACAATCTCTGAGCCCATTGGCCTGACAGTAGCTTTGGTCGCTTTCAGCTTTCAGAAATTTGGGATTGTGTGGGCTCAAAACCTCTGCCTTTTCATGAGAAGGCTGAGATAAGCCCCACATCTGAATTTCCTGTGTCTTACACAGAAAAGTTCCCATTTCCCATTAACTAAAGAGCTTTAAAAGTTAAACAGCAAGCCTCTTCAGTCTGTCTTCTTTCTTTGTTACTCACATTTTCGTTCCCATTTCAGCTCCCTAAGGGGAAAATCAAATGTCATTTGCAGTTCACTGCTGTGTATTACATTTATTGCCCATCTTGCTTTTTCAGAGCATGAACCCAACCAACCAACTTCTTATCAGTTTGACAGGCTGTGACTGTTGTCCTGGTGACCAGTGTAGTTGCACTATCATCGTGTACAGAAGGCAGAGAAAGAGATGCCTCAATGTGTGGGTGTAGCTGTGCATGCACATGACATGCCAGGAAGTCACTGGGATACGTGAAGATAAGATCCAAGTCTTGGGCTGTTATGTGAAAGATGAAGCAAAAACAAAACGGAGAAGCATGAGAAGTTAATAGCTGTAGGAGAAGAAATGGGGCTGTGTGTAGGAGTAGCAAATGATCTGCTCTTCTCAGCATCTGATCTATGTACCCATAACTCAGTGCAGTTGTATTTCAGAGATAGTTGCCCGCCAGCCTGCTGTCTTTTTCTACCCACTCCATTTCTGCCATTTCTTACTTAGGTTTATGGACATGAGAAAGAATAACGTTAGTAACACTTATGAGTCACGTTTTCTATCCAGACACACCATGCTTAACCCATTCATACACGTCCTTGTACAGTGTTGACTCCAGTTCACCAATTACTCACATGAATCAATCAAACTGATTTTTGCAGTGCCCTGTCACAGATTATCTCCTAGGTGCTAACAGAAAGCCCTGCTTTGAGCACCATGTGATCCAAATGGATGCCAAGGAAAAACAGATGGAAAGAGATGGGTAAGGGAGCAGAAAGAAATAGTGAGACATCATTACTCAGCACATAGGCAACAGTGTCAGCACACCAGCTGCCTAATGCTTGGGACAGCTTTTGCAGGCTACGTGGTGTGTTCTTGTTTTAATGTTGGCTGGTTCATGTAAATATCTTCAGCTTTCAGCCATTGAAGAAAATGTGGGATGGGGTAACCTAGGTAAAACAGATCCTGACTTGTACAGACTATGTGGTATTTAGGGGATAATAACTTATTTAGGTTTTATCTTCCACCTACAGGTGAAAGGACTGTAGGAAACCTGGCAGTTTCTGTCCTGAGTGGGACAGTTTTAACCTGCTGGGGTGAAAGTGGGGAACAGCCCAGGGACTTGTGTTCCATGTGTGGTGCTGTGGTGTTGTCGCTGTGGTTGCTATGGGGAGAGAGTGTTAATCCCCAACCCAGCTAATCTTCCATAGCCAATTGAGAATTGAATACATTTAGTTCACTGTAAAATCTGGGCTTTCTGGACACTCATTACCAAGTATAACTCCACAGTCATCAACTGAGTTGTGCACTAGGTGCAAAATCATCTAGTGCAGAATGAAGGGAGGACATGTCTGATCTGCTGCCTGTCCTGTTTTGCATGTATATCTACGCCCACAGCATTGCCCTTGCCTGGGTTAGCTTATCTGTGACCTCCAGAGGCCTTGCAGCAGATAGGATGCTCTGCTAGACCTGCCAAATCTCTGCTCACATCTGTGTATTCCAAACAGCCTGTGTGTGAGGGCATTTCAGTGGGACACATTGCAGGCAGGAGCTGATGCAGCAGATCTGTCTCCTCCAAGGCAATGCTTCAGGGCAGGATGTGTTTCAGGGGTGGTCAGCAGGGAGAGGGAATAGGCCTGTGAACAACATTAGTCAGACCCTGTGCCAGGACTCCTGGTGGGATGTGCCACATCTTCTGGCTGCAGGATCAGAGTTCTGATGACTAATTTGGAGAGGTTTAAATATGTTGTGGGATGGAAATGATATTCTGTCATGTAAAATTCATGGTGCTGGCAGGCCATTCTTAATAAATAATTACCCCCTCTGAAGAAGACAAGTCTTCATTTCATACTTGTAAAAAAAAAAATTGAAAGGAAAAAGGGATGTTTAAGGAATGAGTCTGATGTGATTTTGAGCTTGCTGGCCCAGCAGCTTTGTACTGGAATGACACATGAACATTCCCATGGGGAAAGGTAGAATGTGGGGAACATCACTTTGGTGAGAGGAGGAGACAGCTGGTGTTTTCTGTTTAGCGAGGATAGAGGAGTTGCATTTCTCACCTCTGCAGTACCTTCAGCTTCTGGGGTGGCTCTGTGATCTTCAGAGACATCATGCATGGTGCTGGTGGGATACAGAGCAGGCCTGCACCAGCTCTCCTGTTACAGCACAGCTGATAACCCAGCTGATAACCCAGCTCCATTGCACCTTTCCTTCTGCTTTTTGCTGGCTTGTGACTATTAGTGCTCTCTCATTAGTACTTCTTTTACGAAGAACAGACTGTTTTCCTTTGGGCTACTCATAACTTTCATGGGTATTGTGAATACTGAAATTTCTAAGATACTCGTGAAAGTCCTGTGTACCTTGAGCTGGTAAAACATTATTATGTAGCCCTTCCTTTGTAACATGAGTTCTTCCTCTTAAGGGAAGCCAGATAAATGAAGAAGAAGCTATTGTTTGTTGTTGTTACAAAAGGCTCTTGAGCTAAATGGGACTCTGGCACCAACCACCAACTGCGTAATTTCAGGATTGTAACTGAAATGGCTGGAAATCTGTTTTTGGTGCTAATGAGTGCAGTGAATAATTGCTGCTTTCAGTTCTTGTTCAAGGCAAGATAATAAGATAGAGAATGCATGTGTCAGTGACTGATTAAGTATATGTGGATTAACTGATCACCCCCCAAAATATGCTTAAAGAAAATTCAGTGCAACATCACATACGAGCTGTTGCAGGTTATAGATAGCATAAGTAATCTGTATGTGAGAATTATATAAGGGATGGAAAAAAAATTGGAAAATTTGGGGTGCAAGAAGCTGTCTTCATAATGTTTGTCCCAAACCAGTGGTTTCCCTAGAGCAATATTAGAAACATATGGCATATCAATGTCAGATGATGAGGTAGTGAAGCATGGCTAAGCCTTCAGCCAGCTTGGAACCAGGCCATTCCAGTTTTCAGAATATGCCCCATGTTCTTAGAACTGAGCATCATTCTTCCTCTCTGTGTCTTTGACCCAGAGTTGAGTTCCCATGCTATGCCATATGTAACAGGGCCTGTCCTTTCCCTGCTCATCTGTTTGCAGGAGAACTTGCTGTTGCCTGCCTTGTGTGGAAGATGTAGTTTGTGTAACTCCATCTGCAGGCTGCACCTGCTGCACTGTGGCAGCAAGGTCTTGCTGGAGAAATAAATGTTACTTAGGGCTTGGAAGGTGAGTTGGATCTGCTTCAGTTGTCTTTGCCTGTGTTGCTTCTTTTGAAGCTCCTGTTTCCTTTTGCAGGTACCTGGATGGTACCAGCTGTTACCTGAGGGAGGCAGGATGCTTGGGATGGGAGCTTCAGGCTTGAGATGAATTTCAAAGGACAGATGAAAGTAACTTTAATGAATTTTAGTGTCTGCAATGTGTTGGTGGATTGCCAAAAAGGCACTTGAGACCCCCTTATTCTGGGGTAGTAGCTCTTGGGCAAGAGACAGAGACAGAAAAGTCATCAGCAAACACCAGACTCTCACAGCCAGCTCAACCTCTTGCCTTTTTCTGTGGCAGAAAAAGATTATCCCTGTGCTTTCATCCTCTCAGCAGCACATTCTGATGTTCCTTGTGCAGCTTTGAAACCAAGAAGCAGAGGTGTTTCCCTGCTGTGCAGAAGCTCTGGGCTGCTGGTGGTGCTCTGGGGAGGCTGGCAAAGAGGATTCTATGTGGAACTTCCCTCCTGCTGAGGTGGCTCACCCCAGCAAGCAACCTTTGCTGGTTCCATTGCACAGTCTGCAGCCCATCGTGGCCATGAGCCATCAGCCATACAGCTGACCCTGTGCCCTCACAGATCATATACATCTGTTTTTTTTCATGGCAGTGGAAAGTCAGAAGACCCGTGGGCCTGGAGATGGGTTCCTGACATTCTTTGTTGTGGTTAATTTCTGGAAATTCAGGCTGTGGTTCATCTATTCTTATATATGCATATCAGTGCCTGAGCTACTCACTCTGAATTCCTTCTGCTGCTGATGAAGAGAATGAGACAGTGCTGGTGTGCTCCTTGACTGGCCTATTTCAGATATCTGCATTAATTTGAGAGGAAGGACATTGCCTAATCCTGTGTCTTTTTTCTGCTTATAGAAGCAATTTGGTTTATCACCAGAGATGTACACTTCTTCACACTGGCCATGCAGTAGTGGAAGGACTCACCTCAGTCTGATGACTTAAGCACTGGGCAAAACCACTGGATTCTCCAGACAGGCCAGGTGAAAGCCAGGCAAGTAGAGATCAGAACAAAGAAGGTCCTGGTTAGAGGGGCCCTCTCCCGTTGCTTGTTTTTCTGATGGATATCTGTCAGGGTTGTGACCACTAAGCTGCTAAATGAAAAGTTGGTGCAGGATTTTGGTTTTGACTTGTTTTGTTTGTGCCAAGGAGGTAAGAAAAGCTCTCAGAAAATAAACTTGAATCTCTGGACAGGTTTTCTGCTCATTGAACGGGGCTCTCCTTCTGACTTGTGTCTGATTGCTGAGATCCTGGGTAATACCCTATCAGGAGTTGTGAAGATACGTGTTTCCTATTATCCATTCAGCTCTGCCTGATTCCCCATCTCCCATAATCCTTGGCATCTTTTCTGTTCCATATCTCATCCCTTGTTACCTGTGTCACTGTCTTGCTTTTTCATACTCTCTCTGTGCTTTTGTCTGGTTTCATTCATCGCTGCCTGTGTTTGTTTCACCAAGGCATGCAGCCTGCGAGGTCTCTCAGTAGTCTGAATTTGCCTTTTAAAAATAGGCCCAAGATCTCAGCAACCTACCCAAAGAGCTAAAAAACCAAACCACCCCAAACAAGACAGACAGGAAAATATACAGTGGATCTTTCTGTGTGCTCATAAATAAAAGTCAGACAATCACATGCTTTTCTAAAAATAACACCCTTAGCAAGTGTTTTTGTAGGAATAATACTGACCTAGTTTGCAAGTTGCCCACGTGCAAAAAAAAAAAAAAAAGAAAAAAAATTGGTGCGGAAAACCCATTGCCTGACAGAGTATTTGCATTTGCTGAACCAGATCTGAATTGAGAGGCTGTCAAACAGCTCTTATAGTTTCTGCTTTAGACAATACTCTTGGGCACATGGTGTGACTCTTGGGGATTTCCTGTGCAGGGCCAGAAGCTGGACTCCTTGAAAGAGGATCCTTGTGGTTCCTTTCCAAGTCAGCATATTCCACAATTCTTTGAATCTTGGTGGCCCCTCTGGAGGTTTCAGAGGAGAGGGGCTCAGGAAATGCTCACTGGCATCATGGCCCACAGCAGTGGGCTGGATGTGTAAGTTACACCCATGTGGTACAGCCAGTGAAGGTCCACACAAGCAGAAATCCCCTTCTGCAGCCTCAGTTTGGGATTCTCATGTCTGGAGAATGGGCAGAAGGATATCCCTGTAATCTGTGGACCTGAATTTGGGTATGTGAGTTTAGCTTTCTGTCTTTGTCTGTGACACAATTGAAACATTTTGGTGTTGAAGGAAATGACCCTTAACTGCCCAGCTCCTGCTCACCCCACAGACTCAGTCAGTGTCCCTGTCCTTGTCCCTGTGGCCAGGACTGCAGCATAGCCCTAGGGCAGGAGCTGAACCTTGGGGCATATGAGAGAGTCATCCCTGTGTGCCAGCTCCTTCTCGTCCCTTCTGAGCGGTTATTGTTCAACTCCTGGCCTGGACCTGGAACTGTCCTCTGTGGGCAGCTCAGCATCGGTGACAACAGTGACAGCTGCCATCAAGGGCTGGTATCAAGGTAGTATCCTTCACAGCGATAGACACCCTTGGATTTCCTGGAAATCACCCTGGAAGATTACTGGTCCTTTGAGTATTATTGGTTAATATGCAAGATTACTGAGATGGGCATGTGGAGAGGCCTAAGAGGATCTCAGGGAGATGAGGGCAAAGTGGATCAGCAGCAAAAGCTGGATGAAAACGTCCTTTCCCCAGGGCTGACCCATCTTCCTGCCCCTCTGAGCCTACCATTATCTTTACATTATTGAGTGCCACAGGACATGATGCTTCCCCTGTGTTGGAGAGCTGGCAGAAGAGAAGTGTCCTGCATGGCTCAGCAGCAGGACATGGCATTGCCTCATTGAGGCCTGCCTGGGCTCCCAGGGGGGATGGATGTGCTGAGTCTGCAGCTGGATCCCAGCACCCCTGGCAGTGTAG
The DNA here is from genome assembly GCF_048771995.1 of Taeniopygia guttata. Taxonomy (NCBI): domain Eukaryota; kingdom Metazoa; phylum Chordata; class Aves; order Passeriformes; family Estrildidae; genus Taeniopygia; species Taeniopygia guttata. The sequence goes on along the minus strand of NC_133030.1, from coordinate 54,865,676 downwards.
GCTCAGCAGGCTGCTCTGGCTCATTTCCCCTGGTGTGGGTGAAGCAGCAGTCCCTGTCCCAGCGCAGCCTGGCTGCTGGGAAGCTGCAGTGGCTCCCTGCCCCGCTGTGCGCTCCTGTCCTCCACAGCCATGGCACATCCCAGCCTCCCCACCAGCCCTGGCTGCCTGGCCTGTCACATGTGCTGTAAGGAGGGCTGCAGCCCTTTCCAGGCTTTGAAATGAGAGCAGAAGTGTGTCAGAGACTGTTCTGTGGGGATATTAATAAAGTTTTTTGTCGCAAATGGATGCCATCGCTGTCCCTTAAGATCATATCCTCTTCCTTATTTTTCCCATCTCTCATGATAACTGATACATGGATTTCTGACTCTGAGCGGCCTTGATGCTGGGAAATGCTCTCATTCAAGCAGAGAATCTAGGTCAGCTGCTCATAAGAATAGATCAAGCCTTCATTGAATGCAGTGGCCAGACCTTCAGTTGGATGGGTTTTTCCCTGGCTTGTTTTGTTTGCAGTGAGCTCCAAAAGCTGACAGACATTTTGTGGACAGCAGGCTTGATGCAAGCATTACTGAATCAATGCATCATAGGGGAAAACTATTCCTGCGAGGTATTAATTGTGATTTTAAATATTTTTTAACCTAAGATAGGGCCCTCAGTAATGAGGATCTGTATCTATGGTCAAGAGGATCTGATTTGTAAGAACATATATTATAAAAATGAATTTTGAACTTTTTCTCTGATTTCACACCTATAAATAACTGGTGTTACATATGGCATCTAATTATTTAATTGTATATGCAGATTAGACAGTCATTTACATGCTGTCATCAATGACAGCAACTAATAGTACTGGAAGTTATTTTCAGGAGCATATGGTAATGCCAAAGGTTTTAAATATTAGTCAGTACCTGCCATATATATCAATGTCTCTCCCCATCTCTTCCTTTCAAAAATGTTAGAATAAATTAATAATCACAAGGTGCATCTGCTTATTCCTGGAACCAGTTGCACCATAGAAGATATAGTGTATTATATTTTATATTAAATTGCAGTCCAGCATGGAGTTCCTGATTGATCTGGGTGTGATGGCTCCTTGTGACTGGGAAGGAAGAGGAAAGAAAATGTTAATACACTTTTTCTCCATTTTATTTACATATGCAGAGGGTGGGGGAAGGCAGTTGCAGACATGGAGGACTCAGGTCCCACTAGTTCGAAGTATTATCCACAGACATTTTTATCCAGAAGATATTTAACAGCTCTTTGGCCTTGCTTTTGTGTAGATTAATTGTTACCAATGGTAAGGTTAATAGGAACAAGGGATAGGGAGTGCTCAGTTCATCTTCTTGTCCTCATCAACAAAATCAGTGCAGACATCTTTTTCCTGATGTGAAACAGGTTTTGAGCACGAAAGCTTATATTTTTGCTGCCATTTTACATGTTTTGCTCACATGGGTAAGGTATACTGAACTGTGAAGAGTGGGGTAACAGCCAAGGAGACCTCAGTGAACATACAACCATTATTGGGTTTGGACCCTCCACATTAAAACCTTGTGTAGAAAATAGCATTATTGACCCATTTATTCAACAGACAAGCTCCAAGGCAGCTGCCTGGAAATCCAGGGATTCTGTGCTGTGTCAAAATCAGCTCTCTTAACTTAATTTGCAGTTTGTGTGATTTTCAGAGGTTATTGACTCCAAGGCATTTGTTGTCATGTAGTCATGGAATGTACAAACACCACTCTGCACCACTACTTCCTGCTCACTAAACAGATGTATACATTTAAGGGGCTGAATTTGAAACAATAGGCTATTGTCAGTTACTTAAATTCTTTGTTGCAATGTGGACTCTTTTTATTCATTTTCAAGAATGGCTCTTGGCTCTTGACAACCAGTATAACACGTGCATGAGATCTAAGGTCCTAACAGTGTGGATAACATGCTTGTTCATAATGCGGAAAAAAAATAGCCATTCCTTTTTAAATTAATTTGCTCAATAATTTAGAAACATCCTTCCAAGTCACCTAATTTTGGTTCCTGGAGGAGCACATCTTCCTCCTTTGCAGGGAGAATCTTTCTGTGAGCCATGAAGGCAGCAGAGTGGCTGTGAAGGAGGAGGCAGGGGAACAGTGCCAGTGTGCTGGCAGTTGGTGCTGTGCAGCTCTCAGGAGCTGGGGTAGCATCTCTGGATCTTTATATAGCACTGCCTCTGCTCTGCTGAGATGTGGGAGGCGTTGGAAAGATGAGATACATCCTGATACTGACAGCAGATGCATGCATTACAAATACTCTTCCCTTTCCTTTACCTTACCTGTTCCGGATGATTCCCTCCCCAGTTTTTGCCCACCTCTTGTTTTCTTGGTATTTCTTTCATTCTTGTAAGACAGGAATGTGTCTGAAAATGTTGAAGACCCTCAGGCAGTTTCCACATCATGAAACAGTGCTGAATTTTCTAGCGCCATTTCTCTTCTAAATGCTTTTCTCATTTTGGAAGAAAAACCAGTGATGTAGTGTAAATGTTTTATCACCATGTCTTTGGGAAGCCTGCTTTATTCAGCCTGAACTGATGCTAATAAAAATTTAATTCTTCTCTTTGTGCTCATGAAGAGTTCCTCCCCAGGGTATTTTTCTGAAGTAGTTTCAGAGGATGATTGGCTCTCTCCTAGGACCCTTCTGGGTGCCTCTTCCTGCAGCAAGTCCCTCACTGTAGCTAGCAAGCTCCAGTGCTAAGATTGCAAAAATCTTTCAAAACTGACCTTTTAACAGTGTGATTTGGCATCTTGGATATGCTGAGCTTTACCAGGGCTAGTGGCTAAACCAGATTGCTGCTCACTGTGGGGTGGGAATGGAGTTCTTGCTCAGGTTGTCCAAAAGTGACAACAGGAGACACTTTGTGCTGAGCTTTTCTGAAGATTAAGTGTTTATACAAAAGCTGATCTCTTTTCTTCTACCTCCTCTCCTAAATAACCTCTTCAGTCATGAGATTGAGAGCCCTGGGTATTGTTGTTAATATATCCCACCCCATACTAATAAATGTATTAATATATTGATGTATTACTACATTACATATTAATGTCAATGTGGTAATATAAGAATATATATTTATTTAAATAAATTAATATATCAATATGCCCCAAAAAATAGCTCCTGTGTCAGTGCAAGTGCATGGGGAATTCCTGCATTGGTTTGTAGCCAGACACACTTGCAGTGAATGTTGAGGGGAGAAACAGTTGAGTTTTGATACTTTGTCAATATAGAAATGTGCCTGGCTCCCATCAGAGGTCTTGGGGTGTCTTGGCAGCTGATCTTTAGATATGACTTTTAGCCTCCAGATGGTGTTTGCAGATGTGCCTGTGGAGCCATGTCGGTGCACTGGGGGTGAAACACTGAAGACTGGAGTTTACACAATCACTGGCCTCTTGTGGCACCAGAAAAAGCATGTAAATGATGCAGTGTGGATTTTCAGTCCCAAATCTCTGCATATGCAGCTCTCTGTAGGGCTGTGGGTACAGATGTGTGTAGGAAGTTTCCTCTGAAGTTGAACCTAAAGTTTTTACTGCTGGAAAGCATTGATGTAAAAATGTGAAGAGGAATCTTGTTGATCTAAGGCAAATGAAGAGACTCAAAATTTTAGACTTATCTGTCCAAATGTATATGAAATATTCATAATACAAACTTTCCCAAAAAAACCTCTCTGGATATAAATCATGGATTATCTTGAAATGAGACATGGTAGTGGTTGAGGTAATCACACTAGCAAACAATATCCATGATTAATTTTTTGAAAAAGCTCTTTCCATTCCTAGGAGACCAAGCAGCATTTAAGTTGTAGATTTCCTCTGGCAAAGCTGCCCTTGGAGCTTTCCTTGGATAACTTCAGATAACTCATAAGATTAGAAACCCAGCTGTTGGGTGACTGCCCTTTGACGTGACCAGACTGGTGGCCTGCAGTGCTGTGGTGTTTTATGTGGCAGAAATCTTTGCTGAAGACTAAGTTGCTACTCTGAAAAGTATTATTTCAGTCTTCTCTTACTATGTGGATTAAGATATCCTCAATGCAAGGATTTTTAGGGCCCCATCAAATACTTCTATTGCTTGGCTCTCTACAGTTCATCTTTACAATTTGGGGTATTGTGTGTTTTATTTATTATTACTACTATTGCCATTTTTGTCAAAAGAGGAAGCATCTTCCTTAAAGCAATGCTTGTTTCATTCTGCAAAGAAAAACAGAATTAGGTAAAATCCCCAGGAATTAGCTAAAAATGTTCTAAAGGAACAGCAAAGTAGGTTATTAATTAAGTGAAAATTGAGGTCAGTTTCAAATGGGGTCCTCACAATCAGAGGGAAAACAGAGGCAGTGCAAAATTTTATGTCATATCCAAGGAATGTTACGTTTCAGTGTTCAGGGCAGGGGAAGGAGCAGTATCCAATTCTTAGGGGAACTTATTCTTTGGACTTTAGTGTGGTTGCTGAAAGTGCTGGGACCATGTAGCATCTCTGTCCATCTGCCTGTCCTCTCCTCTTAAACCAAATTCCTCCAGTCTCAGGCAAATCCAGAGTAGGACAGAAGTTTCACATTAACTCTTCCAAAATGGGAAAAAAATCAGTGGCTGAGCAGAGAAAAGCTACTCAAGCAAACACACTCAGGAAGAGAAAGGAAGAAGCTTTCTCCTTTCTCTTTTGCTCCAAAATTGGTGGCATGTTTGGGGTAGCACGGGTCTCAGGTGGTGAGAGGTTGCAGCCTGGGGCTGGGAATCACTCTAGGGGAGCGACTTTGTTTCATCTGTTGCTATAGGAGAGGCTGCCTGTATTAAATATTCCTGTTGCTTTATTTGCACATGCACACAGGTTATCTGGAGAGTACAGGGGATTTGGTGAGTACCAGAGGCAAGGAAATTGTGTTTGTGCACCTTCAGACTGTGCTGCCAGGTGGAGCTTCTGATATGAGATAAAGGCTGAGTTCATGCTGCGTTCTCTTCCTTGGCAAGGGCACTGAAGGTCTATCCTCTCCTCAGATGTGTATGTTTATGAAGTGTGTAAGGATGTACTGTTTTGTGTGAGCCACCTTCTCTCAGTTTGGTTAAAAGTGGCTTTAAAACTGGTTAAAACTGACTTCAAATCCACTCTTGTGCATTAGGGCAGGGGATCACACGGATACAGAGATACATGCAACCTTTGGCTGTGTTGTCTTGTTTCCTTTGGAAGTGGAGTTATCTTTAGAAAATAAGAATTAATGTTTGCTTCTCACAGGATGATAAACATCTGACTGTGCACAATAGGCAAAGTCACCTCTTGCATACAACTGTAATGGCAACGCCAGCTGCAATGTCAAATGTGAGGGGAAGGTACTTTTGTTTTGTTTCTTTGTTGGTTTGTTGGTTTTGTCTGTCTCAAAAAAACCCCCTACCTTGCTTGGAATAGAGACTTGCTCTTCTTTGATTGCTGATGAAATCAAAAGTGCTGTGTGTGAGTGGAGGAGCACATCATCTGACTGCAATATAGCTTCAGAGAGTGGTTTTGCATGGATTTATATCCTAGGAAGCCAACATCATTCTGTGCCATACTCTGCATGTTTTATCATCAATTAATATTCCTTTCTGCCATGTTTCATGCCTTGGTTCAAAGTGGTGGAAAGTACCAGCATATTCTGGAAACAAAAGAAGGAGGTGAAAAACATCTCCAGATACTACAATCCTCCTGCCTCTTTGGACCAAGTGTATTTTATATAACAAATGCTATGGAACGCAAAGTTTCCATTCTCTATGCCTGACTGTGTTCATGTAATGTCCCTGCAAAGCAAGCAGGGGCATCACTGCATTGCTGGAATTGGAATATTAATGTAATTGGACTCTTGCAAAGCAATTTAATTTGTTCTGCTAATAGTCTGACTTCATCCCATTAGCATCAAGACCAAGCACCTATTGTTCAAGTCAGGCACAAAATACACTTGTTATGAAGAGATTTTATCTATATAGGCAGAAGGATAGGGAAATAGCAAGATAAAGAGTTAAGTCAACAGGGAAACAATATAAAATTTTCTCCAAGATATTCACTTGTTTAATGGAAAATCCCAAAGACAAAGGAGTTACAGTTTTTCGGAGATAGGAATACAGAGTCTCAGTGATGTGGGGAGGCTGTGGACTTTTCTAGGAGCTCCAGGAAATGAGGGAAACTCCTGAATGCTGGGGATGTTCCTAGGAGACAAATTGCTTCTTTTTCACAGTAAGCATAGCAAGGGTCATGGCAGGGAAAATTACCCTGCTAGGAACATCCCACTGTGGATAAATGGAGGCATTGAAACACCAGGAAGAAGGAGAGGGCTGGCGTCCAAGAAGTGTCATTGGAGGAAGAAGAAAGTCATTTGGTACACCTGACAAAGGAGTTTGTTCAGAAGCAGAATTGTCCTTGTTCTTAGTCCTGTGTCCTTGTGGTTTGCTATTGCCCTTCTTTCCTTGGGTGAGCAGCTCAGGAGCCCATGGAAGGAGCAGATAAAATGTGGCTGTGCACCAGTTCCTTTGGCTAAACCAATGATTTTTGACAGCAAATAATCCCCTTTGCATTGGGTAAACTCTTAGTGGAAAAACTCTGTTGTAGTTTGGTCTCAACGCTCCTGTGTGAAGGTGTAGCTTCCCTGTGAGCTTTGCCTGTCCCAGCATAACAGCATGCATGGGAGCCCAGTGGTAGATGATGTTCCTAGAGACTCAAATCATCCCCGTGTTTTAACTGCAGAATTTAACCTGAGCACTAACACAGCATTAGAGACAGTGGGAGAGATCTCTACACCCGGCATGTGCTGTTAAGGCACACAGGCCCAGAAAAGCAGGCTGCTGGTGGCCTCTGAGCAGCTCCTTTGTGGCATGTCCCCTCCTGCAAGAGTGCATTCCCCTCAGGGCAACATCCTTCACCCCAGAGAAATTGTGGGCAGGGGTGCAGGGTGGGTGACAATGGATTGCTGGGGCATCAATTCCTGCTCTGCTGGGCTCAGCACCCTTGGTCAGACTGACCATCCCCATCCTGCTGTCCCTGGGCAGGGTGCTCCTGGCTGCCTGCTGCTGGGGGCCATGGCCTGCTCTGCCTCTGCTTGCCCTGCTTTGTGAGCAAGGGGAAGGCAGGACACAGGAGCCATGTGGGTTGTTGGGGCTGCAGTGCTTTTGTGGACTGTACCCCGAGGGCACTCTCATCTTGGGGAGTGCCTGACATTCCCTTCACTGAGTGGGTCAAGTGGTCCATGGAATAAGAGTTGGTCATAGCCTCAGGATGTCAGTCCATCTCTGCAGTCACTCCCTGCATTCCACAGGTTTGTACTGTATTCCCTTGAAAGAGGCTTTCTGGGAAAGCACAGCAATTCCCACACATCATGCTGCCACAGTTCAGGGCACGATCTGCAACCATAAGTGTGTTCAAAATCTATGTACTGCGGAGAGTCTTGCCTTCAGGACTGGCACATTACATCTAATTTCCTTCCACAGAGAAGTCTAGGGAAATGGTTTTTGTTAGAGACAGGCTTGGAAAAACGCTGATGAAGTGAAACATAAACATATTGTGTTGGAATTTTCACGGGAACATATTGCTGAAGGGTTGCAGCACGCCTGGAATGCTTCTCTCAGTACTAATCCTCTTACTCCATCTTGTATTCATATACTGTGCAGCAATAACATTCCAAATGAAACATTTTAACTTCAGCTGATTAAAAATTAAGGTCAAAATGGAACATGTATAAAGCCTCTTAATTTTCAACTTTATTCACAAGCTGGGAAAACACTGTATTTTGCAACCTCAGTATTTCCTCCTGGCAGCGGCTCAAATGTGTGACCACTGCTGGAATTTCTGTTTCTCTTTCCAAATGAAATATATTTATTTCCTCCTCTCCCTATTGTTACTAATGAATCAAACAGCTTTGTGATAACATGCTGGTGGAATTAAGCATCGATAAAAGAGCCAGAACAACATAACATTTACTTGGTTTCCAAGTAGGAAACTAGTGAAATTTTATTATCATGAAAATGTAGAACATCTTGGAAGAAACTGCAGGCATTAAACACAGAAATATGAATTAACATATTTGAAACAGTCTAGATGGTGTGTGGAAAAATCACCCCTTAAATTCATACTCCTGAAATCTTTGCTGCATAGTGTATGGTTTTGAATCAATACAGCTTGTAATGATTAATAAAAACTGTCCTCAGCTGGTGAAAATCCTCAAATTTTTTGATTTAATCTTTATAATGGAATGGAGAATTAAACCCAGTTTGTAATTCTCTGGCAAGTAGGGTGTGGTAAAGACAGCATTTCAACTCTTCTCCAAGTTCTCCCAGCAGTGCAGGGACTTAAAAAAAAATCTATTTTAAATGCAAGCTCCTGGATTTAAAGGATACTTTCTGTGAAGAAATTTTTTCTGCAGTTTATGGTCAGAACATTTAGCAGCCCAATATGGGCCTCGTGCTAAGCAGACATACACCTCCTTTTTCTTCACTTGTGGATATTGGCTGGTGAACTGATCCATATGTGTGCATACATCTATGGACACACACACGTACATACATATGGTAAACTTAAAATTATACATAATTGTACATAGTTGTGTGGAATTTTGTACATTCCAGAAGGCTGAGATCGCTCTTGTCTTCTCTGAATGCTGTTATTAAAAGATGGAAACCAACACCCATTCTCTGGGCCTTTACATCCCTGGTGGCTAGCACTAGATTTGCTGGGAGGTGAGGGAAAACTTGGCTCCAAACCCAGACATGATCTCCCTGCCAAAGGAAAACCCATGTGCAGCCTGGGCATGCAGGGTGGGTGGAAAAGGATATGTGCTTCATAAAACTTGTTACTAATCCACTCCCATGAACTGATAGGATTGTCATCAAGGTAACTGGCAGTGCAGGGATATTTTAATCATTTAGAAAATGCCAAAAATTCCCCTGGCTTTCCCCAGTGGTTGTGGTTAGATTATGTATGAGGTTTTTGACATTATTTACCCAGATGAGGGAATGATTACATAAGAGGGCTGGAAGCCTATAAAAGTGTCCTCACTTGGCACAGACAGGAACCTGGTTAGACTTTTTCAAAGGCAGCTGAAGCCTGTAGCTGCACAGAAAAAAAAAAAATCAGAAGAACAGAACTTCTCTGGGAGATAGACACTAAGATTACTTTGCATAGAACTATTTCTCATGTTTTCTTCTGATAGTATTCCCAGTTGGGCAGAAAGCACCTGAATCTGCTTGGATCATGCACAAGAGAAAGCATTCCTGGGCAGCCATTGTGGGAGGAGGCAACAAGAAGGGGGAGAAAATGGCTGGGGAAAATGCAAGAATGCTGCCCAAGGCCACACATGAGGAGAGAAAGAAGCAGGAGGCAAAAAAGAAAGAGAAATTGAAAACATTGGCTGGGAAATTGCTGAAGACTGCGGTTGGTGGGAAGGAAACGGTGGAGAAGGCTGGTGCTGAGGATGTGGCAGGGAATTTGCTGAAGAGGCCAAGCAGTAGGAAAGGAGAGGAGAGAGGGATGCCTGCAGGTAACCTTGAAATTATCTCTGGGTCCAGGCCTGAATCTTCTCTGCCCCTCCCATCCATCAGGCTCTTGTTTTTCATCAGCTTCCGGATTAGGTGCTTTGCCCTCTCCTGCTCCCCAGCCTTCACCTGAATTCTTGTCCCTTCTGAACCCTACACTTGCTACTCTGGATAGTTCTGTATTTCACTTGTTATTTGCTTCACAGATGTTTCTCTTTACTGTTCTTATTTTTATCTCTGCAAAGACTCCTGATGTGTCTTGTGAGAAAGAGGATGTATGTGTGACTGACACCCCAGCCATGTGACTGTGCTCTTCCTCCACAGATGGGAGGGGGAGGTGGGCTGCACACAGGCTGGTTGTGCCAATTAAACATTTCCCATGTGCTGCATGGATCAAGGCAGGATGGGTGCAGCTTGTAGGCCCCTCCCAAATAACTTGCCAATTGCTTTGCTGAACATCCTTGCATCAACCCTTCTCCATTTCATGTCATGTTCCTCCCTCCAGTCCTGTTTGATTTAATTCTTACTTCACATATGAGATGCTTTCATAGAGGAAAGCTAGGAAGGATATAGGCAAAACGTAGTGGAAGTTCATACTCCATTCTTCACTCTACATCAAACGTTGTATCCTGAATTATTTAAGTCCCACTGCTTCTGGCTTTACTTAAATTTCCCTGCATTCTCATCAAGTTCAATTTGTCCTCTGGGCTCTGCTCCAGATACCTTTGGCAAACCTTAACCCTTCATTGCTCAACCTTGTAATCTATAAAACACATGTTAAAAACCCTTCAGCTCTGTGCTTCTGTTGTGAGAGTACATTTAACTCTTGTTGCTTGATGGGATGTGCTAGGTAAGATACATTGGAAACAAGCAGCACTGAAAATCTGCCTTCCAAGGGAGATTGCAGCACTTTGGTCCTGCCAGGGTTTCTTTAGAGGAGGCAGAGAATTCCTTCCAGGCTTAACTTTCAGCTGTTGGCTTGTTCAGAAGATGTCCCTCCTTTAATGCTTTTCTTCTGGACAGAAGGTACATTTCTTATGGAAAGATTGTAATTAATGAACCTTCATTGCTCACTTGAGGAGGTCTCTGGAACAATGGCAGAAAGCTGCAGGCTAATCTGCAGGCTTAGTTAACCTGGAGGAGAAAGACTGAAAGAAATTTAGAAACAAAAAAGTGCTTACCTGAGGAAACTGAGAGGTGATAGTGCTAGACCTTAAGTGCTTAAGTGGGTTGATCTTGTACTCAAGATCCTGAGGAATTCTGGAATAGATATAAACTAGATACTTCATAACTTGGATATTAAAATTATGGTCCTATAGATGTAAACAAACAGCAAGTTGTCTTCTTATTCTATTGCAGAGGAAACCATCTGCAGATTCATTGAGCAAGGAAAATTTTTGGAAGCTTGTGATCAAATTCATAATCTGGAGCATTCTGGAAATGATGGTATGGGGAAGTCTGAATCACTTTATGTGCTGCTGGCTGAACGAATGTGGACTGTAGTGGGAGAAGCACTCGGTGGAAGTGATAGGATGCTCCTGGAGCCATTGCAGTCAGTGGGGGAATCACTGAAGTGGGAGAAGCAGAAAGAAGCAGAGTGGCTTGGCAACGGCCTAGAGACAGATTCTGTTTCCACCTGGAGCCCAAACTTCTGGAGAAAAGATCTGGAGAAAACGCTAATGCAGTACATGACTGCCCAGATTCCCCTGTTTGCTTCCTCTACTAACACAGATGAGACTGCACTAAAACAGCACCTGAGTCATCTGGAAACGACATTTCTCCCCCGCCTGGAGCACAGAAGTGATGTCTTCAAGGAAGCAGGATTGCTTGTCACCTATGCCCGCTGCTGTCACGCCTCTTTGTGTTCTCACCTGGCCACACTTACTGACAGGAACTGTTTCAGCTTCAGCCAAAGCCTTTTAATTTATGGATGGATCATTAAAATCTACAAAAGGTATGTCTGAAGGGCTTTTTTCCTACATTTTTCTATATCTCTATTTTTTTGTTTCTGAAAACAGTCCCTGCTTCCTGATAACACAGGGAAGATCAGGACTCTTGCAGAGTTTAGGTTTTCCCACTGCCTCTTTTATCTTCTGTGCTCTCAGAACCAGAGCCTCTTTTCATTGCAGTACTGTCTCTTTCTAAATCCTTAATACTAGATTCAGGGGTTTACCTGAGGTGGGCAGGTATTTTTCTGCTGGACTGCTGTTGGACATGCACAATTTTTCTCTTTATTGAATAATTTCTTTCCTCATATCAAACCTTTTTAAACAAGGTCCATAATACTCGAATTACCCCAGAGTAATTTTCCCTGGCCTTTATGTCATCATGGTGCTCTATGGATTTCTCTTGTACTGCCCTTCTCTTGTTCTCCTGCTGCTTTATCTGGTTTGTAGTTTTCCCAGTTGTTTCTGTATTTCCTTCATTAGTGTTCAGATCACAGGAAAAACACGTAACAGATCATTAAATTCCTGCCCAAGTTTGAGGAAACAGATACAGCTTTCCCTCTGAAGAGTGGCACCTCTGAGACCCTTTGGCCCAATGTGAATTCAAAGCCTATGGGTGTCATCAAAGCCTGAAACTTTCTTGTGATTTCTCTTTTTTATGGTGGACGAGGTGTTTGATTCTCTGTGTCCATGGTTTAATTGCTACTCAGGCTCTCCAATCTTCTTAATAGTTCTCAGTCTTTGTGGATTATTTGATTGCTTTCATCCAAGCCCACAGCTTCTCTGTTCCTTGTATTAATTACACTTATAAACCCTTGATTAGCTCATTAGCAGTTCATCAGGTGGTCTCTTCCCCCAGCCAGCTCCTGAAGGAGGGAAGCAGTGTGGTGGGTACATGCTGATCATGATCAGGCACATGGTAGATGTGGTCAGGAGGTATCCCTTTTACTGCTTTTAAAATGGTGAAACTCTGGAGTAATGGATTGATGAAACATTGAAAACTTTAATAAAATTGGAGGTGAAAAATAATGTAATTTAATTATATAAAGATAAGTCAAATATAAGAAAAAATGTATTCTATAAATGCAAAATTCCTTCAAGAAAAAAAAAAAAAAAAACCCAGACAAGTAAGACAGTGACTCTCTTAGTCAGATGGTAGTGAAAAAAAAGTAGAAGTGAGAAGAGCAGAGATGCCAGACTTCAGCATTTGACTTTTACTCTCTAAATATTGTTACAACATCTATGAAAGCTCGTGCATAGGTGTGGTTGTCTTGGTATATAGCTGCTTCCTATTCCATTCAGAACGAATATGTGACACTTGCAAAATTGTTCATTCATGCAAGTGGCAAGTGTGCTTGGGAGACTCTCCCCAAGCTTAAGAAGGAATTGAGCAGCAGCAGTGAGGGAAGGGGAGAGGGGAACAACAAGAAAAACCTTAACTTGGGCAGCAAATGTAAGAAGAAGGAAAAGAAACAGCACAAAAGAAAAAGCTGGCAAAAGGCCATCGTAAAGATCATCTTTTGTGCTGTGGCTACCCAAGCTTGGCAAGCACTGCTGGGTTCTTGCAGGGCCCTGTTTGCTCAGTGTGAGGCTGTGGTGCCAGGCAGGGGTGCCAGGCGGGCGGTGGGCCCGCGGGAAGCTGCCCCTCGGGCTGAGCTCTTGTTTCTGTCCCCAGAGGCAGCCAGGCATGGGAGAGACCCGGGCACAGCCCCCAGCACAGCCTTTCCCCTGGTGCACACTGCCTCGTGTGGATTCTCTGCAAGACTGAGGAAAAGCTACTTGCAATCGCACGGGTAAGAACTCGGGAGCTGTACCCCAATCTGCTGGGACTTTTTTTCTTGTGGTTTTAGATTAAGGGGTGCCCTTGTTAAATAGCCAGCTCTGCTCAGGGATGTGGGAGTCCCAAGGCCTCTGTCTTGACAGAGTTTCATTGCAGAGCCCAGGTGTGATGATCCATATGACTGTCTGCTGCCAAAGGGAGGCTGCCCTGTCCTTGCTCCTTAGCAAGGAAATGTTGGGACATTTGCAGATCTCTCTTCATCCCATTGCTGTATATTCAGAGAGCTGCAATCTGCTCTGCACAGAAGCCCATTTATCCGGAGGAAAGGGAGACTATGGGTGAAACCCACTTCCTTATTGAGGACCATTTCAAAATGTTGTTCATCTTCTCTCCATCTGTTAATGATCTCATAGTGTGCAACAGTTGGGTTTTTTTTACAGCCCCTTTGCCTCAGCTGTGCAGGATATTGGGGCTGCTAAGTTTGTCTGTGTGTGGACCCCTCACAGTCCTCTCCAGCCTGTTGGACACTGCTGATGTTAGAGCAAAGATTATTTCCAGAGCTCAGCACAAGAAAATGTGCAGCTGGTGCCCACCCAGCAGCCCTCCACAGAGAATCCTGTCTTGTGATCCCACAGGTGACCCCAGCCCTGCGGCTGCAGCATCTCTTTCTTTCCTCAGCAAAATTCCCCCTTTGAAGGATTCTGTTGAGACATGTGGAATACAAATGAAGCAGGGAAGATGTGTTGTAGCAATGGGGAGTTCCAGAGGAAACCACTTTATTTGGAAAACTCAGTGGGGCTCCTTTTATTCAGCTAAAGCTGAAATGCAGAAGCAGGAGTTACACTCAGCTCTCTTGCTTTCCATTTCCACCAGCCCCTGGGGAGCACAGGAGGGGAAATTCCATGGCAAACTGCTGAATCATTCCTGGGAAAGTATTCTAAATTGCAGAGATTTTCCTCAAGAATTGTTCCCTGAAGAACATGAAGGTAGTCACAAACATAGGAGTAGAAGTGCCAGCTGGTGACAATATGCTTAAAGCCTACTGGTTTCAGTGTTTAAGTATTTTTATGGGCTGTTTTTAATCATTACCCTAGGGAAGACCATGTGCTCTCAAGCTCTTTTTTTTAGCATTTGTTTCAATGGAGGAAGTGACTTAGGGTAGTGCTGCTGAGGTTATCCTAGAGCAAGTCAGTGAGTCATTGACAAGCCATCAAAGATGCTGACTAATGGTGATGGGAAATTTAACTTTTTTTAGTTCCCTCTAATGCAATAGCTGAAGAATGCTTTTGTTTAACCATGGACTTTCTGTTTTCCTGATACACCATGTGCTGAGCAGGCTCACCTCAATCTGGTTATGAGCTTTTGTGCCATACAGCCCTGAGTTTTCATGCCACCTTCAATCCTGAAGCATCACAGCTCTATGTGGTGCTGAGTTGTACAGAAAGAACAGAGCTGGAAGTGCTGGACAGTGTAGCACAGCATTGCCCCAGCTTGCTTCAAACCTGGCCAGCTTGGGAACAGCTCCAGATTCAAGCTAAAGAGCTTAAGTGGACATAAGCTGACTCCATATGGAAAACTTCTGGCTGTCTCCTCAGCTCAGTGGCACAGCTTATAAAACCTGCTTTATCCCTCTATTTCTGTTTCTGGCGTAATTCAGCCCTTCATTATGCTAATATACAGGAAGTTGTTATTGAGCAAATATCCTGCTGTTATCTCTTAACAATTGTCATATATTATTGTGCCTAAATCACATGGTGTGTGTTTTGCCACTTCAATGGATGACTAACATTTCAGAATGAGAAGATCCTGATCGGAATAAGCCCTGGTCTGCTTTGTTTATGAATACCTGGCTTATCTTTGGGTGTGGCAGCCTGATAAAAGCACTTTAAACAGAAATTAGTGGTACGAACTGTGAGCATATGTGAAGGTGCTGAGAGCCCAGATGCCACGTGGGGTTCAAAACCACTTTGAAACTCCAATGTGGGGAACTCAGTCAGCTCTGCATGCAGGCAGCATTCCCCCCAGTCTGGACACACCTGGGGCAGGGGAGCTTTGTGCCTTCGAGGTTACAAAGTTGGTGAACTGAAAATGTTGTTGCCATCGATTGGGTTGCCAGTCTGGCACCTCTGCCCTTGCTTTGCTGGAGAATTTGACAGGAGTGCAAGGCAGACCTTCCAGCATGATGCCAGGGCTCATTCTCATACTCATTTACACTGAGCTGCAAAGGATCACTTGAGTCTGTGTTTTATCCCCAGCATCTCTCTATTTTTTCAAATAGACAGAAGGAGGACTGAGAAATCTGTGCTCTGCAGTCAGCACAGGTGTACTGACCATCCATGGATCTGAAGGCTTGCAACATTTTGGTCAGACAGGAAGAAACAAGAAGTAAACTGGGCCTGTTTATTACAGCAGAAGTTTTGGTCCCCTCCACATTGGAGCTTTGGTGCCTGATGTGCTGGTATCGCTACAAGAGCCACAGACAAGCAAGCTGTTTCTAATTTAGACACATAATCTGATCCAAAACAACTAAGTGCTGTCCTCAACAAGTTATTAATTGCTTTGCAGTTCCTCACTAAGCCATGCTTTGTCCCATTGTGGGGGGCAGGCTTGAAGTGTTTGTGCAGCTCAGCGGGGATGTGCTATCTCAGCACATAGTGTTCACACATTTGCTCACAGTCAGGTGATGGCACTTGTGAGGAAAGAAATTTTCTGGGTTGTTTACAAGTGCTTATTTATCTTTGATTAGCACTTTTCAGTGAATATGGGAGAGCAGTTGTTTTGAATATACTTTTGATGAAATACTTCTGCTGACAGCCACAAATTTCCTAATTCATCAGCCAGAAAAGAACAAAGACCAAAATGGGAGATCAGACTTTACATTCCTTGGAGGAAGATTCAGAAATGAAAGAATAAATAAGCAAGCCAGACTTTTGAGTTTAAAGCTTCTATAAAGGTCAGATCGTGTTTTAAGCAACAAGCCCTTTCTCTGCAGTGCTAGTTTTGTTTTTACAGCCATTCAACTAGCACAAGCCAGCCAAGTCTTGGGAAATTTCCCATCGTGCAGCCTCATGGGGCCCATCTCACCATGACAGTAGCTCTAAACACTAACCCAGCTCCTCTTTGCACTCACAAGTCCTTGGCTCAAGCAAGGGAATGGTTTTAATTAATGCTGGCTGGTTTCTGTAGATGCTGGTTGGAGAGAGGAAGGGTGGAAAACCTCAGCTGCAGTAGCTGGCAGCATGGAGATGGATCTAAGCATTGTTTTGCTGTGTGAGCACCTTCACTGGAGCTAAGCTAACTAGGGAAGACTGTAGATAACCCAAGCTGACACCGGGATGAAAGAAAGCTGCAAATCATTTAAACTCAAACAAACAATGTAGAACAAAACAGAACAATGTTATTAGGTTGGCTGGAAAATAGTCAGGCTTTGGGTTAAATGAGATAGCCAAAAAAATGGAGGCAGAAATTAATCTAGTCCAAATGGATAATGAGAGGCCGGGAAACCTAACTTGTTATGAATGCCATTGTTTCTTAACTGTACTTTTAATTTTCTTTTCTCATTTAGAAAGAAGTAGGGAAAGCACTGAAAGAAGCCTTTGATATTGGGAAACCCCCTTGTGGTGCAGACGCTGCAGTCATTGAGGTAAACTGGGGGGAGCTGAAAAGCTCCCATACTTTGGGGCAGTTGTGTTTTTGCACACAAGCATGTGGGTATTTGGCAAGACCCAGTTTTGCATGTCTCAGTCTAAGCTCAACGTGTTAAAAGCCTGCAAGCTGGCTGCCATACTTAAGCTGTGTCTGTTTGCTCCCAAACCTGTTTTTGCCCTGGGCATACTTAAAGAAAAAAAAAAAAACCCTTATTAAACTAAGGATAAACCCGAGCTGATGAAAGCTGCATTTTCATACATGCTCCTGGATCTTTACGTAACCTTTTGGAAAGTCGTGGTGTGTGTTGGGCACTCTGCTCTGTGTGAGCTCTGCAGAGCACTTTTATAAAAGCAGGGAGAGCTGCCTGGCTGTGGCAGGGCCCCATGGCTGGCAGTGCAATATGCAGACAGGCTGGACCCTGCTTGTCCCTGTGAGGTTCTGCAGGCACAGCAAAGGCAGGAGCACACCCTGCTGATGCGTGAGCAGCATGCACTGTGGGCAGAGGTGTTCGGATCACAACCTGCAGAAGGATTAAAATAAATCCTGGAGTTTACATGTGGGCTTAAGTGATGCTGGAGATCAGGGGCATGGTTGTGGGCTGTCATGACTGTATCTTTCTTCACTACCTACACCACCTGAGTGGCAGTCCCGTTTCGGGTCATTAGAGAGGGAAGTAGCTCCATGGTCCTTTGGGATGGCAGACAACCTCAGGCACTGGAAGCACTGCAGATCAACAGCAGCTGGTTTTCCTTGTGAGGGTACAGCTTTAGCTGGCAAGCACTGGCTTTTCTGGCCCACCTCAGACCCAGGCAACAAATGCAGAGCTCACATCAGAGATTATTTCCTCCTTGTCTTGCCCTGTACCTGCTGGAGCAATGGAGCAGTGATGTGCCCAGTATCTGGGCTAGAGTAATGTTTAGCTATTAAGATGCTTTCTTTTCCTTGCTTTTGGCTCACAGTGGAAAGTTTTCTAACAGGAACTAGGACGAAGCGTGGTTTGAATCCCAAAGCCCTCATATCTGTAACATCTGGCAATGTATCTGTAACATGTGGCAATGCTTCAGCATGACTGGATTCACTCTGTTGTGTATGCAACTGACAGGTTTGAATGCTCTGGGGTGGGTGATGGAAAAGCCTGGATTAATAGGAAAGCCTTATGAAATTACCACCTCCTCAATTTTCTCAGGCTGACACTTAAACTTCAGATAGAAAATGAACAAGGTGTCATGGAAACTCATCAGCTGTGGTTTTCTGACACTTTGGGTGTATTTTCTCCTGCCCCTTTGGGTGAGCTTTTGCATCTGTTATGAGCAGTGGAAAAACCCATTCATGATGTGAGTCACCCTTTGTCTCTGGCAGAGGAGCACTGTGAGGGCACAGCATATGGGTCCATCTGTCTCCTTTTATCCATCTGGCTCTCCTCCCCTTGCAAGCTTTTGTTTCCACAGAGCAACTAATGGGCAGCATTAAGTTGCCACCTGCTCAAGCCTGCCTGATATGGGGTGAATTTTGAGCTGTCTGGCACAGCCCACCTCCTGCAGACACCTGGGCCACCCAGCTGGGGTCAGTGGGGCAGGACATGTGCTGAAGGGTTTAACACACAGAGCTGTGTCAGGCATGAGTGGTGCTGCCTGGGAAGGTGACACCTGCCCTCTTCAGGAATCCCATGTAGAGACTCTGGCAGAGGGGCAGGGCACAGAGTTATGTCTGCATAACCTTCTTTTTAGTGGCTACACCCAAATGTATCTGCCTGAGGCTGGGTCAGGTAGAAGCACAGATGCTCCTGCAGATGGCAGGTCTATGTGTGAGCTGAGCTGCCAGGCTGGATGTGGCCAGCAGAGAACATCTGCAGGGACAGGCTTTTACCCAAGCACAGGCCTGCTGACCACAACAAAAACAGCGGTAGCAGAAGTGTAGGGTTAGGCATTACAATAAGGCTGATGAAAAATAATTTATTTCCACAAGGACTCTCAAAACCGAAGCAGAAGTTGGTGCCTAGGGCAGAGGGGTTTGCTGCAGGATGTATTCCTGTACACTGCATAGGGAACAAATGGCTTTGGCCAGTTTTCCTCTCACACGTTGAAATCCACAGATACTAACAGAGAAGACAGAGACTGCCAGGCGAGTCAGCGAGAGCCTGTGTGAGAAGGTGGAAGCTGAGTGCCTGGAGGAGTGCCTGAGGTTCCTGGAGAGGTAGGAAGGATGCTGTTTTCCTCCTTGGTAACATTCATAATGGTCAAAAGAAAGAAATCCTGATTAAGCATCTGGTGATGCTGTGTTCACCTGGATCGTGATGGCTGTTTCCCATTAAGCTGTAACTGGAGAGACAGCACTTCACTGCTGTTTGCGTGCTCAATATTTGTAGTTGGACTAAAGCTGAGGGAACAAAGGGCATCTGGAGTAGCTGGGACAGGATAAAGCCTTGGGGGGAGTTCTGGAGAGGCTCAGACCTTAAACACACCTGGGAAGAGGGGTAGCCAAGTGTCCAGTGCCCAGGCCTGGCCCTTCCTACCCTGGCTGTGCATCCCAGGCACAGTGCTTTCTGCTGGCTCTGGGGCAGGGTGGGGAAATCTGCTCTGTCCTGGTTCTCATAGCAGAATGAACATCTTCTCATCTGGCCTCTCACCACTTCCTCTGGCTCCCTTCATCTGCTTTTTGTTCTTGGGTATTTCTCTCCCCATGTATCCCCCACAGCAGAAAGTGGCAGGACTGCTGGTTTAGGTAGTATTTAAGATGAGGATTTGATTTAATATCCTTATCCCTCCACATGATGAAGGAAGGAAATTTCTATAAAATGGAATCATCCAGAAGCCCTTTGTGGGACTGAGACTGACAAAGCAGTTCAGAGACCTTGTAGGTTGTTCATATACACTGAGACTTTGTTCTGTAGCTTTATTGGCAAAGCCTGAGCTGCTTCCCAGAAGGAAGTGTTGCAAACCAACCTCCTGCCTCTTGATCCCTGGCAAAGGTACCCAGGCAGCTCCAGGGCTCTCCCTGCTGTTCCTGTGTTTTTCTTTCCCATCAGCTGGGAAGGACAGTGACTTTGTCATGTTGTAGATCCCACCTGGGGAATTGAAACTGTGAAATAAAAATACAAATAATCACAGAATATTTCTTCAGTTCGCTATTGATGTTAGATGTGTTATGGAGCACACCAGATTAAAGGTATTTCTTCCTGTTTTAATTTAGCTATGAAGATGAAGTAAGAAGCTTTCTCCAGCTTGACGGCTGCCCGCAGATCTGCAGCAGCCTACGAATCCTGGAGAATTGCTGCCTTCTCAGGTTAGAAAACAGAGCCTCATGACATGGGGAGCAAAACGAGTTTTCTGCTGGTCTGATCTTCTTCTGACTCTGGTATGAGGCCAGTCTTGCCTCCAGCTGGGTATGGTCATCCACCCCTGTGCACACCAGCCTTTAAACTCAGAGGAAGCCAGCTGCTGTCAGCAAGACTCCTTCAGAGCTGCCCTTGCTGCCCCAGCAGGAGGGAGGCTCAGATGGGGCTGTGACTGTGGCCGGGGCCATGAGGCTGTACTGCCACTTTTTGCCTGCTCCCAGGCCCTGCAGGGGCTGTAGCCATCTCCCCCTTCCTGCACTGAGCAGGAGGCTGTGCAGTGCTGTGTCATGTGTGGGGACACTATCCTGGCTAACCCCACTGTGGGTTGTGATGTTCCTTTCCCTGGCCTGATTGTCCTCCAGCAGGAAAGCCTCATAAAGGTTATGCTGAGATGTGTGTGATACTGCACTTGGTAGGTGCAACCTTCAGTGCTTTGCTGAATTAAACCCCGTGGAATATGCCAGGCTCTCCCTGGGGTTGCTAGGAAGGAGGGAAGCAATAAAGCACAGAAGGGTGGAGGAGGATGTTTGCACCTACGAGTTAATTTCAGAAGCACTTGCAGCATCAGAGAAAACAAGGTTGCTTCTCTTCTTCCTGTGTAAAGTTATCCAGGGATCTCTGTAGTCAGCAAAATGCCAAAATCCAACATATGCACAGTGATTACTTGACATCAGAGCCTTGTGTTGAGCCTAGGTAGCTGCTTTGTTTGTTGTATTTGCATGTTGCTGATGCTGGATCCTAGACTGAATACTTATGAGTCTCTTTTATGTAATCCTTCACAGCTTTACTGAGAATGAAGTTGTACACTGAGCCTTTCCAGAATGTAGAATGTTTGGTTTCAAGCTCGTGATAATTTTAGCTAGGATTTGCTGCCTGGAAGATTGCTCTGATGGAAGATAATTGTTTGTTCTTGTATTTGTGGATTGTCGAAGGCACATGGGATGCTTACCCAGACTCTGTTTGTCAAGGCTGCTTTGTGCTTGCTCATTTTTGAAAATACTAGAATTTTTATTGATCTGATCTCACTAGTGATGGGTACAAGTGGCCTCTGCATGCACTGAGCTTTCGTGCCCTTGTGGCAGTGTCTTTATGAGTGCACAAATGCAGGTCACTGAGCTACCTTTGGACCTTAGCATGTGTCCATTCAATGGCCCAGGCAGCTGTGTTGGTTACAGTAGAAAGAGTTTTGATCTGAGAAAATGGCGTGATTTGATCTAATCAATACTTTCCATATTTATTTTTTTAAACAGAACTGTCTGGCATAAGCTAACATACATTTGCAGTGTCAGCACTGACCAGAATGTTAAGGTAAATGGATTTCTACACAGGATGGAAGATGACATTATGGAGCATTTTCTGCAGACTATCACTACTAAAGTCAAGGTATGGAAGACCCATTTTAATTCTGACTATTTGCAGACCATAAGGCTGGCATGCACTTCCCTCTCACGTCCTGATTTGGAAAAGGTGAAGCCACAGTTTGGCCTTCAAGCCCAGGATTCTCCTCTGCCTTGTCAGAATCTGTATATGGACAGCTTCACATTTTCCAGTTTTGGGACCCCAGTTTCACTGTTTGTAGTGTGTGCTGTTGTGCTGCCCAGACCCCAAAAGCTGAATTTCACCTCGTACCTATTCATTGCCAGCACCTGGGCATCTTCCTGGGACAGTCATAACTCACAGAGCCCAGGGTTGTGCTGGGTAGTCAGGATATAGAGAAGGCTGACCAGAAATATGTCCCTCCCTTGAGATAAGGTTCCCTCCCTTCACACTTTCTAGTTTCAATCTATTAGTCCAGACACCCTTCACCCTTGTGTCTGGGAAACACTGAATTCCAAGCTCCTGACAGTGTGTGATCCTGTGCATTTCCCTGGGAAGCTCCCCTGAGCATCTTCAGCCTCATTGCACAGGCTCCCTCGGGCACACTGGTGGCAGCAAAAGGAAAAAGACAAGAGAAACTCTGGCTACACTGTGCAGTTTTGGTCTCCAGAGCTCATTGCCAGCCTGTCCCATGGGCCCACACATCTATGTGGGAACAGGGGGTGGTTCTGATAGAGCATCTGGCAACCCTTGGGGGGAGCAGGAGGCCCAGGGCCCAGGTTTGCAGTCTTCCAGGTTTGGCCTTAAGAACTTAGTACATCCTTCCTGAGTTGGAATTGTTTCTTTCTTTCATGTTTTGATTTTCTTTGAAATAAAAACACAGGATGCTGCAGTTGGTGGAGAAGTCTGTTTCCAAGAGCAGAAAGAGCAAAGACGTGTCTGTTATTTGTTTGGTGTCTCTACATGTGCACACTTTGACTCTGTCTGTTTCCTTTCCTCAGAGAACACTGAAGGACCACTTCAAAAAGTGTGACAGTGGTTTTGACCACATCCTTGAATCCTTAAAGCAAAACTTTTTGACCTTTGGGAAGAAAAAAACAGATATATATGAGGTAAGAAATAAGAAAGTGCAGACAATATGTTACTCAGGAAATCAACTTACAAGAAAGATGGAGAGGAATTTTTTCCAAGGGCGTGTAGTAAGAGGACAAGGGGGAATGGACTAAAACTAAAAGAGCACAGGTTTAGATTAGATTTTAGGAGGAAGTTCTCTGCTGTGGGAGTGGTGAGATGCTGGAAGAAGTTGCCCAGAGAAGCTGAGGATGCCCCATCTCTAGAAGTGTTCAAGGCCATGTTGGATGGGGTACTGAGCAACCTGTTCTGGTGGAAGGTGTCCCTGACCACGGCAGGGGGAGTTTGAACTAGATGATCTTTAAGGTCTCTTCCAGCCCAAACCATTCTGTTCTGGGAAATCACTGAAACTAGTAATTGAACCTTTTGATGGCACAGTATTAGAAAATTAATCTAAACTTCAGTTTTCTCTGTTGTTAAATGGGCTTTTATAGATCTAGTGGTCTTAGTCCAGTACCTCTACCCACCAGGGTTGGGTAGAGACAGCTGGGACCTTTCTGTAATTTCAGCAGAGAAACCAACAAATGAAGAAATTGGAAACTGAATGCACCTCTCAAATACAGAATGTTGTGCTCCCTCCTCTCATACCACTGCCCCAATACCATTATATTGGAAATCTTCCCAGCTTCTAGTATGCTTCAACCTTATTTGTAAGGATTATTGATCCCTTTGATGTAGAGTGGACACAGAGGGATGAAATTCCAGATTATTAAAGGGCACATAGCATCTCATTCAGAGTAATTGGCAAACAACCTCACAAAGTACCCAAGGTTTTTCACCTTTACAGTAGCCTAAATAACTTTTTTAGGATCTTACAATACCCTTGAGTCTATCTCTTCAGCAGTGAGGTTGGTACCTGGGGAACCCTCTCCTTTGTGCAGGCTGGATTTGCTGTTGCTACATGTGCCACGTGTCCTCCTAAGCATGGGACTCCTAGGTCTGCAGTCTCTTTGTCAGTGATGATTTTAATTAACATTTTGCAATATGGAAAAAGTAATGGAAGAGAAAAAAGTAGGATCTATTCTGCTGTTGTTCAAAGCCTGTCACTGGACATTATGTCACATTAGTGCTGGGGCAAGCAGCAGCTCAGTGGTGAAACGCTGTGCCAGAGCTCTCTGTCTCTTGCTTTGTCTGTTTTGGACAGAGCTGGGGATTTCCTGTACCTTTGGACTGCAGCCCGACCCTGCTCTGATTTCAATTGCTAACAAAATGTGGTTTCTGTGCAGCAGCCCACCCCCCATCAGAAACACTCACTGTCCCTGTCAGGCACTGCCTGGCCTCTGCCTGGGGTTCCTAGCAGGTAGTGGGAGCTAAGAGGGAATTGCCCAGGTGACTTCTCTGTGCCCAAGGGCCCTGTGTCAAATGTGGATGCTCAAGGGAGGCTGCATCTGGCTTTGTAGCCCAAGCTGTCCCCAGGTGATGTATTTGTTAGCCAAGCCAAGTGTCGCTGCAGCTCTGGAGTGTGAGTGACCTCTGGCTCAGCTAACTGGTCCCAGTGCTTTTGATTTGATGTCTCCACACCTACCATCAAGGTTTGCCATCCACATGCAGCTTGGAGATAGACCAAGTGTTAGATCAAACATTTTAAATTTATACTAAAGCAAAGAAATGGGACAGCCATCTGCATGGGCTGAATATCTGCTGTCTGCCCTGCTACAGGTGTGGCTGAGCCTTGCTTGGTGCAGGGAAGTTAATCTGGGTATCTTTGCTCTGGAACAGGCCCTCGTCAATGCCGTCAATGCCATCATTATTACAGAATACATGCAGGCCCTCCTGACCACTCCCAGGAAACCATCTGCTATGCAGAGGAGGAGGATTGTCAACAAGATGGAAGAAGATCATAGGATGATGCAAGCCATCTTTAAAGAGTGCTTAGTAAGTCTTTGATATGGTTACAGTTTTGCTCTCTGTCATCAAGAACGATACCAGGAGAGGAAAAGACTCTGAAAACTACAAAAAAGCTTAAGAGTTTTTACCACAGGGGTATCGAGCTTCACTGAAATGACATTCAGATGTGCTGACAGCGCTTCTGATCTGTCAGAAGCTGTTAGTTGATGGTTTTGAAATGTGTGACTGGAAGATGCAAGTTTTGCACTGCTACCACTGACACAAGAATGAAGCGTGCTCCTCTGAGCTGGTGAGACAGCTCTAAAGCTGCCAGCTCCCCCCATCAGGCCTCTGGTACATGGGGTGGCAGTGCTTTCCCTTGAGCCTCTCGGGTGATGAACCAAACAGGCTGCTCCACACCTCCACCTGCTCTGTGGATTGCCCTGTAAGGCTGCTCCTCCCTGGACATGGGGTGTGCATTGCTACTCCTCTGTCCAGCCTCCTCCCTGCCTACAGGCCCTTCCCAGCCCCTCAGAGATGGGATGATGGCTGCCTGAGCCATTTCCCTGTGCTGTGGCATTTCCTCATGGCAAAAACATGCTGATGCTGTTGTGGTTGCTGACGGTTGTGAGGAGGAACGAGTCTTCCTCCTGCAGGGGTAAGCGCCTCACACCATCAGGAGGTGAAGGCACATTGCAGAAGACTGGGTGTAAAAGCAGAGCCACAGAGCCACACCTCTGAAGAAAACTTATGCAGAAGTGCTGGTTCTGATTTGCAGAAACAACTTCAGAAGCTTTAAAAAGTCTCAGCTCATAATCTGGTGTAATTGGCAGTGCTGCACACAGCATCTGTGGATGCCACCGGGCTGTTGCATGAGTCCCTTGATTACCCAAGGGAAGGACTGCACTGGCAGCAGTGTCCCCTCCTTCAGCTGGTCTGGTTGGAGAATCACTGCCGTGCAGTGTCCCTGGCATGGCTCATTAGCAGATGCAGGCTGAGAGTGCCCAGGCATGGTGCTTCATAAGGGACTGGGCTGAGCAGCACAGCAGTGGTTGCAAAGTCAGTCTGGTAAACAAGACTCAGATGTGACAGCATATAAACCCCCTTGGCTACACTGGTTTTAATATTTTACAAATGCTGAGTCATTCTCACAACTTGCCTATTTAAGTGCTAGGGACTGAAAATCTATTTTCTCACAGATGAGTCCCTTGCAAGCCATACGTCAGCAATTCTTACCTTGTCCAACGAAGAAAATGAAATAAAAATTATCGTAGGCTTCTCTAAAATCCTCTCAGACCCATTATAATTAATGCATTAGATTCATGGCAGAAAGATGGAAGCTGCCAGTGCTTTTAGCTGAAGACACATCTCTCTTGGAGTGATCAATGACAGATGAATTAATGCTCTCAGCAACAGAGAGATGGGGAATAGCAGGAAGGTTCTCTAATCTTAACTCTGAAGTTACCCGAAATGCTGTTCTCAGAATCAGCTTTGGATGTAATGTGCATGGAACAGTGCAAAGGAAATAGAAGAAATCTAATTATCTATTAAAAACCTACATTAAGCTTGGGTGAAAAAGGGCTGCATCTGGTTAGAACAGTTTCCCCAGTGTCCCCAGTGTGTGCACTTTCTTACTTGATGTGAGAGCACTGAAAGCCTTGGAGCTGAAATGCACAAGTGATTTGCAGAGGACAGCCTGCTCCTTAGTCATGAGGCTCACGGTTATGCATGCGAAATATGAGCTCTGCTGCAGACAGAATTTATCGTGCAGTTGTTGCACAGGCTGCACCTGCTCCCTGCCCTGCTCTGCCCTCTCTTTGGGCTCTTCCTTCCCCTCTGTTCTCAAAACACATTAGGAAATACCTTGCTTCTCTCCTAAGAGCAGTACATGCCAAAGGCACTTAAACACTGCTGACAAAACACCTCTTTTTTTTTTCCCTTTAAACTGCAGGCTGTTTACCTCTGACCTTGCCTGCCTATGTTGGGCTTAACTAAATCTGACGCCTTCAAATTAATTAGCATTTTGTAATAGTGAGCTTGCCAAGTATGAAGCTGTACAGTACCAGTGCCTCAGGAGCTGAGTACAGCTTGTGCCCTGGGCAGAGCTAGACATACTGTGTGCCTGCAGTGCAGGGGGAGATGGGAAAGGCTGTCTTCAAATATTATTACTATTTTTAATTTATGTTCATTGCAGAGGTGCTGCACGGAGAATGTGACCTGCTGTTTCTAATGCCCCCTGCAGATGAGGGGAACCTGGGCTTCTCCTGCCCCAATTTGGCAGCCCATTCTCCAGGTTTGCTTTGTCACAGTGTCTCTGTTGACGTGCTGGCATCAATAATTCAGGGAAGCAATTAAATTGCATTGCTGCACTGATGAAAAATGTGAGCAAGACCTGAAGCTCTCTCCTGGAGGTTCATCTGAATTCTGCTTCTCCAGCTCTGCTAAAAATGCTGTGTGTTTTTTGATGAGGCTTTTTTCTCCTGTGTGTTCCAGATTAGAGGGAGTTTGTGTGCAACATCTACCAACCATGTCATGTTTTTTACACTGTCCAGCCCCGTTTCCCACTTTTTTTTCTATTAGAGGATCTGTGTCTCCTCATCTTCTTTCTAAGATTGCTTTTCTGTCCCTGGGCTTGCTTTGGGGCAGCAGAAATCCCAGCATGTTTGGCCAACAAGACTTGTTTTGACATAGGTCAGGCACAGGGCTGTGCTTACCTCCAGAAGCAAACCACATCCTGCAAGATGAAATGGCCCTGAAAGGGCAGGCAGTTTAGGGAAAAATGAGGTACACTTGCCAGCTTTGCCAAAGGAAGAGCAGGAGAGGACTCTGCTGAAGGTGGTTGCCCAGCCATCCAGGTAACAGTCTGTGACTACTCCCCAGGTTCTTTTCTGCTACCCTGGGGTAAAATCAGACTTCTATACATGCCCAGACTCTTCTGCAAAGCTCCTAACCCACACAGAGAGATCCCCAGTCTGACACAAGTCCAGCTCTTAACATGCTGTGCTCTTTCCCCTGCCCTGAACACAACATTGATTTTCTCCCTAGGGTCCTGCAGCTGGTTCTCTCAAGGATCCCATAAAAGCAATTTTAGAGCTTGTTCAAACTTCTGATCCTGAGGGGATGAAAATAGCACTTCTGCCCATTCTAAAAGAATTTCCTGACCTCAGGTAATGTCTTTGATTGCTTTGACTTCTGTGCTTTCTTACATGATTACTTGAAACTGGAAGACCTACAGCAATACTAGTCCTGTGGTACTTTTGCAGTGTGTTGGGCCAGGCACAGTGACCCTTTGAATGTACTCACTGGTGCCTGGTTTAAATCTGTGTCAGACATGAACTGGTGAAGTTCAGATGTCCTTCTGTAAAGGTGGAGGAGGGATGAAATTGCTGTCAACAAAGCAGAAATGCTGTGGAAAAGTACTACCTTAATGCAGAATTTACAGACACATATGTGTCAAGTGTGGGTTTCAAGAACTCATTCATAACTTCCAAACACTTGGCTTTTGTCTTCAGCACTTCACCAAACCTTGTATAACTACTTTCAGAAGTTTCTAGGTGTATTCAGCAAGAATATACACTTACAGTTCTTACAGGAAACTTAACAGAATTGAAACACAGCTTTTACTAGGAAGGAGAGATCTTAGGTAACTGCATTTTTTCCAAAGCCTGTGGTTTACTCCATCTATCTTATGTTCTCATTTTCTGTGCCTGTGTTTTTCCAACTTAACATAATTGCAGTGTAAAGCTCTCTGTCACAGGATGCTGTGAAGGCCAAAAGTATGAATACCTTCAAATATGGGGCAGACAATTTGTGGTAGATAATTACTTCAGTGCCTGTTCAACATGACAGTCATGATAGAAACCTGCAGCAAGGGAATCTCTAGACTTCTGTAGGAAGAGAAAAAAAAAAAAAGACAAAGTGGTTATATTATGCTTCATCTCACTTCTTACTTCTTTTCTACTTTGCTACTTTTGAAGGTGTTATTGAAGTAAAAAGCTGCTTATCTGATACAGCATAGCAATTATATATATATAAAATATAGGAAAAATATAAATACATGCATACATATATATAAAAATATATCTACATATATATATATATATATATATAGTATAGGAAGTGGTCATAGAAAGTTCTCAGAAGACCCAGATATCAGAGGAGGTCATCCTGGTGTGAGTGGATGCACTGTTCTTGTCTACAGCATATTTTTCTGTTTCAAACTGTTTGGCTTGGATACGTTTGCCTTATATCCGATACAATATTTCTCTGCTCAGGGGAACAGTGCACTGTAGAACACAAATCCTGTAACCTTCCAGGTTAACAAGAATAAGCTCCATTTGAGAGGAGAAAAAGATATCAAGAATGCTTCCAAATGGTCAAATGTAGAGTGATCTGAAACATATTATAATAGATCTTTTTCTAGGAATAACCTAAACTGAACATTTTCAGTAATTCACAGGGGTGCTGTGTGACCTGGGCTTGGGGCCCATGAGCTCAGCCCTATCACACACAGCTCTTGGGATATGGCCTCCCCCTTAGATAGCCAGAAGGTGTCAAAAAGCAGCTTCCAATCCTTGGTCTGGTCCAACAAAACTGAGGGATAGCAAACAAGCTTTTTTTTTTTTTTTCCTTATTAACTTACTGTCCTCTGGTCCTTTTGGAAAGGAAAGAACATCTGAGTGCAGTGCTGGACATGAAAGATTCACTCAGCCGGGAAGACAGAGCTGCTCTCTTGAAGGCATTTCATGATAATTGCAGGGAATCGGAAACAGAAGCAAACATGCTCTTTGCAGATATAGAAGTAAAACCTAGCAAATGTGGACTCTGTGGCTGCCTCTGCTGTTAGCAAAGGTGGGTGTGCGTGAGTGTGCTTGTGTGTAAGGTGTACCTGTCCAGACACACTCCTTACAAGGAGGTGGAGCTGTAGCCTCACCTCGTCAAGGTCCTCATTGCTCCATACACTGGCTCTATTTCCCTCTCTCTGCCTGCAGACCTCCACACCCTGGAGGATCGTGTTTTGGGCCGTGCAGGGTGCTGAATTCTTAGATGAGTGATTCAGGTTACAGCAGGGACAAAGGAGAAGATAGGGCTGGTTCTTCCTCCCCCTATTTCACTCCTGTCTGCGTGTCCCTGCAGGTCTCTCTGCAGCATCCCCTCTCTCCCAGCTCTTACCCTCTGCATGGGCATGGTCTCCCATGCAAGTGCTGTTGCCTCCTAGCAGGACAAGCCAAGGCTCATGTGGGGCACTTGCAATCACCTTTCAGTCTCCCAAGGGACTCCTTCATAATCACATAATCATTTTTATTTTTTTCTTGGCAGGGTGGGGGCTAAGTTGCAGCAGATTTCAAAGTTAAGCAGTTCCTCAAAGATTTAAAATACTGCTTAGTGGAGAACATGCAGCTATTTTCTTCACTTTAAATAATTGACAACTTCTTTTAGTCCAAAGTTAACCAGCTCAGAGGTGGAGAATTTTGGTTTGTGTTGGCCAGGTCAGAGCCTTCAGCTATGACAAGTAGTCCCTCTCAGTTAATAGCTACAGATTGACAGCAGTTACCTTCTGTTGCATAAGATGACTAGACTGAGGTTGAGAAGCACAGTCCCTTTCCTCCTCCACTCTCAGGTGTCACTGTTTATTTATAGTTACCCATGTTAGCAGATCAGGGATGAGGTATGCAGGATTCTACCCTCAAGGCACAGGCAGACAGCAGGCTGCCCTGGTAACGGAGAGAAAGCAATTAGAAAAACAATTAATAAGCACAAAAGCTTCCCCTCCTAATGAAAACTGATTCTTGATATAATAAACTGGCTGTCTGCCACCCATGTTTATACCCTGCTTCAAAGAAATTACCCATGGTATCACCTTTGCT
Organism: Taeniopygia guttata; assembly: GCF_048771995.1. Classification (NCBI taxonomy): domain Eukaryota; kingdom Metazoa; phylum Chordata; class Aves; order Passeriformes; family Estrildidae; genus Taeniopygia; species Taeniopygia guttata. The sequence continues at coordinate 54,835,323 of NC_133030.1, read as the reverse complement.
TTAGTAAAGATATCGAGGAATATATTTTTAAAACATTGCAAGTCCCTGAATCTCCTGTTTGCTGAAATTCCTTGGGTAAATAGGCTCTCAAATCCCAGCAGACTCAGCTGAGTGTGCAGTGTGGTGGACACACATGGCTAGCACAGTTTGGTGGCCTCACCTGAGTTCAGGGCTTATCAGTAAAGGTATAATCAGTTATGGGATGCGCAACCTTCCTCCTTCCATCCCAGCCCTGTGATTTTGTTGCCATGCTCTGGGGTGTGACCTCTAGGCTCTCTAGAATCAGCTACTTCCTCCTAGCCAGAAACATATTTCTCCCTCCTGTACATGGGGGTGGCAGGACTTCAGAAAAGCACTTGTTTTGGTTGTTTCATTTGTGTTAGCACAAAATGCCCTTCCAGAGGAGTAGTGAGAAGGTTTGGCTGCCCATTGATTGCTTAGCCCAGGAAGTGGAGGGTTTCAGCAGGGAAGTGTTGATGCAGCTTCATGCAAGAGTGTGCACAGGAGGGATGATTCTGCTGTTTGACTCCTGCACATGTTCTGATGAGTGCTATTTAATTACCCAGCTGTTTTCTTGCCTTCCCTCAGGCCTGCTGGGAGAAACATGAGGCCTTGCTCTGTTGTGCCAGCATCTGCAACCACAGCTCCTTGAAAGCTTCATATGCAGCTGGATGCATGGAGAAGTCTGTCAGCCATGGAAGACAAAATTCCTGCACTTTTGCAGGAAAACCACGAGGCTCAAATCCTAATCTTATATGTAAAGTCCAGGAGGAAGATGAATGGGATATGGTCAAAAGACATTTATTCAAAATTTCCTAGAGACTGCCATTCAGCTGAGTCCTGGTGGTTATTCCTGGGATGGGGCAAGTGTGGAGGAGCATTTCCCCTCACTGAATTCCTCTGTTTCCATCCCTTGTTCCATGAAATCTCTAATGAAACCAGGGACTTCTGCACTACATGGTGTCCCAGCATTGTAACCTCCCGAGGGATCCGAGACCTCTGCTAGGGAATATTGCCTGGCTGATTGTGCTGGCAATGCCTGTGGGTCTGGGCACTTCAGTTTACTCCCCAAAGCCTAACCTGCACCAGGAGGGTGCAGAGAAAGCTTCCTCTTCCCTCTCTTATGAAGGCTTGACTTGCTTTGGGGGCAGCCTGTCATGGTGAGGTGTGGGATGGGGAGCTCTTCCTGTATGAGTTTTACAGCTGGCTCAGGAACATAGTCTTGCATCAATTTTTATACCTCAGTAACTGGAAATTTCCTCTTGGAGATGAAGGAAAAAACCTCATGGGAAGCAAGCAGTAAAAGGAGCTGTTTGTCCCAGCCTCTGGCCAAGGTCTCTGGTAGTTTTCAGATGTAAATAGGCAGTTCTGAAGGAAAACCACTGACTTTTCTTCCTGGTTATCTATGGACTGGTCACAGGCGCCAAGCTGGATGTGCTTCAAGGCCCTCCTTTGCTATTGTGTGAATATAGGCCATTACTGCTCCTCTCTGACAATGTAACCAAGCAAAAAATTCTACCTCAGATGTGCCAGTGTTTTTCTGAGCAGCCATTTCCTCTTGAGTCTACTTCCCTAACAAGAAAAGGGAAAATTTGTGCATAACCTGTCAAAGTGTGTAGCAGCAATGTCATGCTCTGGTACCCTGAGAAGTGCAGGCCCAGCTGAGTGCTGCCACATTCAGCAGTGTTGTGCCATCACCCCAGGGACACAGGTGCCCCATCCCAGAGCCCTGCGTGCAGACGGGGTCCTGTGAGCTGGAAAGGAGCCAGGGCACGTTTGTAATTGTCATTAGCTTTGCTCCTGGTGCAGTGCTGAGCATGGGGTGAGTGTCAGAGGAGAAGAAACAGGTTGCTCCATCTCCAGGGAGTCCTCTGTGTGCTTTCAGGGCACCAGAAGACCTTGGCACTGTTACAATTTGTCCCTCATGTCACTGAAGGGAAGTGAGAGCATCCCATGGCCTGCCTGCCCTTCCTGACTGCCTGGCTGCTCAAAAGGCCAGTGCTGGTGTCCCTAACACTTCATAGCTGTCCATTGTGCCTTCAGTGAGACCTTCCCTGGGATGTGGGAAGGCTGGGGAATCTGGGGGGCTGCAGCCTGTCTGGGTGGGCATGGGTTGGGCTGCAGGGCTGGAGGAGCACCTGCCTTCTGAAGGCTGTCAGCCCTGCCAGGCACTCTGGGCCGATCACCCTCCCCTCCTGCTGAATTGCACATTTTTTCAAGGATAGGAAAGGATGTCAGACCTGGATGACAGACCCTATTGTGATAGCAGGGTCAGGATCAGCCTCTGCCAATGGGCATTTCAAGCAACAAACCTTCCAGAGAAAATAAATAAAACCCTCTCTGACATTTCCATCACTGTCAGGCTAAAAATAATCCTTCAGCATGTGGACAGCTCTGGCCACGCACACATTGATGTCGATGTGTGTCTGTGCTGTTTGACATCTGCAGCCAGACAAGGGTGTACTCTGCTTGGAATCAGCAGCTGGGAGCCCTGAGGGACACCAGGCTTGCCATTGCTGTGTGCAGATCAATGAGGTTTTGTAGCAGCAAGTTTTTGCACCATGTGAGAAGCATCCACTCATGGAGAGACCAAATAAAGATTTGAGTTTGTCCATGAGGTTTAATGAAGTTTTTCAGAGCCAGAGGGCCCAGGGATGTTGGCTGGGGGTGATGGGGAGAGGCAGGCTGGTGTGGAGGAAGATGGTGTGGGAGGGATGTCCTTGGGCACCCACAAGTGAGCTGAAGAGAGCAGATGGTGTGTGGGGAGGCTCCCTGGAGGGGAGGCAGTAGCAAGGGAATGCTGGGTCACTCCCTAGGACTGTCTGAGGTGATCAGGGCGGGGAGGAGAGACTGCAGGGAAGGAGAATGAGGGATTTTCCTCATTTGATGGAATGGATGAGGGATTTTAACCCACTTGATTGTGTGACCTGAACTTCCCAAGTGATCCAGCTTCCTCCTTTCTAGCTTTCACCCTAACCTGGGGTTAAAGCGCTTGTGTGGGATTTGTGCCACTCTCTGAAGAGGGCTGAGAAACAGGGTCACACTCAGGATCCTCCTGTAAGATTATCTTGTGGCCTTAGGATGTAGGCAGGGACAGCCCTGCCATTGCCACCAGCCTGCCAGCGCCACCATGGAGCTGTGCTATGCATCTCCCACTTGGCCTTTCTTCCAGTGACTCCACCTCTGTGAGCAGGACAGGATCACTCAGAGGTTCCCTGCACAAACTCCCTCTCCCATTCCCTTTTCATTTAAGATTTCACTTGGATCCCCTTGGCACAAGGGTTGTGCCACTGCCATGCTCACCCATCACCCAGACACACCAAGTTTGGGATGTGGGCAGGAAGGAGTGACAAGCTGCTCTGGCTCCTTTGGAAGCTGTGCTTCATCACCTCTCCAGCTTTGCTCTGGGCAGAAGGGTTGTGTGATGAGCAATGATTTGTCACCTGAGTGCCCCACACCGCTGGGGGCCAGGGTTTGGCTGGCTGCTTTGAAGTGGCCTCACCAGCCAGTCCCCTCATTTGAGCTGCCATCTCTGAAGGTCACCTTCAGGGCTTGATGCTGAGGGCAGTGGAAAGCAGATGTTCCTTAATTATGCTGCAAGGTCTGAGGAAAGATCTGACATTTGCTGACGTGCTGCCTGTGCTTCCCTGGTTTATTTAGTCACATCTTTTGCCAAGGATGTGACAGGGAATGGAAGGCTCAATAGTGAAAAATACAGGTAATGCTCTGGGACATGCTGAGCTCTGTTGGATATCAAATGTGCATGAGGAGAATCAGTTCCTAAAACTGTGAAACCTCAGAGAAGGCAAACTTTCTGATTGCAAATTTATGTAGTAAATTGTGTTTTATTCTAGTCCCTCCCAAGAGGAGCCTTTTTCCCTGTCAGTGATGGGAAATGAATATATTAATCCCAATATTAATCAGAATAACTTGCACCCACCTTTGAGGATTCCTCTCCAGCATCCAGCTGGGAGTGACGCCGGTCCACAGGTGGGGAAAGGGGGCTGTGTGGCAGGGCAACATGGCAAAAGCCACCACAGGCTATTCCCCTCAGCACATCACTAAAGGTTGGATTTTAAGGCTGAAATGCCTGCCTTTACTGCAGCACCGTGAAGGTCCATGAAGAAAAGAAGACGAGGAGGCACTGGCGTGTGCTGAGGTCTCTGATTCTGTAGCAAGGAAAGGCTGGGCTGGATTCCCCCAGTTTCCCCCAGTGGCCCTGGGAACACCCGGGCTGGGAAGGGCACACTCCTGGTGCCATCTAGTGGCACTGGGACATGGACAGGGCCGTGGCTCCCTTATGTTTATTATTTGCCTTGTAATTATGGGGCATTATAGGGAAATATGCCTATGTCATGTATCAGTTGTGTGGGCTGCGAGTGGCCCCTTACCAGAGTGTGAGACTTGCAGGACAACAAAACGCTGGGAACTAAACTCAGCTGTAAAGTAGGATGAACAGAACACTTAGATGTGTCTGCCTGCCAAATAACCAGCAGGTTTATGGGAAGATTGTGAAAGGTAGTGATGAACAGGATAGGTGGGATGTGTCCTTTGATTTACAGAAAGAGCTGGAGCTTGTGAGTGTGGAGAGGAGAGGTTGAGAGGCAGTGCTGCAGAGCTAAGAACCCAGGAACCTGATTTTTTTCCCATTCCACAGTAGCTGGGCTTCCTGCTGCAGAAAAAGGCTTTAGGATAAGGTTTTAGTTGGCTTAATCTGACCTAAGGCCATATGGGCACTTGAAAAAACCTCACAGGGGTGAGGTTTCTGCCCTCACCCCTGGGTGCCTCCCTACCAGCTTATCATACAGCTCCACTGACAGCAAGTTAGCAGCTTTGAGTTTGCCTTTCCTATTTGCTTATCAGAAGCCCTGGTTCCATCTCTCTGAGTTCCAGCTGCCAGCTTCACACCTTCTAACTCTCCTGTCTCCTATTGCTATCCTGGTTTTCAGCCTGGTCCCAGCTGTCCTCTCCAAGCTTCCCCTTGCACGCTCCAGGGGCTGTGGTTGCCTGTCCTGTCCAACTTGGCTCACACAGCCTGTATGGGACCATTGCCTATTGTCCCAATGGGCTATTCTAAAAGGGGTGCCAGTCTGGCAGCAGTTTTAAAATATGGACTGAGTTTAAAGCAGCTGCTGGGAAAACCCCTGTGTTTCAGGGCTGGGACAAAGTACTTGCAAAGGCAGACTGTCTGGAGTTGTTTGTTATATTGTATACCCTTGCAGGGTTTTGGAAAATTTGAAAAAAGTTGATCTTGGTTCAGAGATGAGTATTAGATTCTTTTCTTCACTGGATTCACTGGTCTTTAGTCCCTAACAAAGTGGGCTTGTGCTATGAGGAATGATGTCATTTTATTCCCTTCCAGGCTGCCCACTGCTGAGAAAGATTCAAATTCTCATTCCCAGATGCTCGCTGCAGCTCCTGCTGGTTGTGCCACATGGTCCATGGCCCATTATGCCGGAGTCTCATCCAGCATGGGCCAAGCTTTAGAGGGAGACGAGGGCCTGGGAAGGGGGAGGATAAGCCCAAACTGAGGTGTTGCAGCTCGGGAAGAAGCTGGGGTAGATGTTAAAGATGAGTTTTTCACTGAGAGCCCTGTGCGAGAGGGAGGATAACCCTTCAGGCTGAGGGACGACCCCTCAGCCGTGCAGGGCTCAGGGCAGCCCCCAGCCCTGCCCTGCCTGTGCCTCTCGTCCCCTCAGAGCGAGGGGCTGTGACCGGCCCCAGGGCCGCCTCTGCTGCCCGCCGAGCCCGCGTGGAGCCGGGAGCCGCCGCTAGAGGGGAGCACACCCCGCGGAACGGCCCAGGCCCGGCGCGGGCCGCGGAGCGGGGGCGCCCCTCAGGGCTGGCTCCTTCCCCGCCCAGACACGGCCCGGCGCACTGCCCTCGGCGCTGGGACTGCCGCCCATTGGCACCTGGTAGCTGATGTTCTGAGCCCTGTCCCACCGACTTTCTGCTTAAACACTCAGGGCAGCGGAGCTGGACTCACTTGTGGAGAGAAATCTGCCTCCTCTTTGGACCATCGTGAGTCCTGTCCTAACACCCTGCTGGGCCCTGGGGTGGCTCGCTGGTCCCTCAGCCTGGGGGTCTTCCTTCAACTGTCGTATTTACACTTAAGTGTCCCGCAAAATTCCCACCAATTTACTTGTCTTTCCTCCCTGGGATGTCAGTGCTGGCAGAAGTGCTGTGCCCGTCCTTGCTTTGCCTTGTCCGTGCCATGGGGAAAGCCCTGCAGCCAAGGTGCCCTGCCTCGATGGGCTTTGGTCACGCCGGGGCTGCTGCGGCTGTCCTGGCTGTGCTCAGGCCTGTGCTCAGAGCACAGCAGCTGTCCTGAGAGCCCTGGGACAGGAGTTTGTGCTGCAAGGGGAAAATGCCATGAGGAACAGGGTGCACTGTGTCATAGCTCAAACCTGGGGTGATTTCTGTATAGAGGTTGTCCCAGGCTAATGGGGAAGAAGCTCCTGCTGTTTCATGTCCTGCGTGGTCATTGGTAACTGCCCTGTCAGCAGCACTTTCTTGGCTCCTTCTTAAACAAAACAAGCCCAGGCTGGTGGAGCTCAGGCCACAAGATCATAATCAAAAATAGTCATGCCTGAAATGTTATCCCCAAGGGTGCCTCATGGCCACATGGACAGGGATTAGTGTGGGCACAGTGGGAAATGTCTCTGCATACCCAACACTTGCTGCAGGAAGGGAGGAGAAGTGGCAGTGCCTGCCAAGTGCCCATGTCCTGTGAGGCAGACTGAGGCTCAAGAAGCAGAGCTCTGGCATCATCTTCCCTACAGCTCACCTAAAAACCAGGACCCTAGAGCAATGTGGAGTTGCCAGCAAACCTCAGACATTCTCAACATAAGAGGAAGACCTGAGTGAGTGGTTTTTGAGACTGATCAGGGAAGAACTGCAATCACAGGACAGGGCCTGGTATCAAAGCCATTGTGGAGCTGAATTTCCCTGAAGACTGCTTTGCCTTCCCTGATTTGCCTGCCCTGTTTTGCCTTGCCTTCCTTTCCCACTACTGCTTTTATTTCTAGAAGCAATTTTAGTTCTTTGAGGGCCAACATCTTGTCTAGGCCTGCTTTCTTTTCTAAAATGAGCTGTGTTGGTTCCTTCAGTGCTTTCTCAGACATCACATTTCTGGTCTGTCAGTCATTCTCCCTTTTGCCCTTTGTACTCTGGAATGCCAAGAATGAACCCTGCACGGTAGCCAAGCTCTGGCAATAACAGCTGGAGTAGGGGAGTTACTTTCTGTGCTGTCCTGGTGTCACTCCTTTTTGCATTTCCCAGTTGGAGGCTTCCTTTTTCACAGCAGTGTGCTGACACAGCCTGTTCATGACTGTCATTACTCAGGAGTGTTTGAATTTCTGCAGAGGTATTACTGAATGGGCAATTTCCTCCCTATGTTTGTACAGTTGTTTACTTCTGTTGCATTGCCATATGCTGTTCTTGTTGTGTTTGAACTGCATCCTATTGTTTTTTTTATTTTCCTGGATAATTATGAGATCAGATTCTGTCTCCTTTTCCTGGTCACTGTGCTTGCAGTTCCTGGATCTCTCATAAGCGTTCTCTGCATTTCAGCATTCAAATCATTAATAAGTCTGGCTCAGACAAGGCTTCTGTGGACTTGCACTCAATACCCCCTGCAGTTTTGCTCTGATCATGGATTTCTATCCAGCTTTGTGTCTGCTTCCCAGAAGCTTTGCAAGAGCAGACCCTCAGCCCAAGGTCTGTGTGCCCAGAGGTGTGGTGCTTCCCAGACCTGTGCCAAGCCATGGTCAGCCCTCACTTATTTACATGAATGGTACTTGTGGCAGTGTTAAAAACCTTGTTAAAGTCAACAGTCCCAACCATCCCACCTGACCATGAACAAGAACTTCCTTACTGTGAGGGTGACTAAGCAATGATTTTCAAAAGGAGCTTGGACACAATCCTGAGTAACATAGTTCAGGTCCTGCTTGAGCAGGCAGATTGGACTGGATAACCTTCATGTTGCCTTCCAGCATTACTCACTCCATGATTCTGCAATCCACAGGTGCTCTGCTTTCAGGGAAGTGAAACTCCTGCCCTGGAGGGAAAGCAAATAAATTTAGGCAAACCAAATTTAATTTAAAACAGTCTTGGTATATTGTCTTGGTATCATTCTCATGCTGCAAACTCTTTAATTCCACTGATATTTTTCTAGGAAATATCTTTTACGATCAGCACTGCTTGCTCTTGCCTAGGGAGCTGACTCCCTCTCAGCCATTGAGGTGGATGGCTGCAGGAGGGCTTTTCCAAATACACTGTGCTGGGACAAGTTGGGTAGATGAAATCCACCTCTGGAAGCCTCTGTTTTATTTAGGTTGCAATGGGTGCACAATTTGTTAGTGTAACCTTAGTTCCTTTACTTATTGGCAGCATCATTGACATAAGCAGCCCCCTCTGCATGTGTGACCTCCCCTGGGCTAGTGCAGCTCTTGGGGGCTGGGCAAGGGTGAGGGGGATGACAGAGTTTGCTTAAGCCAAGGCTGCTGCTGGAGCAGATGCACCTCTGAGCACTTAAAATTGTGTTCCCGTGGTGTTTCTCATGCCTCAGTACCAGCATCTGTGCTTCGGCTTTCCAGTTGCTCCCCAGATGCCTGTGCCACAGTTTTACATTCATCTCCTGGAATTTGAATCGCTTGTTTTCTTTATGTAATTCCTTCTTGAACTTCAAGGGATTAAGGAATTTATGATTCAGCTGAATTCCCAACATGCTGCACATCCTCCTACCGCACTGGGAGTTTTCTTCATGCCTTTAATATTATGTTCTGAGGAGCTGCCTGCTCATCTAAATTCCTCTTTCCTCTTAGACCAACATGCCCCAGGGTCTTCCCTGTTTTATCTATGTCTGTAATCTGCCCTCACTTACTTCATTTTTTCTGTTCCTTCTGTCCTGACAACTGACATTTCTCTGGCCTTCCCGTACCTGGTCCTGTTTTCCTCTGCCCCGAGCTGGATCCTTTCTCCCACCCGTGAAGAGAGGGATCAGAAAAGCAGTACTGAGCCCTGTGTACTCAGTGCTGGGGTGAGAGCACTTCTCAGGGCATCTGTGGAGGCTCAGGCTCACATCCTTAGAGTTGAAGCAGGGCAGCCCCCAGGCACAGCTAAATTGAGCTTCTCTGGAAGGAGTGAGGGGCACAACAGCAGAGCAGGGAACCCTGGAAGGTAAGTGTGGTCTCTCCAAAATGTCATACTGGAGGATATAAGAGGTCTGAGGAGGAGGATAGCACAGAGGTTGAGGGCAACCATGCCTCACCCGCATGGGTGTCTCCAATGCTGACAGGCTCTTCCCAGAACAGGGCTGTTTTGGGAATGGGAACTATCCTGAATGGGTGTACTCCAGATAAACCACTCCTGCAGCTGAGTTTCAGGCTGAAAATTCTGCAGGACCCCTGAGGACACTGAAGTACATGGCCCTGGGGACAGCTGTCACACATCAATGCTGTGCCTCAGTTTCCATTCTAAATCTGCAGTG